>NC_088201.1:226289163-226662912 GCF_037126465.1 Ornithodoros turicata
ATCATTTACGAATTAACCCTACTGAAAAAACCCATAAGTAATTCATATAGGTCCTGTGTAAAATTATATAGGATGCTACAGGATCCTTATGGGTTATTTAGGAACCTATATAACTCCTGTGTAGGTCATTATCGGATCCTATACGAGTCCATGCAGGAGTCATGTAGGAGCCATAAGGTCCTATATAACTCCTGTGTAGGCCATTATGGGATCCTAAATGAGTCCATGCAGGAGTCATATAGGACCATGCAGGACCCATAAGTTCCTACATTGAGGATGTAGGAGTTACACGGGTCCTATATGTAGACCATGCAGGAGTCATACAGGGTCACATACAGCCACATAGGAGTCATACTTTGTCAACCAGTTATAAGTGCCTGAAACCCTGAAACAAGTAAGAACGTTCAGGAACACATATCAGCCCTCCTAAAATCAATATAAAATTTTTACATGTAAAAATTTTTGGAACATACATACAAGTCCATTATTGATCGACCAAACATCAAACATAAAATCATGCGTGCGTTCCATGCACACATTTGGCATATTACAGTACTTGGCGTCCAGTGGTTGTTGAACCCCATCCAGCGATATTGCTTTGTCGCTCGATGGGTTTCCGGGTCTAATATCTCGGCCTGCGGCTGTCATATCGGGACGCGGTTTTTTGTGACGAATTCCTGTTTCTTCCCCTTTCGCCTGCATGCTCATGGCTTGTGAGAAATCCTGACAGTTGCCGAGATATTTGGAAATTCAAGGCCGCCGCCGGTGCTTCCGACACCTCCAAAGTCCCGTACCTCTCGCCCAGCTAATTTAGGTCCGAACAGGTCTGGAATAGCGCTACGATCGCTCAAATCACACTAGCAGCTGATCTCTTGTGGTCTAGAACTTGTACGAGGAGACGCGTTGGAAACGCCGTTTTTTCGAACTTCGGGGCCCTTTTTCGGAAATAAGCTCGCGTCGGACATGATGTATCTGTGGAGAGCATACTGTTATCGACGCGGTGCACGTGGTAAAATTTACCACACTTTTCCAACTTTAGCGGTTCTCGAGTTACAGGTTTCCGCGTTTACTGGCCTCTCGTACATGGGACCGACGGCTTTCCCCCCCCAAAACGTTCCCCTTGCTGCGACATGGTCGTGTTTCCCTTCGTTGTCAGTCTCGATGTGCTCTTTCGAACAGCGTTGATCCCGTAGACGCGCGAAGTTCAGTTCTCGCGATATCGGCTTAAGAGTATGACGAGGCGACCAGTCTGGCTAGCGCAACTCTGAAACGCTTCCCACTGTTCGGAGTCTCAACTCGCATACCCGACGTCCGATTCAGTCGAAATTTTGTGTGCATGTGCTCTGTTCTCTGCTCTACAACTTTCTCATTCAAACAACCAGTCTATTTCCAGCGGTTAAGGCGTCATTCTCGAAATTCCTGACATCGACCACCATTTCCTGACTTTGTCTCCGTTTTCAGGTTCCAAGCCCGCGGCGGATGCGAATTTCCTTTTAATGGATAAACGCACTCGACATAGGCAACGCGTAGAAACTTGCGGCACCTTTCTGTCCCTCTCCGTTCCCGAGTTAGGACACCGTGGCAACGGCGGCCCTCTTATACATAGGACCGGGGGCATTTTTCTCGATATCGGGTTTTGTTTTTAGGTAGAAAGGAGATTGAGGTCTCTTTTTGACGGGGAAAGCATCCTCTTTCCGATAGTATTAGTCCCGTCTTCGCGCAACTTTCCGTTCTCTAGCCATAGTGCGAGGAGCGCCTGAACAGCGTGCATCTTTCTTCCCTTCCACCGCCGCCACCAGGCGGGGCTCTGGCGCTCTGGCGTCCATTTCGCCTGCAAAGTTCGTTGAGGTCGGACGCGTTTGTTCTTGCATCCGGATTTTCGCGTTTCGTTGTGGCTCTGGGCTCCTCTGGTGCACCGAACTGCTGTGGATGTGTTATTCTGCTCTACAGGTGATGCCTGGACGTGCTTTCTTGTGTGCGTGTTGGAAGATACGTCCAGAAGCCCTTAGATTTGGTGAAGTAAAGGTTAGTTGCGTGCCAGTAGTGTCATGTTTCGTGCTTTTGGTTCAGTATCCTTTGCAGCATGTGGGTTCCTCCTACTTTATGCTCTCAGTGTGAATATTACCCTTGTGATTCCTATTACTTTATTTCTATCTGTTAGCTCAGTGTCCCTATTGGTAAACCGCCAACGGTTATCAGGGTGAAGATATCACATGTGATGCTCCAGTGGCCCTGCTACTTACGACGAATTTGTGAATTTCAGATGCTTTTCACGGATCGATTTTCGTGAACAACGCAGATGAGCCAGCACACACACGACGTTGGAAAATAAACAGATACGTCACGGAAATGTTGAAAGACATCAAGTAAGTCGCGTCAAAGTACGTTGCAGAGCTCTTCACTGATTTGTGTTTACTGTGAAACGGATGAGGCATACGCCTCACCCATGCAACTCCGTCATCTGCTCCACGGCAGTGCAAGCCTTTACAGCTGTGTCCTTGAATGTAAAAAATTGTGAATGGTATTAATAAATGAAGGGAAGTAGATGGTATTTTATTGTACTCCTCTCTTATTATTTTTGTTCATTGAATGTGTATGCATGTATCGCCACAGCCATATTTCATACCGTGTCCCCATACACGCAGTGTACAGATCATATAGGAGACGCAGGTCCTACATCTCCTATAATACCTATATTGCTCCTATAAAACCTATAACTCGTGTGGTACCTACACGACTTATAGGTCCTATATCCAATAACATCATATGAGGATCTACATATAGGATTTTTCAGTAGGGAATTACTGGCACAAAATGAATGCGAATGTTGTATGTGGTATCGAGAGAGCTGTTCGTAATCGGTACGGTTCTCACCTATCTTTTTTTTTTCGTATCGTCTCCTTTTAACATCAATACCTGCGTACGTACGCAGGTATTGATACTCACTCCGTTGTGTACTGCCCACAAGTGAGTATAATAAACAAAACAAAACAGAGTCGTAATGCAGGTTGAAGATATTACTACCATCTGCATATAACCGGCATGATTCTGCAAGAAAGCTTGGCAGGTCACTTATATGAGTGAGGAACAGCAGTTGTCCTACAGTGGAACCCTGAGGTACCTCAGTCCCGAGATCGCGGGCTCGAACCCGGCCGAGGACGCCAGCAACTTGGTGGCAGGGTACAAGTTGCTTAGACACGCCGTCTTCCGCGAGGGACGTTAAATACGGGGTGCTGTGTAATGAGCTTTCATTGCACGTTAAAGAACCCTCAGGTGGGCAAAAGCAATCCACAGACCGACCGCTGTGGCGTCGCTCATGATCTCAGTTGTCTCGCGACGTAAACACCCAATTATTATTATTATGAGGTACCTCAGGGTTCCACTGTAGGACAACTGCTGTTCCTCACTCATATAAGTGACCTGCCAAGCTTTCTTGCAGAATCATGCCGGTTATATGCAGATGGTAGTAATATCTTCAACCTGCATTACGACTCTGTTTTGTTTTGTTTATTATACAGTCGACCCCCGTTTATCCCGACGGTGCCGTTCCCGGCGAAATCGTCCGGATACCGGGGCATCCGGATAAATGAAACGACCGAATAGAAACGTCCTTCAGAGCAAGGTTTAATTAAAACACAGAAATCTCGTCAATGACAGCTGTTACATATTAGTGTAGGCACTCGATTCCTGCAAACTTTTGCTAATTGCATGGAGTTGAGCCACGCTGTTGCGCTGCTCGAAGAATGTCAGTGCAGACGCAAAGTGTCAATGTCGGAGCCTTGTTTCTCACTGGTGTCATCGGCAACGTCTTGCTGCACATAATCGAAGGCAACAGCAGCAATCACACCGTCATCAGTCATAGCTGCACACGCGTCATCATCCTTATCAACGTCAACGTAGTCAGAAATCGCAGCATCATGTACGGCAGTCGCAGTGAGCCTCTGCATCAGGGATCGCAGCTCAGCTAGGGGAATGTCTTCATCCGCCAACCGGCCGTAAGCAGCAGGTTTACGATTATATGTCAAAGGGTCCAACGTGCTGGAAGGTCCAACGAGCAGGAGGATCCAACGTTGGATCCTTCCGCTCGTTGTATACTTTAACACGTTGGATCTTACAGTACGTTTGGACCCTCCTGCTCGTTGTATACTCCCACACGATGGACGTTTCAGCACGTTTGGATCCTTTAGCTCTTTGGAAACTCCTTCACGCGTTCCCCAATACTATGCGGGGAAGATTAATACCGCAATAAACGGATGGCCGAAAAACATTGCGTGCGTGCGGGTGGGGACTATACTATGCATCCGTGGTATGCACATCACTGCGAACGGAAAGCGAAATCAAAACGCACGGTAGCATTCGTGTGTGCGATTCATAATTAAATTACTGTCAGTGCAAGGAATGCCATTGCACAGTCATTGCTGCCAGCCAGCCTCATGGCCACGATATGTTTATATTCGTTGTAATGCAACTACTTTTTACTGCTTCATCACGTCATAGTTTTTGCGCATTATGTTCTTTGCCCCCCCCTCCTTGGATTGGATCGTTCGTCTCGCATTGTACCCTTTCTCCCGTTGGATGCTTGTTCCCGTTGGATCTTCCGTCTCTGCTTGGACCCATCTTCACGTTGGATACTTGTTCACGGTGTCACATGACCCGATTGGATCCTCCTTCTCGTTGGACTCTTCCGCTCGTTGGACCCTCGAGCCACAAGCGCTCGGGTTGGAGTTTTCCCCTCTAGAACCGGACAGTTGCTCGAGATATTTCCAAATGACTGGACTGGTCAACGTGACCCAACGCACACAAAGAGAAAAGGGGGTCATCGTGCACAGTTGTCTCCCCTACGGAGGAATGTAGGTCCCTAACGTGTGACGGGAATAACCCCAACACAGCGAAAAGGGTGACGAAGCGGGGTCAGCGTCTCCTCTTACTCACTGTAGTCCGGATAACTGAAGCTGGATTACAAGAATTTTCGACTTTCGTTCCCTGAAATTCTTGTCCGAGTCCGGAAGCTGAAGTCCGGATAAACGAGAACAGAATACATGAAAGAAAATCCGTTCCCGTGCCTTTTGTCCGGATACCGCGGTATCCGGATAAATAAAGTCCGGATAAACGGGGGTCGACTGTACTCACTTGTGGGCAGTACACAACGGAGTGAGTATTTACAAAATACATGTGTAAATGTGGCAACGACACACACAACTTCCCGACAAGGAAACACAACACGATAAAAAAATATTGCTGATGCACAGATTAGCGAGCATTGTATTGTAACTTAGTTTGTTGACGGTGTGCTGATGAAAGATAGGAAGTCAATGACTGCTTGAAGTGTGTCATGGAAGTTTGTGAGCCAATGGATTGGGGAATGAAGTTCCACTCTCTTATGGTGCGGGGAGCAAAGGATAGTAGTATAGGACTTGTGTTAAATACAGACAATGTCAAACTCAGACATGGACCTCTGGGCCCTGCCCCTGAGCCCTCAGCGTATTTTCCCTGCGCGGCGCCTGCGCTGCGCCTGTGCGGAGGGTTGTCCGCGCGCTTATCGGCGAGGGGAGGGCTGCGTGCGTGTTTGCCCTCTCACATTTTTCAGCCTGGGCCAACTTCTTTCGCCATTTTTCAATCTGCGCCGATTTTTTTCGCAACTTTTTTCCAGTGCGCGACAGGCGGCGCTCGGGTGGAGGGCTGCTGCGGTGGGCGGAGCGTGACCGGAGGGTTGCGTGAGCGTTTACTCGCTCAGATTTTTCAGCCTAGGCCGACTTCTTTCGTCGCAGCAGCTATAGATATGCGCGCGCTCCTAGCGCCCTCTGCGCCGCCCACCCGCCCGCGGGTGTTTTCGGTTTCGGCTCTCCACTGCGCGCGCGCTCCTAGCGGCGACGGGTGGCTTCTGAGTTTCAGTTTCACTCTCCTTTGTTTGCGCGCGCGTATCTCTGTATAAAGGCAGTGCGCCGCGCTCGCGTCATCATTCTGACCGATACGTGAAAAACGCCATGTGTGGTTTATTTTCCTGCGTTTCTCATCGTCGCAAGGACAAGACAAAAAACGAAGAACTTCGCGAATTTATTCGCGGCATCGTGGAGGACCGCCTGGAATGGTTGCAAGCACGTCAACAAATGTGCCAGGACAAGATGAAGATGCTCGACCGCATCTTAGTGGCGGACAGACTGGCGAAAAAGAAGTCCAACTTTAGCCTGGATAATCTGTATTGGGAACGCAGTTCCGATGTAGAGGACGACGACGTGTAAATAAAAGCGATGCATTTCTCTTCGAGTCTCAGTCTCTTCTTTCTCTTCGTGCAACGTGTACGCACGCAACATGTCTTCCCCTGAACCTTTTCGTTTCCGTCATCCTTTTCGCTTTATCTTAAGCGGCCCCTTCATGTGCGGCAAATCTACTTTCGTTGCTAACGTGCTGAAGAACCTGAACGACGTGGTTGACAAGCCTCCGTGAATTCGGGGACTCCGTAAAATTTACCAAGGAGCTACCGCGAGAGTGGGACACGTCGCGCGCTACGCTGATCGTCGTCGATGATCACATGACGGACGCCGGTTCCTTGAAAGAGGTGACCGATCTGTTCATTCGGGGTTCTCACCACGCCAACGCGTCGAACTTCTTACTCGTTCAAAACATCTTTTTCGACAGTAGCCATTTTAGAACTATATCCTACAACGCCAGTTATGTCGTCCTGTGGCGCACCGTGCGCAGCGTGCACCAGATGGAACATTTCGGGCAACAGCTATTTGGCAGAAAAAGATTGGAGTATTTTCTGGACGCATATAAACAAGCGATGTCGTCGCCCCACGCTTATTTACTCGTGGATCTTCACAACTATACGCACGAGGATCACAGGTTGCGTAGCAATATCTTTCCGGGAGAACGTCAATATATCTACGCTCCGAAATGAATCTCTGCCCTCACCTCACTTTACTCAAAGTACTCTCCACTCTACCCCCTCTGCGCCGTCGCGACGTCTTAAGACGTTCTTCCTCGTCCGACATTAAACACCTCTTCGAAATTTGCCTCAATGTATTGAACGGAAAGGTGGCTCTAGCTCCAGACACGTTCGTGCGTTTGAAGAAGCACAAACGCTTTTTACGACGGCTCGCCTACAAAAAGAGTCACAGGAATCCGCAACGTTTGAAGTGCTATCTGTCTCAGCAGCGAGGACAGGGCGTTCTTTTCTTGGTGGTTCCTCTCCTACTTTCAACCGTGTTGAACCTTTTCGCCAATGGCCAAGAGAATTGAAGTGACCACCTCCTCTTCCATCGGAAACATTCTTTCCTCTAAGGAGAGTGACGACGTCAAAGTGAAACTCATACTGCAAGCACTGTATCGCATACTCAAGCAGTACGGATTTGACCCCTACAGCAATAAAAACAAGGCGTCCGATGCTACAAATGACTTTGACTATTAGCTCCTCTCTCCAGAGGTGGACGAAGAGGAAGCGGAAAGGGTCGTCTCGGAATTAAAGAAAGTTCTTTCCTGGGATCGCGAGGGTTGTGTCTCTGTGTCGGGAAAGCCCATCAGACACTCCTCCATTTACGAACTCGTCAATTATTTGTTGCAGCGTAATACGGGAAAGAAACCTTCCTGGTTCCCCAAGGTCTCGAAACTATTGCGCCTGATTTCTCTACCCAAATCTCGCGAGCCTCAACAGCAGCAGCAAGCCTCCATTGCGTGGACGACTTATGGAGGGATATGCAAAGCCAGCGGGTGGTTTGGGGTGTGTGGACCGCTATAGAAAAGCGCGTCACTTGAGCAAAAAGAAGGCTCTCGCCATTCTCTGAAAGCTGGATGCCTACACGCTTCACCATCCGGTCAGAAGAAAGTTTAGTAGGAGACGCATCATCGCGCTCAATATCAACGAGGTGTGGCAAATGGACCTCGCCGACTTTTCAAAATACAAGAGATTCAATGGTGGCTACCACTACATTCTCATGGCAATCGATTCCCTCTCCCGCTTTCTGCGCACCCTCCCGGTAAAAACGAAGCTCCCTGCTGCAGTGAAAAGGGCCATGATAAGACCTTTTCGGGGAGGTAACGCACCTACACGCATCTTTTGCGACAGACGAGGGGAATTCTACAACAAGATCGTCAAGGAGTACCTGTCACAAAAGAAGGTCCACATGTATTCCACCTTCTCTCCAGTACTCAAAGCATCACAGGCAGAACGCGCGATACGCACTTTACGCGACAGAATATTCCACTATTTTAGAGTAACCGGAAAATACCACTTCGTTTCCGCGCTTCCCAAGATCGTCCGCGACTACAACAACACCAAAGACAGGACTTTGGGCATCAGCCCGTCCAAAGTCACGCCCGAAAACGAATTGGAGCTGTTCAATAAGATAAATGGGAAGCCCGTCGTACCCTCCGTGAAAAAGAAGCTCAATGTGGGCGATAAAGTGAGGGTCCTACTACACAGAAAAGGTTTTCATAAGAGCTCGGAAGGGAGTTGGTCACCTCAGATTTTCATCGTTTCCCGCCTGAGAGACACCTCTTCTCCCATCGTGCACCTGGAAGATTACCGGGGTGAGGAAGTGGACGGATCTTTCTACCCGGAGGAGGTACTCGTCGTAACCCGAGACGCCAATCAGCCTTGGCCAGTACCGAAAGTGCTGAGAAAGAAGCAACTGAACGGTCAGAGCTTCTCCTTGGTTCGCTGGTTCGGTTACGACAAAGAACACGACAGTTGGGTTCCGAGCAGCGACGTGGTCAAGATTGGGAAATGACGTCAGACATCTACGTTCACCTGCTCTCGAACGCCAGCATGGATAAGTTTCCCTCGAATAAACTCAACGCCTTCACGGTAGCTTTCGATAGTCCGCTTCAGCTGACTGTCTGACTTCAGCTGACTGAAAGTCGGTCTGATGGATCTCAGCATAAGCAACGATTTTTTAAATATCGGGTACGAAAGGCAAGATGCGAAAATAGAGGTTTCTTTCGAGGACACGGTCGAAGCCGGAAGAACTTTTCGTGTCACCTCGGATCTCGAGAGGGATTTGGGAAAAGCCCTTTCGGAATTTAATGTTTCTTTCGCGAACAATAAATCGCGATACGACTTCGTCTTACCCGTGGACGTGAAGGTCGTGGAATTGGACCCTCGGCTCGCAGAGGCGCTCGACGCCTCGCTAGCGTCCCGCGAAGCAGGTCGGTGAAGCCTCCCAAATTGACCGAATGCGAAGCCACCTCCATCTTATTGGAGCACGCCGCACCCGTCGCTTTCGGCGACGTCACTCTGAATTCGGAAAGCACATCCCTACGTAACACACTCAACAAGTATTTCCAGACACACAAACTGGACGCCTCGCTAGAATTCGCGGATAATGTCTACTCTCTGAAAACGCCGAAAGGGTTGCACGTACCGAAACCTTTTGTCAAGCTGCGACATCTCACACCCGTCGAGGGACACGGAGAAACGCTACGCGTCTCTCCCCCCGTAGCGCGCCAATTTTCTTTCCCGATCAAGACGAAAATTCCTCGATCTTTGCAAGTACATCTGCCTCCCGGCTATTATGCGACGCTGCAAGCACTTCTGGATGCGATTAACCAGCGCGTAGGCGAACGCGCGTGCTTTAGCTTCGACGGAACCGAACAGAAATGTAAAATTCGGCTTTCCGAGGGCACCTCCACCCTAAGACTTTCCGAGTACTTGGCCGTGCTTTTGGGCTTCGAATCGCGTACCGTGTTCACGGGGGAGGAGGAGGAGGATGCCACAAGCTCCGTCGAGGTACTCCTGGAACCCCCGTTTCACAACATAATCGTCTACACGGATATCGTGGAACCCACGTACGTGGGGAGCGAGGAAAAACCGATATTAAAGATAATACCCTTTTATTACGAGAAAGACAAGCACGTCGTAACCTACACGTTAGATAACATTCAGTATTTTAACCTGTCTCAATTTGAAATTCCCTCAGTGACGATCGTTCTCGCGGGCGAAACGGGAAGACGTTTGCCGTTGCGGTCCAAAGGCAGAACCAATCTAACGTTGCATTTCAAATATGTACCGTAATTCCCGCAAAATAATTCCCGTGTGCACGGGACCCCTTTTCCAACGAGGGGGCGGTGTTCTGAGCAACATATCCAAGTTTATTGTTCCCATCTGGCAGCAAATAAAACCGGTCGACAAGAGAACGTTGAAGCGCCTGGTGCGGAATTTGGCCGATGGCGAAGGAATATCGCGCGCAGTAAAAAAGACGGCCATAGCAACGGGGAGAGATGTGCTGGATTCCATGGAGGGCTCTGGAAACAACAATGGGAAGAAACGCCGCAAAAGACAACAAAAGGCGCCGACACACGACGCCCCTGCAGATATCTTTGGTTCGCCGTGAGGGTCACACATCCGCTGTGCGCTCCGGCCATCATGACGTCAACGAAAGACAAAAAACAGACGCAACGGTCTCTGCTGTGCTGACGAGTGACGGGATGAAATTCGAGCCCCCTTCCATTTAATACAGCGTGGAAGATACTTCGTACCAACTCTTTTATCCGGTCACACATCCGCTGTGCGCGCTCTGTCCATCATGACGTCAACAAAAGCAAAAATACAGACGCCGATCTGTCTAACGAGTGATGTGATGATATTCGAACCCCCTTCCATTCAATTCCGTGATCGAGTTTTCTATTCAAAATTTACAAAGGGCACACTTAGATCTCTACGGCAGTTTCATGTCTTTGACCGCGCGCATTGTTCGCGACGACGGGGAAGAAATGGACGAGAAAGATGTCGTTTTCCCAATAAACCATCTGTTGAGCAGCATGTTTAAGACGGTCACCGTTTATGCGAACAACAAGCTCGTCAGTTCCAACGAGTTGTACGCCTACAGGAGTATTTTGGACGTCGTGCTTCATTCCACGCCCATGGCTCAAGAAACAGTGCACGTGGCTGGACTCTATGTGGAGGACGACGAACATTTAAAGAACGATTGCGACGTCTCGTCTCGCGGTCCGAAACAACCTTACGAAGCGACGAAGGGTGGAAAATACGTTAACCTGGTCAGTCAGATCAATACCGACCTGTTTCAACAGCCGCGCCTGATGGTACCTGCCGCCGAGATTCGCGTCGTTTTCCTGTTAAACAACGAAGAATTTAAACTCATATCGGTCCCCAACGACAAGAAAACGTACAATTACGAGGTGGACATTAAAGAAATTACGTTACACTTGAATAAGGTGACGCTGGCACCTTCCTTGTTTTTGGAATACGAGCGGCGGCTTCAGACCATGCCGGCCATCTTCGTGTTACGCGGATTGGAAACCAAGGTGCGGAGCTTGAGTGCCGGGAGCTTGGACGCTCACTTTGAAAACGTTTACCCCGAAAGAATGCCTTCCAAAGTATTTCGTTGCCCTGCTCGCCACGTCTGACTTTCTCGGCGACATCCAATCGAACCCCTACAAATTCCGCCATTACGACCTGTCTCATTCGATGCTCTCCGTAGACGGACAGCAAGTGCGAGCCGAGTACGACTTCGACGAGAACGACCTCGTCAAAATTCCCTACTTTAACTTCTTTCAAGAACTGGGAGAGAAACATTTCAAGTATAGCTACGAGCGATTTAAAACGAACGGGTTCATTTTCTACTTCAACTTGGACGTAGACAAGTGTTCTTCTCCTTCGCGTTTGAACGAGTGGCGAAAAGGAAACGTTCGCCTGCAATTACGCTTCGCTAAAGCCCTTCAACATGCGGTCACCGTCCTCTTGCTTTCCGAGTGTAGCAAGCTCATATGCGTCGACAAGGACCGTACGGTCACCTTCCCATAGAAAAGATGTACGAGAGCCACATCTTGGAACTCGTGTCCGTGAACCCCCTCGCTTCCTCCATGCTGAGAGGCATTCGCGCTTCCAACGAAGCCTTCGTTTTACGCAATCCCGGCTATTTAATCATCAATACGGAAGAGCGAAGAAAGCGCGGGCAGCACTGGGTGCTCTACCTGAAAAACTAGGACGGGTCTGCCGTGTTTTTCGACAGTTACGGACTTCCCCCCATCGAAGCAAACTTCGAAGGACTTTACCTACAGTGAACGAGTATAACGACAAGTGTGTTCAATCACCTTTTTCGCCTTACTGCGGGCTTTTTTGTATCTACGTAGCCACGCGCATGTCGAAACGCTGCAGCTTGAAAAATTGTGTATCCATGTTTTCCTGTAACCTCGAACAGAATGACGAAACAATAAAACGTCTCCTCGTGAGCAAACTCGTTTCGTAAAGTAGTCTATTTATTTTTTTCACCACATACACAAGACGCTTGCGGGACGATATTCCAACGTGCTGACCCGACGCTCGTCGTCCCCGGTCACCGTGACGTCGAGGGATGTGTGGCGAAGCAAGTAGCGACAGACGACAGGACGGTTGGAACCCGCGTTGATCAGACACGGATCAGCTGTCTCTCCTCGTCTATACTTTTCCAACAGCTCGAGCTTATAATCTATGAAACGCTTCCTTTTCTTTGCAATCTTCCCACTGACGGCGAACAGACGTAAGGCTATCGTCTTGAGAATCGAGCGAAAGTCACCCTCGCAGGCATCACCGTGAATATAATCGCGCAATTGCAGCAGGTCCCGATACATTCGCGTTTGCACAAAGGTTGCAAACCGCTGCTCGGTCGTCATGACTGAGATGGAATAAGAGTATATACACATCCTTTTTTTATTTATCGTGAGAGGTTATACATGAATTAGGCTCCAGCTTTGGTTTCGTAGCCGGGAAGACAGTCCAAATATGGACGAAGGCTCTATTAAAAATAACGAGAAGACATACCTTTGGACCACAATCCACCGCAGTTGGTGCAGAAGGAACGGGTGCTGCCAATGTCCCGAAATATGTGAGGCGGGAAAAAACCGACTTCACACGCAGCAAAACTGTTGTAAACTGGAAACGAAACTCTTCAAACATTTCGACAATGATGACAACATGGGTATTACTTACGAGGATCTACCAAGCTGAGCAATATGGCACGAGAATGACGATCAAACGTTCGCTTCGACATTTATAGTAAAGCTTTTCCTCTCACTCTCTATGACGTACGTCAACGTGTTTGGACATGTTAAGAAGTGTTTGAACATGTTTGGAAGTGTTCAGACACGGGCGAACCGTCGAAGTCGTCCGTGGACACACTAGTTCCTCTCTCTCACTCTCTCTGACGTCCTTAAACG
Organism: Ornithodoros turicata; assembly: GCF_037126465.1. Classification (NCBI taxonomy): domain Eukaryota; kingdom Metazoa; phylum Arthropoda; class Arachnida; order Ixodida; family Argasidae; genus Ornithodoros; species Ornithodoros turicata. The sequence continues at coordinate 226,302,313 of NC_088201.1, forward strand.
TGTTTGAACATGTTTTGACGTGTTTGAACATATTTGGAAGTGTGTAGACATGAACCCCACAATATGAAAACGTCATACAGTAGAGTATAGTGGTTAGTGTATCGCCTCCAGTGTAGGAGGTTCGAATCTCACTCTGGGCCTTCTCGTCTGGGACGGTTACACTGCATGTGCCAGCGGTTCCTCTCTCTCTCTCTCTCTTTTTAGTCCTTGAACGTGTCTGGTCTCGAACACCCCTGTGTCTCCCCCGTCCTTGTCGCACGATAATGGAGGAACAAAGGCGGCGGCGGTCACAACAGCAAAGTGACAGATTTACGTAATCAGTGTATATGACGTAAATGGGGTTAGTGCGAGCGTGAGAACCCTGTACTATAAGATGGTCATCCTCCAGTACCCCCTCGTCCACTATCCCCGAATCAAGACCGCCGAGACAATGCTGCACACGTTCCAGACAATTTTGGACCTTCTGGTGCACATTCGTCCACCATTTGGTAAGTGTTTCTCTATCTCTTCTTGTTTAGAAATAGTTCCTTTCTAATACCTAATGTTCCTCAGTAGGTTTCACTGTAACACACATTGTACTGCTATTCTTCCAGCTGATCCCCGGTGCGGGGGAAGATGTACCCCACTTGGATATAGAGTCATTTTTGCAAATGTTCGCCATCATAGGCGAAGAGAACATAGAGACTGCCACCACAGAAGTGCTTGTGGCATGCTACACCACGGAGTGGCAAGAAATCGCTGAGCAGCGGGGACTAGAGGGAGAGCTCTTTTTCAGAGTGCCCCAAAGCTTAGAGGAGCAGAGTTTACCGCCAGAAGGCGCTGCCCCTTTAAGCTTTGGAGCAGCGGTGCACCTCCTCTACTCCCTGGTGCACCAGTGGAACAGAGCGAGTGCAGCGGGTTGGAGAGAACTCGCTGAACGCTGGATGGCGAGTCAAATACCGTGAGTGTTTTATGATAGTAGTTTTTGTTCGTAGAATCTTTATTCTGGTACTTTATTACTAGACTGGATCCCTGGGTTCTTACGGAAGACCACGAACATCCCACGTTAATGCGACAGGCAATAAATGCGTATCGTCTTTTGCATCACGTGGCTCTCTCTCTCTTTCTTTCTCTCTCTGCCCCAATACAATAGAAGAATAGGAAACCACAGATCCTGCATATGAAAGCGAGCATGGGATAATCTGCAGTTTAAGATGCTGTCGACGATGCCACCGAAATGTCGCCTCTGCTTGCACACGAGGTAAGTGCATTTTTGTGTTTGTGTTTGAGTAATGCCTCTTTTTCTCTATTTTGTACATTCACTCGGGAGAATTATTTTAAATTGTGGGGGGGATTCATGCCTAACATGAGGTTCGATTCGGCTTCGCAAACTTCAAAATTCGGGGGAGCGTCACCTGCTCTATTCAAAATTGGGGAGAACGCGAATTAATGTCCAACATAAATTCTGAGTAGGCTTAATGGGGAATTGTGGTGCATCCCCCACACCAGTCAAAATTGGGAAGGGGTAAGAGAGTTTATGGCAAATATGAATTCTGATTAGGCTTAATGAGGAAGATTTGGGGGGTACATTTTATTCTCGCTTTATTCAAAATTGAACTCCTTCGTTCATTTTCGTTAGATTATTCTAAAACGGGAGGGGGGAGGCGGAGAATTCATGCATAACACGAATTTCATTAGAGTCCATGTTGATTATGCAAAATTAAGAAGTTCCTAGAGGGATAATTATTTCAAATTGGGGTTAAATTAAATCCTTCTTTCATTTTTCGTCTGGTTGTCATCGTTGTGTCATATGCGATATCGCAACGACATCGAGTAAGACATCGCAGGGGGTCCCAAGTAGACACGACACCAGCGCAATGCAAGGAGGAGGAGGCGCCCTGGTTCTATGACAATTGATCGAAAGCCCATGAGGGGCATCCATCAACAGAGTGAGCCATTTCGTGGAGAAAAATGTAAGTAGTCCAGCTCTGCTCTCAGCAAGTGTGTTCTACATATGGCATTATTTTTCAGGAAACGATAGCATCTGTCACCGCATATCATGAAACACAGGAACAGCCATCCAGCAACCTCCCCGATAGCCCAACTACCTGCCTGTATAGCAGACCGACCCTTCCTTGTGCAGTATTGGACAAAAGAGCGCACGAACGTCCTTGTGAATCGAGTGCCCGTGGAACAAAGTGCAGGCACCTATCGACCAACTCAAGAGACGTCTTCGTATGTATTCAATAAAGATGTTTCAGTGAAAAACACAGTCTCGTCTAAGTTATTCGGACTGTTTAATGTGTTGCATTTCGATAACCAAACGGTATTTCAATAAATCGGTGACAAAGCTCAAGATGTAGACTGCTTGCAAATGTTGCTGCTTCCGCAGGGCATATTTAATATGAGCAATGGCACGAGCCAGAAGGTCCACGATGAACTGCGGAGACGTAGTTGAATTCGGTGTTGGTCGAGCTCACAAATTCACTCATCAGTCCCAGGGGTCCGTGCGGAACATTTATACAGACGTTCTTGTAACAGGCATAGATCCGACACACCATCTCCTGCAGCGGCACCGGCGAGATCTCTCCTATATTGCCAAAGCCCACCATGTCTATCACGTAGCGAAAAGCAGTGGTGACGAGCTCGTTACGGGGACTGTCCTTGTTGAAACATTCATTCTCCACTTCTTCCCAAGAAGCGTGGATACAGGGACAACTTTGTAAAGCTTGGCAGCCAAACATTTTCACGTGTTGATGACGCGAGTGCTGTGCACGCTGCCTTTATACAAATAAACACGCGCAAAGAAACGAGAGCAAAACCGAAACGGAGAAGCAACCCATTGCCGCTTGGAGAGCGTGTGTGCAGTGGAAGGAGCAGAGAGCGAAACCAAAACGGGGACAACCATCGAGGAGATGATCACTTAATACTGGCGGCACAGAAAGCGCTAGGAACGCACGCATGCGTAGCGGCCACGCAGAGGCGCTCCATCACTTGCTCGCTGGCTCTCGTGGAGTGAGGACCTGCGCTCGGTCGCTCCGCCGTCCCCGCGCTGCGTCGGTCGAGCCTTTGACTGGCGTCGGGATCGGACGCACCATCGCCGCAGGGGAAAAGGTGAGTCACTTGCGGTGCCCGACGCTTGCGCGTTGTTTTACCGCGCTTGTGTTTAGCCTTTTCTTGCATGTTTGCGGATAGACCTTATTCCCTGTACGCGAATGTTTAGACTTGTTTAGCAGTGACCCGTAATGCACCAAGCCTCTTTCTCCATGCTGATGCACGTTTAGCGTTATAAGCCTAGTGTTTTGTGGTCGTCGTCTTGTGTTAGCTGTTGAATTTCGAAGCGTTCTGCAGTGACGCTGTGGCTAGGCCTAACGGGTCGCCCCTAAGCCTTTTCCCAGATCTGTACTGTTTTCTCCGTGCTGTTTAGCAGAAGAGGTTAGGCCTTTTCCACGAGCTCTGGCATGTCTAGACTTGTTGGGCAGTGTTGCAATTTTACCTGCCGCTAGTATCTTGTTGTTCTCTGTCTTTCTTGAATAGAGCTATGATGGTGGCGTCATCTGGTGTGATGCCTCGCAACAAGGTGTTCACCTGTCGTCGATCTCTGCAACTACTGGCCGCCAACAAACAGAATGGCCGGCGCTGGTCACTCGGGCGTTCCGGAGGGGTTTCATCGCCACGGTTTCGTAGATTTTCAAATAAATTGTTTCTCTCCAGTCTATTTCTATCAATTTTTTTCTTTTTTGATGACCACGATTATCCAGAAATGCACAACTGGTCTGGACACGAGTTAGGTGCTCCCCAATGAGTGTGGTGACTCCCTGGAGGGTCCTGGTTAATGTGGGGGGTCCCAATTAGCTCTAATTGCTAAATAAATCGTGTTTAGGCCAAGGTGTGCATTTTTGGATAAGCGTGGTCATTCATTACTACTGACAGCACGCAGGTTCCGTCATAGCTTTTGCTGTTCTGTCCTTTACGGCGTCCTGCATGGAGTGTTTTGGCGATTATATGCTATTACATAGAGGGTGTCCCAGAAAACGTGTCATTGAATTATAATAAAAAAACTACATCACCTAGGGTCATGCGGTCAATGGCATTTGTTCTTATTGGGTTTTTGCCACCTCCTCACGCGAATGTCGTGTAACGTAAGTTTAATTACGTAAATTTTTGCGAGCAGCATCTCTGTGTTGAACTTGAAAATTTCTGTTGGCATGTTGACGTCTAAGATCTAAGACGCAGCCCGGTAATTAGGTCTTTCCTCCTATCTCCGACCGTATTACAATGTGTACGGCTTTGCATTTGTGTAGTGAGGTGATCCGTTATGCATTTTGTTCCTGAAAACCCGTGCACAGGCTGTATTACGACAAAGTGTAAGCGGCGTGGGTAGGACGGCTTTGAATATCCTAAAGTTTGAAATCTGAACCAAGAAGTGTAACAGTGACCCTATACTTATCTTAACTCCTTTTATGACGTGTCATTGTCACTTCGGACAAGTGAGGAAGAACGACTGATAAGTGACTTTTCTCATTTCGCACATGCATGTATCACCTGACGTTGCGTCAAATTGTGTGAACAACAAACAACTTTATTTTTGACCTTGGAGAGTGTCAAATTGTGTGATATCACAGTGTTGTCACTGTTACTGTGTGCAAACTGAATATACGGGCGCTCCCCAGGTGGTGAGGTGCTCCCCAATGAGTTTTTTCTCGCGTCGTGTTGAGCATTCCTATAGGTTAGAATTAAATTTGAGCTGCACGGACGCGCATAAGCACTCCACACTTCAGCTGGGTATCAGCGAATGGAACAGGTTGCCAGCTGATGTCGTCGCACTGCCGGACCTTAGCAGTTTTCAACGTGTCTGCGAAGAAATGTTTCTTTAGAATACAATTATAAACTGTGTAAATACTTTGATGTGTTCCTCTTGTTCCCCCCTTATGTAACACCCTTGTGTAAAGGGTCCTTAAGGTAATAAAATGAAATGAAATGAAATATGTAGCATGCATCTGTTATCAGTGTTATGAGTGTTAATGTGCATTAGAAATTAATGAAGCAGAGGGTTGCTTTCATTGTTTTAGCTACCTTCTTTCTACACTTTCCTTCGTTGCTGTTAGACGAGTTTGCAGCCAGACTGTCTCAAGATCATACAATAAATCTTTCAATTTATTGGTCATTGTTGCTTGTTAGTTTGTTGACATATTTTAACTTTCTGTGCTTCTTCGTGCAGCAATTTTTCTTGAATTAATTGCTTCAACATGATCTCATGTCTTTGTCGTCATGATGACATGGTCTTGAAACGTAGGTTATACTAGATACACCTAGGAAACATCATTTGGATGGCAGTGGAGAAATTTAACCACCTCATTTCTTTCGGAGACGAGAGAAAGCCACTAAGAGAGGCCGCCATCTCCCTTTTTTCAACTGCTGGCTTGCTCAACAAGAGTATCTAGGGACTTTCATCAAATAGGCTCATATCCTGAGTCACGATGAGTTAACTGAGAGTCAACTGAGGGGAAAGATGTTGTTGACAGCAACAAGCTTTTGACCCTGTACAGTGAGTGGCATGGCTCGTTTTTGTTTCGTTTGCATGGAACTAACACACATTACTTTTTAACTGGTACATATTTGTTCGAAAAATACTCTGAAAAACAGTCCCTGGGAAGGACCCGAAATGAGCAGCAGGCGTTCGTCCGCAGCGTTCTTCGGTCCAAAATTCGCGACATTGCAAAAACTTACCAGAGCCAAAAGATGCGAGACGCCTTTGTGAGTGTTTAAAAACAGAGCACTGGCGCTTTCTGTTTACTGGGGCTTATGGGCACACGTTCTGTACTCCACCGAAACATTTGACACATCAACCTTGATGTGGCTTCTGGGGATCCCAAGGAATCACCTATTATTTATTTGTTGAATGTTGAAGATGAACATCCCCATCATCGAGTCCAGTCCAGTTGTGTTCCCATGCAACATATGATGCAAAACCTTAATTTAGTGTTGTGGATGGCTTAACGGACATTGCTAGAATGACGGACGGCACAAGCAGTATTGCCAACGCGGGTGTAGGTGATCTTCGCATTGAGTCTTCAACACCAAGTAATTACCCCACTGTTTCATGAGGATAAGGCTACAAGTTGTTTTCATTAGCTCGCAGACTCCTGTATGCCCTGTTTAAGGGTCAGGTTCGAGGGTCCGCGAGCCTATGAAACCCCATGCAACACTCTGAAAGCACAACTCCAACTATGGCCTAAATGGCCCTTCTTTCCCGTCATGTCACGGTCTGCTAGGTGTAAAAAGATGTTATTGGTACCGAAACAGTACACGGGTGCAGCCATTTGGAATTTCATGACGTCACCAGGTGCTTTGCTTGTTCGTGAATTCAACGGTGGCTTGAGTGTATATCATGTGTTGTTATTGTCTTGTGACATGACACACAAACCCGCCTGAAGCCACGCTTAGATCCACGGAAAAGCCAAGCACTTGGTGACGTCACGCGACCCAAAAGGCCGCCCGCATGTGCTAAGCTCGTCTGACTGTTTGCCGGAATGGGACTCGGTGCGCAACGAGTATTATATTAACCTTACTTTGTTTTTGTTGTTCGCTTTTGTAGTTTCCCAACTACTTTTACTTTTTGGCAGGCTTGCTATCGCAACTATTCATTTACATTTGTACTGTTCGTTCTACCGATCTGTCAGCTAGCCTGACTGTTTTGCTAGTCACAGTAAATGTTTTTGTAACATTGAGATTTGCTGTCACTTGTCTTTCGATTCAGTTAGTGCGCATATTCAGGCTCAATATTACGGGCGGGGAACTCATGGTCATCCAACAGGATCTAATGAAACCTATACTAACGCGGTCACTATGGAATCCAATGCGATCTGTCGAATGGAATCCGCTCCATGTGATCTACCTAGTCCTTCAAGATCCTATGGGACGCCATTGATGGGATCGAATCGGATCCCACCAATTGGACCCAGTACCTTGTTCACATTGGAGCGAGTTTTGATGGGTCACACATATGGTGTTTTTTTAATAGGGACACACACGGCGCACATAAAGAAAGTGCGATTTTTTTTCTGATTCGTTATCACCATATTTAAAATTCACGCATAATTGGACTGAAGGGCATGCCGTGTCGAACATTCCAAGGAAATAGTGAAATACAGAATTCAGATTTAGAGAAAGGTCATGTGAAGGTCATTATTAAAGAGGAAAAATAAAGGAAAATAAAGAAGGAAACAGGGCGAAGTGAAAGCATTTTCAAATATACTGATGTAAGAAAATTTACAGCATTCATACTGTCGAAATTTGCCTCGCATAACAAGGAAGAAGAAAAACAGAAACAAGAACAAACAAGATGTAAGCTTTCAAGCAATATCGTACGCTACGAATCTACAAAAAAGAAGCATTTTGTATACAAAGTTGTGGGGAGATGGAAGTAATACAATGCGTGAGCGAATATCATTCCCAGCTTGGCCGTCAAAGAAAAAAAAAAAGGAATTCACTGGAATTTGTGCGGTATTTTAGGAAAGTTCAGAATACAAGGTTCGTTGCAAGATGGAAGTCACTGAAAAGGTCGGCCAGCTGTACGACTCGAACCCACATCTTCTGGTTTACCGCAGCCCTGGATCGGTAATCCAGAAGATGTGGGTTCGAGTCCTACAGCTGGCTAACCTTTTCAGTGACTTCCATCTTTCATCGTTAATTTCTTAGGCAGATTGAGGCTTTGTATGTAGTTGTCCTTTCTATGTTGTTCCAGCCTCAGAACATCAGTTCTCTCATGTACAAGGTTCGTGCCTCATCAGGATATATCCAGTGACGCGATCCTGTATTCTGATCTGGTGGTGGTGTGCTCAACAATCTGTTACAACGGTTGTAGAAAGAAAACTGTCGCGAGAGGGCACGAGAAGAATTATGCGCAGAGCCCGCTTCTGTGTCACGCGCAGGGGATGAAGGTCTCATGGAGATCTAGGTCTATGTACCTCAACGCCATCTGCGGATGCGTATGCACAAGGGCATAATTAGCAGGAAGGAATAAATGTCTGAGCTTGGAGACAACGAACACGCCTTAAGTATTAGTTTCTTTTCAGAGCTTCGGCTGTGCATGTGAAAAAGTAGCGGGTGAAGCACAGATCAGACCGCAATTGTTGAGCCTCCACAGGCAGCACTCCAATATTGGTTAGCTTGCATGCCAATATTGGCCCAAGTTCCAAATGAAAGCGGGTTCAGTATTGGTGTGTCCAGATTGGACTACGGTATTGCCGGCGTAGTTCCCATATTGCAAATTAAGAAAATACCTTGTTGTGTTCTCGATGTCCCACATGAATATTTCAAGCCTTTTGACTATATCGGGACACCTTCGTCACATACAGTACCCTCAAAACATTATTGATCGCCCTGAAATTGATCACATAAATTATGACTGTGTTCGTCGTACGATTCCCCCCTTGTTCACTTTCCATGTCTTTTGCACCTGCCAGGTATCCCTCCAGCCAGCGTACTCCTCAGGAGAGCAGTATCTTTCCATCGCCCCATTCCGTAACTTCATTAAATGCCTCACGTATCCTGTTTGCTCGTAGCCTTCGCCGTCGCCTTGGAGTTCCAAGAATTCCAACTTCCAGGGCAGGTTCTGGCTACACTAGATCTAAACGTGGTTAGGGCGAGACTTACGAGAGAGAAACAACGACAGGACAGTCCTTACTTTCAACTGGGTTTATAGCTGGAAGACAGCAGCAAGGTGCGACTGCGCCTCTGTGCAAGGCTATATATCGGCTTTTAGCTGCGCTTAGATCCAGTGGAGTCATGTACCGACTAGTCCAGCAATCAACCCTTTTAAGGTTCGGCTAACGCTGGAGAACACAGGATTGAGGGCCAACGTGAAACCGAACGGCCGGGCACTTCCCCCGTTTTCATGCGTGCAATCGCCGTCAAATCCGAGACTTCCCTGAACGTGACTTTTATCGAGTGGCCCAGATGACACGCCCAAGCGTCACGTGCTTCCTATGTAACACAGCCGCAGGTTCCGTGGTATGTATCGGTCTCGCATATCTTCGCGAACACGAACCACATCCTGGATACCGAATACAGCACTCGCATTCATTTTCGCGCCAGTAATTAATTTGTAAATGATGAGAAGAGCAAAGCGAAGAGCCCCATGCTACGGCGGTTCGTCCGGAGGAGGATACCGTGACGTCACCCAAGAGCCTCTAGCTGATGCCTCAGTCGTCGTCATCCACTACATTGATGACGACGACTGAGGCATCAGCTGGAGGCTCGCGCTCTGGCGCATCAGACCATCAGTTGTTCGACAGGAGCTGATCGAGCTAATCGTACCAGGGTAAAACGCTGCTCCCGCACGAACCCAAACGTACTGTGGATATTCCTTAGCTACAGCATCACATATAGACTGTTACAGTGGAAAGCGAAGATGTAACAGCCGCGGTGCTAGTTAAGAATAACGACAATACGTGAGGGTTTGTGCGGGAGCAGCGTTTTACTCTGGTACGATTACCTGGATCAGCTGCTGTCGAACAGCTGATGGTCAGATGTGCAAGAGCGGGAACCTCCAGCTGATGCCTCATCGTCATTTACCATGCCGTCCTCGGTAGCTTAGTCGGGCACAACTATTTTCCACTCAAGGCTGCAAGGTGGCTTCCAGCTGGTGAATGTGGCAGTGAAGCTAGTCGTTCACCGCTTTATGCTGTTCCGAAGTGAGAAGAACGGTCACTTCCGGGAAGCGTTGCAGTCATTAGGAGCCGCATACTTGCTGCCATGGATAGCTACAACAGCGGTCTTGCCTAAGAAGAACCCAGCCCTTGTCTTCTATAAAGACGTCGCCGAAGCGGTAGGCTTTCAAACCGACAAGTTCTCTTGGGACTACCTCAGTACAGTTAACAGAAGAAAGCTGTATTGGGACATCATCGATGTTGTGTTCCCGTCCCCCCTGTACCGGAGCAGCTTCTCCAACAGAAAAGACTCCGATGTCTTCAGTAAGGTTACGGGAATGCCTATCCCTACCTGGGTAAAAGACTGCCTCGTCCTCTTCCATACTGACACTTTGCCTGTCAAAACATGGAGGCACGCCAAGGGCTTTATTGTTCCGTGGTCTTTAAGATGTGACAGTTGCTTCGCTGAGCAAGAAACACCGGTGCACGTGTTCCTCAACTGCAGAAATCAAGTGCAGTTCTGGGGAGAACCACGCTAGGTGGCAGAGGTTGATAGCCCCTTTCAATAGGAACAGCTGAAGGATGACGCACGGAGGGAGTTAGTGGAAGTTATTGCAGTGGTGGGCATTCATTCCCTCTGGGCATACCGGCAAGACTATGTCAACTGTAAGGAGAATATCAGCACTCCCTGGTCGCGTTTTGTGCCCACCCTGTTGTGGACGATAGAGCTCGTGAACTCTTCGGAGTATTATAAAGTGGACGGCCTTCTCCGACTGAAAGAGAGGCTCATGCGAAACTCTTATTCATTTTGAGCAGCAAAGTACATGGTGTGCCCTGGAAATACGCGCATATTTGAATGATGTAATGCCAATGGTGTAGTGCATTGTGATGGCAGTGTTTAGGGAAAAGGGTTGCAGCTGTGCGCGTGTTCAGCTGTGTGTTGTCGTAAGTGAGGAAATGAGGGCCATCATACTTGCTTAAAAATGTCCTTTTTGTGAACTGATATTAATGTCTCGTGAAGTGGTGATACATTGCGTTTTCATGGAATGTGGAGCTCGTGACTTATGAAATGTGATGTTATTGATTTGATTATGAATTGAACTCATGGGCATGCAGTTTTAGGATGTGCCTGCCTAGTGCGTAGGAAGTGACGTCCATGCAAGGGTTTGTGTGTGCATGGTTGACATGAAGTGTCTAAGCTTCGAGACTTTATGAAGAAAAAAAAAGGCAGCTTAGTCGGTAACGTGCTGACTCGCTGAGCTCATGATCGCGGGTTCGATCCTGGCCGAGGGCGGTAGCAATGGGGGGGAGGTAAACTCCCCCCATTGCTTCCCCCCAACATTGCTCCCCCAACATTGCTTCCAGCACCGTGTGTTGGTGATTTCCGGCGCACGTCAAAAGAACCCCCAGGTGGTCCAAATTATCTGCAGTCTTACTCTGCGGCACGTGCAACATGTTGCCACACTGCGCAGACTAACCTTACGTGTAACATCACGGTACCATTATTACATTTACCACAACCTTTGTGGTGATTTTGTTGTGTATCTATCCGCTTTAAGTGTGTATCTATGCTGTCTCTGTAGCATGCTTTTTATCCTTTATACATCCCTTATCCTTAATATCATTTTGTACCTTCGGGTGATACCTGAACGTATATGTATACACACCTGGATGACTATGAAGGTATGTGTATGCACACATACCTTCATAAAGTTATCTATCCTGAACGATGATAACTGTGAATAATATACGTTCACGAACGTATAGTTTAATCATACACGTGCATACCTTTGCGAAGGGATACGTTTTCTAATATACCGATATCCATCTATGCGTACATCCATGCAGATTTTCCGGACGTTTATGATGCCCATGTTTGCCCTCAGAAAGATCCTCCTACCAGAAGTATAAAACTCATTACCTGGCTCTCAACTTATAATTTTATACATCGTAAGTGTGAATTGCTGAAGAGGGGACCACTACCCTGAAACGTGCCCAGCAAACCATCAATATCCCACAGACCTCCCAAATTGGTCTCACACGTCACAGATGTCACGCGTATCCTCACAACGTCCGCTGTATATCCACCATGAGACGTCACAAATTTCCCCCAGTGAATATTCTGTGGATATACTACGAATATCACAACGATGTCATTTCTTTACCTTACAAGGAGTTATTGTGTCGATAACAGCCATTTCCAGCATTCTCAGACGTGGCAATTTCTCACTCTTTCCTCATAATAACAATATTGATTTTATACCCTCATATCCATACCTTTACTAATCATATTTGCAACGACTCATCACGTATCGCACCATAGTCAATAAAAAAAAGAGAGAGAAAAAAACATATTTTACCTTTTCCACGGGAATTATAATGATCGGTCACGTATGTTGAGGGATATAACAAGAATGAAGTTCCCAACAAGCGCGAGCCGAAGCGTAACGACGCCTGCCTCATCGCCATCGACATTCCCCAACCGCCGTTTCAAACAGGCGAGGCGCGTCGTCGTAGCGGTTCGGTAGGATATGACATGTTACACGGAAGGGTCTTTGGAACCTCAGCATCATGCGTATTTTGTACTGGAATCTCGGGAGCATCGAGGCAGTACTGGCCAGTACGTCGAACAACTACGTTGTGCATAATAACGATTGCCGTGGTGTGCGAGAGCTAGCGTTCCTTTGTTCTCCGGCTTTGCAGTTAAGGTGAGTTGTAGGTGAGGTGTAGATGTGTGGAGCAATGACAGCTTTGTATCTGAGTAAACAGCTGTAGTTTGCTTTACCTGCAGAGTCTGGTGCGTATCACTGACGAACTCACGCGAACGGCGGAACTGTCTGAGATTGTGTGTGTACAGCTACAAAGTGCAAGTCCAATTCTTGACATCTCTTTGATTCAGGATTTGATTGGGAATGGTGAAAGCAATGGTGAAGCAAATTCTATTAACTATGCGCAGCCTGCTAGTAGATAACCTTGGCTCAGCTACAGTTGTCTTTCATATAAAGGATAGCAGTTATGTTTTCACGTTCGACTGCACTGTTTTTCAAAGTTCCTTGTTTTTTGCATGACCGCTTATCTTTCTTAAATGTCACATGGACGCGATGTGACTCTAGATTAATAAAACATGACTGTTTTACAGTATCCACACACAACCATGGATAGCCTCACACATGTGTAAAGTTACTGGTGTCTCTACAACACTGAAGAGCCAGGCATAAACCGGAAGACGTCGCTTGGGTCTGCCAGTGATTAGGCTGCTTCCGCATGTAACCATCTATACTGCATGAGAAACTGCGGTAAGTCACTGTCTTGCGTTTGTTCCCACTTTTTGCAGAGTGTCTGTTCTTTACACCTATTTATGGCAGTGTTTGAGCTGCTATCCCAATAGATGGAATTAACTATGTTATTGATTATCTTTCAGGGATGACGGTTGCGTAGCAGTAGCATGAAGTGGCGTAGCAATCACGGGATTATTATTATGACCATTATTGTCTTATTATGCGTCTTATCCGTGTCACCCTATATTGTTAATAATTAGCCTATTTATGTTGTAATATCATATTTTGTACTATTAGAAAGAGCGTTTCTCACAGTGCATGTAACATCACTGTACTTGGTTTGTGTTCAATAAACAAGAGTTCGTTGGTACGATGTTCTCTGTTGCAGAGTGGTATTTTCCGTAGAATAAGTAAAAATTGCAAAAAAAAGCTACAAAATACAATAATAATAATACGTCCTGTATATGTCCTCTATATGTCCAAATATCCCTGACAGACATTCCTGGAACCTTCCCTGGATCAGCAAATGTGGAAGAAATACGGGTCCTCTGTCTGTCCCAGAGACGTCAACAGGCTGTTCATCCTAGTCCCTGGGATATCCCAAACTCCCAAGTGGGATATCGTGTGGACGTTTCTGAGACATATATTGTTTACTGGGAACCTTACTGTGTGGCGATGGGGAGAGAAATGCATAAACACCATACTGCTTTGAGGTGTGTACTTACTGAACTTTTCCCCGCTAATCTTGAATGGCTCTATACCTGGGTTCGCAGACTCTCCGAGTCTACCGCAAACCCGGAACAAAAGGAAACAGGCAAGCCCTGTCATATTGATTGAGAGACAAGCACATTAGTGAAAAACACAGTTGCGAAAATCTACTGCTATCTCTATAGGGATACGAGTATTAGTGACGAGCAGCTCTGTTTAAACATCTGCGAGCCAGGTTAGCCATTCGGCAATTCGCCCACAGTATCCTCCATCAATGATGCACCTTGTACCAAATAAATATAACGGGAGGATACAGACCAATGAATAATGACTCTCGGAGTTTGCACAGACACTACAGGTAACTTCAAAGATTCGTAGATAATGGCGTTGGCACCCTTGCTACAGGAAGGAAAAACGAGGCCATCCACGATGGGGGCGGCTCCTCTCTACGAGGAAGAAACCATGCGTGATGTGGGTGTGTCCAAGCCTTAGTCGTGATAATAATAATAATTCGGGGCTTTACGTCGCGTGACAACTGGATCATGAGCGACGCCGCAGTGGTCTGGTCTGTGGATTGCTTTTTCCCACCTGACGGTTAAGGAGGTGAACCCGAGACAGGGATGAAGAGACGACACAACAAATTCTCGAACACAGCAAAAACTTGAATGCACCTGTGGCCTATATATCCAAAAACCTCCGGAGAGGAGGAACAGGAAGTAAGGATGGCTTACTCACACAATTGCCACGTGCAGCAATCTCTACCGACTTCCTCAACAACCTTCGCCAAACATTCTTTTCTTTCCATAGTACCCTGGTTTCAGGGAAAACAGGTTTACAATTGTTACATTCAGGAAGGTGCTGGATGAGTTCACTTGATACAAGGCCCATGTTTTTAGCATTGAGGCAATGTTCCCGTAGACGGTCATTCAAACAGCGACCGGTTTGGCCTACATAACAAAAACCGCATTCCAGGGGAATGGAGTATACAACCGAGTAATTGCAGGGAACAAACGGGTTACGATGTTTTATGGGGCAACCAGTGAAAACAGAAGAAAAAGGCGTTAATCTACTAAGTTTAAAAGCGTTCGAAAAAACAGTCTTGATACCAAAATTTTTGGCAACAGCATATATGTTGTGCGAAACAGAGTGGTGGTAGGGAATAACGGCAAAAGGAAACCGATCAATCGCAGAACAAGGTGTGCGGTCAAATAGCTTGCGAAATAACAATAAGGCTCTAGGAGAAATTGTACAATCATCGAACCCCGCAGAACGTAACCTAGAGCACTGGCGTGACAAACGAAACTTGGTATAGTGGATGCAACTTTTGGAGACAGAAGCATTTTACAGGGAATGAATAATACCAGATTACCTTACTTCCTGTTCCTCCTCTCCGGAGGTTTTTGGATATATAGGGCACAGATGAATTAAAGTTTTTGCTGTGTTTAAGAATTTGTTCCGTCGTCTCTTCATCCCTGTCTCGGGTTCACCTCCTTGATCATGCACCATGTCGACAGCGCCCTGTCTCTTCCATCGATCACCTGAGGGTTCTTTAACGTGCGCTGAAATCTCGACACACCACATTTAACGTCCCTTTTTAACTGCGAAAGATGGCGTGTCTGAGCAACTTGTACTCTTCCACTAAGTTGCCATCTCCTCGGCCGGGTTCGAACCCGCGATCTCGGGATCAGTAGGCGAACACGCTACCGACTGAGCCACCGAGGCCGGCCTTCGTGATGAAATCACCTCGTGCAGACGACTTGTCAAAATACAGTGTCGGGCTCCTCATGCGGCTTTTAATGTTGTGTTGTGTTAATGCTGTTTGTCCCAGTGCTGCTGCCATGCTTTATGTATCGCTTGTTTCAGCACAGGCTTAAGGTCCTGACAAGGAACGTCAGAACGAGTTATATCACCAGAAAAGGCTATTACAACAGCTGTGTCACCCTGTTCATTGCCAGGTATACCGACATGGCTAGCTCCCAGCAAATAATGTTATTCATTGTATCTATTGGTCACCGTTCTTGCTAGGTACGTTGCATGATGAACAATTATAATTTTTTGTTGTACGAATGCCACATATAGCCTGTAAGGCACTAGGTGAACCTGTGTATATCACTGAATATTTGATGTGATGTTGCAAGATGTAATTGATAGCTAAAATAACTGCATGAATTTCTACTGTGAAGATGGAAGTGACGTTTTCCAAGCAGTGAGATCTTGCACCTGTTTGAGAAACTATTGCACATGAAACACCAGAGTCTGTCTTTGAACCATCTGTGTAAATCTCCACATGGTTTCCCCATAGCTTTACTTTAGTGTCTCAAATTCTTGGAGTAAGACGGTCCTGGGTGTATCATGTTTCTTAAACTTTGTTAGAGGCTTGTCGAATTTCGGAGGAGGTTACCATGGATGAATTATTTTGCTGGTTTCTTCAATCATAGAACTGCAGTGAGAAAAATTGTAATGCACAATGATTTGTGACATTCGCATGCCAAACGGGGGCAGAGTAGATGGCTTGCTCAGGAAGAGCTGTTGGAAGTGTGCCCGCTTAACACTTCATCCTTAACACATTGAAATGCGGAATGTAGCTTAATTTATTAAGCATTTTCTTAAGTAGGCATTTTTAAGTATTTTCTTAATGCATATGAAGTGGTAAAATAAAACAGGCGCCTTTCTAAGGACCAGTCATTTCATTCTACATAGAGACTTTCCACGGGAGACGTTCGGAAAGCTCCAAGAATCAGATGCAGTCTCTGATGTAAGGGATCTAACACTTTCAGGGTAGATGGTCGCGCAGATCCATATACGTATACCGCACATGCATAGTCCAGCCTTGAAAGGACAGTGGAGGAATATATCCGATGCAGCGATTTCCGATCTCCACCCCAAGATTGGTGCTAGAGTACTTTTAGCAGGTTTGATGATTTTATGCATTTGTCTTTAAGTACTTGATATGTGCTTCAAAAGTCAGTTTTTCGTCAAAGATAAGTCCAAGGAATTTATGTTCCGATTGAACAGTTGTATCTTGAGTCTATTTTGAACGCAGGTCCAAGAAATAGTCCTCTAACCCTTGAAAAACGAACGCAAACAGTCTTTTCATGGGATAATTTAAAGCCATTCTTATGGAACTATCTGACTAATAGCTGTAGTTGACGCTCACATATAGCCAGGTTACATGGTGAATAAGATATCTGAATGTCTTCTTCATATAATGAATATGCCCAGGCAAAAATCTGGAGTGGGACCACTTCGAAGTGGATTATCTGACAGGAACCACTTGGAATGTGGAACCATTCTCTGGCTGGGACCAGTTAAAAGTGGAACCAGTTTCACGGTGGTGCCACTTGAAGTGGAACCAATGGAATTTATCCAGTGGTCCCCTCTGCTAAGTGGTCTCGGTTCCGACCACTTAGCCGATGGGACCACTAAATGCATGACCGAAAGTAATGCGTAGAAAAGCACATACAGTTCAAGTAACTATTGTTTATCCTGCTATGAGCATACACTAAGGATAAAGAAATAATCAATACATCTCTCACGTACTTAGTCGCACACGGGTAATCACTCACTGCGTTCAGACGAGGCGTGTGCTTGTGTTGAATTTGCGATGCACTCACGGACAACATGAACAACAGAGAACATGGCGTTTTGTTGACCACCTCACACCTGTATTTTCTCAGAGAAGATGACACCTCCGTCCATGTACGTCGCGGCATGTACCATTTTCCTCTTCACCAAACGACCCTAATCTCTATACTCGTCTTAACCATGTTTCTCAGGTTCCTCTAGCTCCTGAAATAAAACATATAATCAGTAGTAATCGAAGCACCACGGTAAGCACTTATACCTCTTAACATCGGAAGAAGCATTCTGTGCAGTCCGTTTCACCGTACGGTTCTTCTGCGGACGCCGTGTCTTCCTAGCGTCGAAACTTCTCCGAGATATCGCCAATATGTTTCACATGACTCATTGTCATCACGTTGTCTGAGAAAGCGCACTAAAACCACGTAAATAGTGCACAGGATATGCCCGATCTCTGCCACGGCAACCAAAGAAAAAAAACCGCCTCGCAACGACGCGTCAAAGTTCAAACTAACGCCTGCGCCCGGCGCTCTCTCTGCTCCCTCTCGCTGCTCTCGCCTCTTGCGGCCCGCCGTTAGAATTTGAATTGAAAGCTTCCCGCCGCACCGGAGCGCCCTCATAATTATTGCATCTGCTTTGGGTCAGCCCGTGCAATTACCTCTTTGTTTTTAGTTCTTCTAATTGTTTGGCAGAGTGTGTCATCTTTTGATTGTGCCTTTTGGCATTTTGCTGGTACATTTTATGACATTTGCCTTTAGATGAGAATATGAGCACGAATTGAAGTTACAGCATATATTTTATCGAAGATTTAAACGGATAAAAAACAAGAAATATAGATCATACGTGTGCTAAAATACATCAAAATAATGACAAAAAAAGGCAAAAAAACACAAAAAAACAGAAGGGTATATGGCAAGAGTGGACTCTTCTTCCCTAACGGATCTCAAAGGGGGAAGCTGCCCAGCTTGGAATCTCAAGTGGTTCAATTGACCATTGTGGGAACAAAATGGTACCTGTGAGGCTCCCACTGTAAGTTCTGGAACCATTTGAGGACAGAGTGGTACCACTGATGTCACCAATGTGGAACCAGCCACCCCACTTGCGAATCCAGCTGGGACCATCAAGATTCAACTGGAACCATTCCGGGACGATCCACATTCAAATGGAACCAGTCCAGATTCAAATGGAACCATTCTGGAACCAGTCCAGATTTTTGCCTGGGTGTGAAAGACGGCGGTATGGCATTTGCTATAGAGTTCATCTTTACAATAAAAAGTGTAACGCTTAAAACGGATCCCTGAGGAACATGTTCTCCTCAATGAAAGGACGTGATAGTGTATTGCCCAACTGAACTCTGAAAGTTCGTCCCCGGAGGGAATCTCCAATGCAGTGTAGAAGGCTGCCACGTATTCCACATGAATACAGGTCACGCAGAATTCCATATCGCCATTAGGTGTCGTAGGCCTTTTCTAAATGAAAAAAGACCGACACACAATGCTGCTGACGAATGCTTCCCTTATAGTTGTCTCTAACGCAACAAGATGATCAACGGTTGGCACGCAGCTCGGAAGCCAGACTGGTACTGGCTGAGACATTGATTTTCCTCGAAATAATATAAAAGGAGGTTGTTTACCATCCTCTCAAAAGTTTTTTCCTAGACAACTTGTGAGAGCAATAGTGGGATAGGAATGATCCTTTCCCGGTTTTAGAAATGGGATTATTGTTGCTGCTTTCCAGTGTGAACGAAGATTACGCTACTTCCATACGAGGAGTCAAGTAACCCTTCTTTTGACGTCTGAGATAAATGTTGTAACATAGCATACGTGACGCGGTCTGGACCTGGTGCTGTGTGCTTAGATGATAATGCTCTCGACAATTCTAGCATGGTGAAAGGTTCATTTTACGAAAAATTGTCAGCAGTATTATTAATTATGCTGTGTTTCTAAGCAGCCTCTTCGGTTTTCAAAAACACCTTACTATAAAGTAAGGAGCTTGATATACTTTGAAAATGCTCGCCAAGTGCGTTGGCCTGTTCTTCGAGGCTCTGACAGATAGCACCGTTGACTTGTAAAGGAGGAGTGGAAAAGTTAGCATAATCGCCCTTGATTTCTTCAGTCTGTCACATACAAACTTGGATGGCGTATTAGAATTTAAAGATGATATAAAGCTTTCTCAAGACTCGCGCTTAGCTTTTCGACGTGCTCACCTTCAGGTTTGACGATTTCGGGTATCTTCTAAACATGCCCCATGCTCGATTTTGTTCTTTTCTAGAACATTGACCTTTATTTTCCACCGAAGCGTTGACCGCTTGTGGAGGCGACCGGAAGTTTGTGGGATAGACTCGGTGGCAGAGCTAATTATGGTGTTTATGATTAGGGTATTTGCTTCGTCAACTCCCGGTTCCTAAAACATGGACGTGAAGATCCGTGCTGTCTCATGAAAGAGGCTCCAGTTTGCGTCTGATGATATCCACCTGGATGGACGTGTGCTTAAATTAGTGTGTCCTTGGCTTAACGTTAAGACTATTGGGAAATGTTCACTGCCCCGAGGGTTGCTCTCAACTGCTCACCTGCTGTTTTGGAACAAGGATGGGCAACAAAAGGAAATGTCAATTGCTGAGAAGGACTGTGATGTACTGTTGACGTATGTCGCAGCTCCTGGATTCAGGAGGCTCATTTGTCTTGAAAGTAGCAACGTTTCTATCATTTTGCCACGCCCGTCAGTTTTCCTGCTGCCCCACAGGTAGTTATGGGCATTGAAATCTCACAGTAAAAGGAAAGGTGGTGGCAGTTGATCTATTAAAGTCTCTAGGGTGTTTCGACCTACCGCAGCCGATGGTGGTAGGTATAAACAACGAACAGTTAGGACATCATGACGACATATTTGAACAGCAACAGCCCCGAGTGTTGTTTTCAGTGGAAAATGCTTTGAAGGGAGGTTTTTCCATGTAAGGACAGCAACACCTCCAGATGTACGTACGCATTCCATCGACACGAGCTTTTCGGAACAGGTTCCACCGGCTGAGTGTATGGCCCCCTCGGGTCAGTTAGGTCGCCTGTATTGCGAAAGAGAACACATCATACCTGTCTGCAAGATAAATTACACCGTCAAGATTCGTGAAAAGCCCACGACAATTCCACAGCAGAATCGCCATAACAGAGAAAACGAAAAAGATATGTGCAACACGTGTCTGCATTGTGGTGAAGAGTGTGCTGTTCAAATAAGCTTGAATATATTTCTTTTTTGGGCCATTATGGGCTGTCTCGGAACTTTTTTTCTGAGCAGCCGCCAGTTCCATTGCCGATACATCAGGGAGTGAGCAACTCCTCAAGAGATTACCGTCTGCCTTCTCCTTAGACTGACAGCTCGTGCTCGCAAAAGAGCCTTCCGAGCTCGTATCATCATCGCACTCCAATGAAGTCATTTCCATAGGTGGCGCCGACAGGAGTGGAGTCGATGACGGTGACGCCTCAGAAGTTAGTGGAGTTGGGGTGGATCTTCGATACCCTTGTTTTCCTCTGTGATCGCTAATGTACTTGTGTGTACTTCAGTGTACCCATGCAGGTTTGTGTGTGTGTTTGGTGACCTGTTGTGGTTTTCCTTGAACTGTAACTGCGAAAGATTTCTCAAATAAATATGGTGATACTTTTTTCTTGCTTCCGGATAACTTATGTTTTGCTTGACCTTGACAAGTAGAATCTCCTTCTCATATTTCCACTTTGGACAAGATCTTGAATATGAGGGGTGCTCACTTGAGCAATTGACGCAGCGGTCAGCCCCCTTGCACTCCTTTGTGTCACGGCCTGCCTGGCACCACCGTGCACAACAAGGAGAGCCCCGGCATGCGTAACCAGCGTGCCCGTATCGATTACAACGAAAGCAGAGCAAGGGATTTGGAATGTACAGCCGCACATTTGCTGAAAGGTACCATAATTTTAACTTACCAGGTAACGTAGGTTTTTCAAGGTTTGTACGATGTTGCTTGTGCTAATATATTCACCATTCTTACGAATTTTAATTTTGCGAACATTTATGACGTCCCGATCTTTCAAGTTTCAAGGATCCCTTCTACAGGTACGTCAATCAGCTCTGAAACTTTGATGACGCCCCAGCAAGTATTCAATGTTTTGTGCGGAGAACTGAATTATTCTTTCCCATCACCTCATGTGCCTTTAGGATGTGTTCATTGTCTTTTTTCATTTGTGCATTTTAGGACCAGGCCAGCGGATCCTATACGTTTGATTTCAGTAATGTTCTTAGACAGTGATGCCATTCCTTTCTTAATGAAAACGGATGAATTTTTCCCAGTGGTACGTTTTTGTCTTTCTCTTTGTCTGGAGACGTCAATACAATGTACGTTGAAGTGAATTCTTTTGATACAGTCCTTAAGGGTTTGGTCAGTAGTTGCTTCGCGGCCACGATCTCAGATGACAAGAAAATCTACCCATGCAGATTTGGTCCTTGAAGTCACCCGTAGTTCATACTCATACGAAGGTATGAGGAAGGTCACGGAGGGTCATACGGAACGTCACGGAGTTTTGACAACTCTTCGGCCAGAGCTTGACCATCAATCAGACAACCATCGTCCAGGTCCTCTCCCCTTTGCCTTTCATCACCTTAGCATGGTACGGATAACACCTTGGGACTGAGGACTCGGGTTCCTGGTGGCGCCACTCACCAAACATCAACATAAGCTAGCGCCCCTGCGCGGTGAAGAAGGATGTGCTGTAGATCTGCTAGAGTACCGCACTGATAGCACCTGGGAGAGTCAACTTGTTTCAAGCACTTACGCCGCTGAGCTGTAAGAGTCACAAAGAGCCGCACTCGATGAATTAAGGCAGCATCTTGACGAAAGGTATTTCGTGGCATGCGGAAAACGAGTGTTGGATCAACTCTTCTCAGCGTGGATGGGGATTAAATATGATGACAATCGATGTTCTGAGGCTCGAACACATAGAAAGAACACATAGATACAAACCATAAAGTCCCTAAGAAATGCAGGGGGGAACGTAAGACAAGCCTTCATCGTCAGTGTACTTTTTATTTTTCATCATTTTCGTTTATTTTAGCAGTGATTTTTTAGTACTCTATTCACACAAGTACTACTTACACTTACTCAACCAGATATTTTTCGAAAGTACCGTACCAGATGTCGTCCCACATCCATGTTCGGCACTGCTTTATATGAACACCGCTGAAAAACAGGAAGATACCAATTTTAAGCGGGCACAAACAGATAAGATAACATACAAGCAGGCAAGCTTGCAGGCAAGGTGAGTGATCACTGAAGTGCGAGCTTGGGGTCAAGACCAACAGTAGCTATTTTGTTGATGATGATGATTATGGTGATTCGAGTTTTTTTGGCACATTGACAACTATGGTCATAATGTGCCACAGCAACGATAAGAATGGGCTCGTTAAAAGAGACCACCATGTTTAGTGAAAATATGCCACAGATCTATAAAAAGCATCATTCTAAAACTAAAAAAGGATAAGAATTCCGACGTCTTCCAAGAAATGAAATACAACACTAAAGGGGATGATAGGGAAAGTCTCCCGTCTGTGTCTTTTCCATAAGTTATTCTATAACAGAAACACTGATCGTCTTTTCCCCGCTGCAGAATACGTTTCTTCGCGTCACTACCACGTTCACAAGATTATGCCCCCACAATGTAGTACTAATTCTTTCATGTACTCCTCCATTCCAAAGAAAATTCCGGACTGGAATCACCTGCCGGAGTCGCTCGTTTTCATCCAACACCCTGCTCGCTTTAAGGCTGCCATCATCCAATACTAGAAAACATAGTCTATGTCTCATGATCGTTCCAATGTCACTTTCCGCCACCTCTTTTTTCTTTTATTATCTCACCTCAACCGTGCACAATGCTCCCATAATTGAGCTAAGTGTACACCCCGTGCAGCATTTTCTGCACCCCAAAACCTGTGTGCCAAAATTTTCAGTAAATTGAGAGAATTTATACATTTAAGCTTCAAGCGTTTTACGTGAGGAAGAAATGTGAGCTTTTTGTCGAATATGCTACGAAGAAATTTGTGTACAGACGGAACAGGAAGATGGTGGCTATCAAGTTTGATGGTCGGTGGTGGAAACACTCCCCTAACTCTCTCTTCCCTTTGTCTTTAACTTTGAGAAACTGTTTACTATACTGGAAAGAGCTTGAAATGCTTTCAGAGTGCTTCCAAAGGGCGCTAGCCTGTTCTTCCAGGCTTTCACATACTTGGCCATTAACTTCTAATAGGGCGACAGGGTGACAAATATGTTCCCCTCTGATTTTTTGAACCGCCACCGTTCAAGGCTTCACCCTTCACCTTAAATCCCCTCGGCACGGTAATTGGGACGGGGGGTTGGTGTCCGTGGGACGCCACTCACTCAACACCAGACAAAGCCGGCTTCTCCTTGCGGGTAGCTATTTTGGTGCGATCAAGTTTCTAAGTGAGCGTAGAGGAATGGAGTGTACACATAGCTAAATCGTTTCTGCCAGTCTGAGCTTGTGTGTGCTTGTTTACGTTACGTCCTTTTGTCGTGCCCAACTACAGAGTTTTGTTTATTATACATTGCGTGTTAGCGCCGCCAACGGGGCTATGGGCTATGAGCGGCGCACGATGCATGGACAAATGGAAGGAGGACAATGGGAAGGAGAGGAAGACAGGAGGATTGGTATGTCCTCTGGGTCGACATTTGTCGGTTACATCTGCTGGGAAATACATGGAAAAGCCCTGCCAGCACAGCCTGTGTTCATTAATAGGCACGTACTAATAGTCGACTAATAATCGACTAATAGACACGTGCTGGGTACCGCGCCATACGTGTCATTTCAGACCTGCTGGTTCCAGACAAGTATGCGCTTGTACAAGGTCGTGCACGTCAGCCAATTGCTCTTGACGATTCCAAAGACCCCCTGTGGGTGCCATGGACGCGAGTAGGAGCCTCTCTCTTGGCGTACTCAAATCGGGGGTATGAGACACCCGGAGCGTCCAATAAACAGCGAAAATAGATTTGCAGTGCTACGTTCCTTGCTCACCGATGCCCCTTCCGGCCTTCTGCTCATGCAATGCACAGCTGGACATATTGGCTTAGTTTGTAACTATAGTAACCTCGGAAGGGACAACTGCAGTTGTGAGGACTTCCTCTCTCAAACGCGAATGGAATGGAAAATATTCGAAGTCGTAACTAACTTTATAGGAGTTGTTTACTATGAGGAGGGCTGCATGGCGTGATTGTGTCTCCAATAATGCACTACACTTCGCGCAAATAACCTCCGATACCTATGTGTACGTTGCCCACTAATGGAAAAGCATGATAATAGTTATAAAAATAGTACACTTTCTCCTAAAGGGTGCGTAGGCCAACATAGTAAGTCCGTCTTTTGCTACCGAGCCCACGCTTTGGAGGCCGTCCTGCCGGCGCTGAGCAGGAAGTATGTCACAGCAAATGTCATCCACACGGGCGCTTGTCGTCTGCTTTCACGTATCGCAGTGACGGTAGAGAGAGAAAAAGATTGGAGTCCCACGCTCCTGGTGTGCGAGTGACGCTTGTAGCGAGTTAAGTGAGTGCTGACTGAAACCATTCGCGCTTCGGGGCGGCTACCTAAGAACCACTTGGCGTCTAATGAGTCGCCCCTTGTCTGTGGGCGCTGAAGACATTGCTTCTGCTGCTGGTGATGATGATTTGGTATTTATGAAACACAAACTGCATTTTCTCATAATTCCAGTAAATCGTAGGCAATATTTCATAGAGACACCAGTCACCTTCATCTCAAGAGTATCGTGGCACTGAACATGATGTGGAGATGCGATATAGACCTGTTGGTGCTGATTCACTTTTTTGTCCTTGGGCAACGACACAAATGACGCACAGAGCAAGATGAATGCTCCACTATGAACAATGTTTATTTGCACTCGCACATGCAATCTTCGTTTGCTCCTGGAGCGTTCGTGCGCCCCCTCCCCTCTGTTCTGTCATTTGTGTCGTTTACCTCCCGAAGAACTAAACTACAATGCATTGCTGGATTACATTTCTTAATTGGCACGCATGGAAAACTTGTCAACATCACTCAATACTGCACGCTGTCCATTAAACATAAAAATCTTTGCTGCATTGACACAAATGCTATTCGCTGTACTTACCCCAGCTTCTAAAAGCAGATTCTGGTCATGTTCATCGAATTCCGCAGCTGTCGTCTGTAACAAAAATATGTGGTCAATTACTTCATGTTATTGGCACAAACAGTTCCATTGGACGAATCAACAGGAAGGAACAGTTGGAGGAATCAAGCTAGCAGAGCCGCCGAGCGACTCGGCGTTTTGGTCTCTCATTTCTATGCAATATCGATAATGTGAACTTCTCCAATTCACCTTAGGAGCAGACCGCCATATGCGTAGAAGCAGAAGTGAGCAAAAACGTGTTGCTTCACTGTGCTAGCTACGACTTCCATAGAACTTGCATCGACCATGCACCCATTCGTATTGACTTGGGTCGAATGGGTGTTCGTCCGTCGAGTTTGAGTAACTTTACGACTATGCATGGGTTATGTAACCGCGACCAGCTTTGAACATTTGAATAAACCACTTGGACACATTACGACTAGACACAAACTATCTCGAACATCACGACCCTTGTGTAATGTTTTTAGGTTTCTTCTTTATCATTCCTGCACACACACGTACATGTGCAAGCACTAAACAGGACCCGTATACATAGTATTGAACTTGGCCCTACTTCGATACTTTTTGCATGAGCTCGATGTACCAGTATAAGTACCTGCCCAAGGAAACACAGTTCAGCATATTGCAATTTACTGACCGTCGCAGGAGTTTACGGAACGCAAACTGCACATGTGTCACTGGGTTGGCCCTGTCTCTGCATACTCACGCGTCTCCTGTCATTTCCCGTCAGACGTGACACTTTGTCGTCATTTTTGTGTCCCTCGTGTCAGAAAGTATGTTTCGGCATGTGTGAGGAGAAACCAATTCCCTCCCAGCTCGTACAACATTAACATGTTTTGCGATGTTGATACGAAATCCGATTGTATTTGGAGCACGTTCGTATCTACCTCACATGATCATGTTCACACCACGACCTACTACAGGTTTTCGGGTCGTATTTAATCCATATACCGCGGAATTTAATCCTTATACCTTGGAATTTAATCCTCCTTCCGTCACTTTTAGTCCCTGTTTCGCCGGATTTAATCCTTATGCCGCCACTTTTAAATCTTAAGTCGTGGAATTTAATCCTAAATTATTGGGTTAACTTTGCATTACTCTTTTCACTACAATGCGACAGTGTGGGACTACCTGTATGATTTATGACCTGTTTTGACTATTTCCATTTTACAGCCATACACTGAGATTTTGTGACTATGACTGCTCAATACACTACTATGTGATAGTATGGGACTACCTGCATAATTTATTACCTGTTATGAGTATTTCCTTGTCTACGGTTATAAATTGACTTTTTATGACTACGCCTACTCTGTGCACTACTATGGTATAGGACTACCTGCACGATTTATGACCTGTTTTGACTATTTCGTCGTTTACAGCCATAAAATGACTATGCCAACTCTATGCACTACTGTGGTATGGTATGGGACTACCTGCATGGTTTGTGACCTGATATGACTTTATCCTTGTTTGTCTCTATCAAATGACTTTTTTGTGACTATGCCTACTCTATGTAGTACTAATGGATGCTATGGGACTACCTACATGATTTATGACCTATTATGGCTACTTCCTTGTTTATGGCTATAGATTGACTTTTTATGACTTTACCTACTGGATGCGCTACTATGGGATGGTATGGGACTGCCTACATAATTTATGACCTGATATGACTATTTCCTTGTTTATGGCTATAAATTGACCTTTTTGTGCTATCACTGTTCGATGCACTCCTATGTGATAGTGTGGGACTACCTGCATGATTGATGACTTATGTGTTTTTCCTTGTTGATGGCCAGAAATTCAAATTTATGACTATACCTACTCCATGCGCTACTGTGGGATGGTATGGGACTACCTACATGATTTATGACCTGATATGACTATTTCCTTGTTTACGGGTATAAATTGATGTTTGACTATGCCTACTCTATGCACTACTATGAGATGGGATGAGACTACCTGCACGATTTATGACCTGCTGTGACTATTTCCTCCATTACAGCCATAAACTTTTTGTGAATATGCTCACTCTATGCACTACTATGGTAAGGTATGTGGCTACCTGCATGATTTATGACCTGATATGGCTATTCCCTTGTTATGGCTATAAATTGACCTCTTTGTGAATATCACTGTTCAATGAACTCGTATGTGATAGTATGGGACTATCTTGCGTGATTTATGACCTATTATTGCTATTTTCTTGTTTATGGGTATAAATTGATTTCTTTTGACTATGCCTACTCTATGCACTACAGTGAGATAGGATGGGACTACCTGCACGACTTATGGCCTGTTTTGACTATTTCCTCGTTTACAGCCATAAACTGACTTTTTGTGAATATGCCTACTCTATGCACTTCCATGGGGTAGTATGGGGCTACCTCCATGGTTTATGGAGTGACATGACTATTACCTTATTTATGGCTATAAATTCACTTTTATGACTATGACTACTCTTTGCACCACTATAGGATAGTATGGGGCTACCAGCATGATTGATAGCCAGTTATGACTGTTTCTTTGTTTAGGCCTATAAATTGACTTTTTGTGACCACGACTACTCTATGCACCACAATGAGATGGTATGGGACTACGTGTATGCTTTATGACCTGTTATGACAATTTCCTTGTTTCTGGCTATAAATTTAATTTTTATGACTGGCTCTTCCGCCATGCACTACTATTTGTCAATATGGGGCTACTTGCAATGTTTATGGCCAGTAATGACTATTTCCTCGTTTGCAGCTATAAATTGATCGTCGCTGGTAAATGCACTACTATACCGTAGTATGGGAGCACCTGCATGATCTATAACCTGTTATGACTATTTCATTGTTAACGGAAAATTTATTATGAACGCAATACACAAGTTGTACTCAACCTGTGTTTACATCAATAAATTGATTTTTATGACTATGTGTACTAATTGAACTACCATGGGATAATTTAAGATAACTGAATGTTTCTTGACCTGTTATGACTATTTTCTCGTTTGTAGCTACAAACTGATTTTTATGTATACAACTATTCTTTGCACAACAAAGGGACATTGTAAGACTACCTACATAATCAGTGACCTGTTATGTCGGTTCCCTGGTTTACAGCTACACATTATATTTTTGTGACTATGACTACAGTATGCACTACAATTGATAACAACAGTAACAACTTTATTTTAAGATGATGAATGCGGAGTTTCATGACCGGAAGCGATACTCTACCCCATTGGTGGTGGTGATGTGGGGAATGAAATAATGAGCCCCTTCTCAATAAGGATCCAAGTCCGATTCTGTCCAGAAAGATCAAAAGAGCTTTGAGCGCACAGCGTTGGTGGGCTGGACACGGCCAGGAATAGCACGAGACTATCCTGCACGATTTATGACATGTTATGACTGTTCCACGTTTGCAGCTTCAAATGAACTTTGGGTTGAGCGATGGGATAGTATAAGCCTATGCTTTCTATGTGAGCATTCAAGGACTGGGCTCACGTCATTTTAACACACAAGGCCTGCGACGCGCAAAGAGATCAATGAAGCGATAGATTGCATGGGAACATGGATAACATTATAAAGAACTGATGGCCAGGATGTCGTACTGTGATGTGCAGGTCATTGCTGACCAACTTACATTTGGAAAAAGGCGAGAAACAGAAAGGGGATTTTTCTATGAATGTCATATTTCAATTGTTCTTTCCTAGGCAACTCGGAGGTAGTGTTGTGTTTGTCTATGGATATGTGTCATCTTCAGAGCAACTACTTTCCAGGCAGCGTGTGTTAGTTCCAGCTAGTTCCCATACTATCCCATTGTAGCGCATAGAGTAGGCATAGTCATAAAAATCAATTTATAGCCATAAACAAGGAAATAGTCATAATAGGTCATAAAGTCCCATAGTATCCCACTGTAGTGCATTGAGTAGTCCTAGTCACAGAAAGTCAAATAATATAGCCGTAAAGACAGAAATAATCAATACAGGCCATAAATCATGCAGGTAGTCACATCCCATCCAATTGTAGTGCATAGAGCAGTAGCATAGCAGTGCACAGCAGCAGTCACAAAAAGTCATTTTATATAGTTATAAACGAGAAAATAGTTATAACATACATCATGCAGGTAGTCCCACACCATTCCATGGCAGTGCATAGGGTAGGCACGGTCACAAAAAAGTCACTTGATGGGTGTAAACGAGTAAGTTGTCAAAACAGGTCGTAAATCATGCAGTCAGTCCCATACCATCCAGTACTAGAGCTTGGAGTGGCCATAGTCATCAAAAGTTATTTTATAGCTATAAACAAGGAAATAGTGAAAACAGGTAAGAAATCACGCAGGTAGTCCCATACCATCTCATAGCAGTGCATAGAGTAGACATAGTCACAAAAAGTCAATTTAAGGCTGTAAACGAGGAAATAATCGAAACAGGTGATAAATCATGCCAGTAGTCCCATAACATCCCATAGTAGTGCATGGAGGAGGCATGGTCATATCAAGCAATTTATAGCCTCAAACAAAGAAATAGTAAAAAAGGACATATTTGCAGGCAGTCCCATACCGTCCTACATTATTGCATGTAGAAGTCATAGTCTTCAAAAATCCATATGTAGGTGTACGGAAGGAAATAAGCAAAACATGTCATAAACCATGCAGGTAGCCCTGTACCAGCCCACTGTATGCGTAGAGCAGTAATTGTCACAAAAAGACAATTTATAGTTATAAACGAGGAATTAGTCATAACAGGTCATACATCATGCAGGCAGTCCCTACCATCCTATTGCAGTGCATAGAGTAGGTATAATCACTACAAAAGTTAATTTATTGCTGTGAATGAGGAAATAGTGAAAGCAGGTTATAAATCATGCTGGTAGTCCCATACCACCCCATAGCAGTGCATAGGGTAGGCATAGTCATAAAAAATGATTTATACCCGCAAACAAGGAAACAGTCATATGCCGTAAATCATGCTGGTAGTTCCATACCACCCCATAGTAGTGGATAGCGTAGGCATAGCCACAAAAAGTCATTTGATAGCCATAAGCAAGGCAAAGGTCATATCAGTTCATAAATCATGCAGGTAGTCCCACACTATCCCACGGTAGTGAATAGATTAAGCATAGTCGCAAAAAATCAATTGATCCATGACTTGAAAACCCGAGACGAGGTAGGGACGAAAACAGACACATAAACACGGTCTCAAACACTTAGACTAGACTAAGACTAGAATAGACTAAGCATAGTCGCAAAAAATCAATTGATGGCTGTAAGAGGAAATAGTGAAAACAAGTGATAAATCGTGCAGGTATCTCTAAACCATTCCATAGTAGTGCATAGAGCAGGCATAGTCAGAAAAAGTCCATTTATACCCGTAAACAAGGAAATAGTCATTGTAGATCATAAATCATGCAGGTAGTCCCATACCATACCATAGTAGTACATAGAGTAGACATAGTCACAAATTGTCAAGTTATAGTCATAAACAAGGATATATATCAGGTCATAAATCATGCGGGTAGTCCCATATTATCCCATGGTAGTGCATAGAGCTGGCATAGCCACGAAAAAGTCAATTTATGGCTGTAAACGAGAAATTCCCATTACAGCCCCTACATTATGCAGGTAGTCTTATGCTATTACATAGTAGTGCACTGAGCAGTCATAGTCGTGAAAAAGTCAGTGTATGGCTGTAAGCGAGGAAATAGTCAAAACAGGTAATAAACCGTACTGGTAATCCCACACTGTTGCATTGTAGTGCATAGAGTAGGCATAGTCACAAAACTCAATTTAAAGCCATAAAGAAGGAAATACTCATAATAGGTCCTAAATTATGCAAGAGTCCCATAGTACAACATAGAGTGTGGGCATAGTCATAAAAAGTCAATTTATAACCGTAAACAAGGAAATAGTAATAACAGGTCATAAATTATGCAGATAGTTTCATATTATCACACAGTAGTGCATTGAGCAGTCACAGTCACAAAAAGCTCAGTGCATGGCTGTAAACATGTAAATAGTCAAAACAGGTCATAAATCATACAGGTAGTCCCCCACTATCGCATTGTAGTGAAAATAGTAATGCAAAGATAGCCCGAGAATTTAGGATTAAATTCCACGACATAAGGATTAAATTCAACAGTAGAAGTATTAAATCCCGCGGTATAAGGATTAAAAGTGGCGGCATTAAATCTTGCGAAACAAGGATTAAAAGTGGTGGCATGAGGATTAAATTCCACGGTATAATGATTAAATTCCGCGGTACCAGGATTAAATACGACGGGAAAACCTGTAGATTATAACGACCATGTCTAGGCACCCCTTCCCAGCGCCGCATTTTTGGAAGCTAGCGGTGGCGCTTCTCATCGTCCCAGTTATTGCTTCGTCAACTACTACAATACCTTGTACTTCAGCTTACCTTAGTATTTCTGTACAAGCGGTGAACGTTCCACAGATGTTTTATTCTTAGGTTGATTATCATCATCATTCTACGCGTTTTCATAGGAGCTATCGCTGTCCTCTGCTACGGTAGTCGTACATACGCTTCTGGGCGTTTAGAAATCAAATTTCCATCGTCCAATCGTGGCGTGCCGATAAGTAGCGCCCCCAGCGGATCGTGCGGATGGGCTCTTCATAGGGGTTGCTGATTAGGACATGGCCATTATAATCTATAATCTACAGCTTTTTCCGCCGTTATTAATCATCTTGCCGTACATTGTAATCCTTATACCATGACATTTAATGCATTTGCCATACGAATTTATCCTCCTTTTATTATTTTTAATCCTCATTTCACATAATTTAATCCATTTCTCATGCAATTTAATCTAAGTGTATATGTGCGGTCTACGCGACTTCTTTGTATTTTGGGACATTTCCCATGTGCACGGGTATTGCACATGCTTTTCATTAATAATGTGGGTTTCTGCACCATAATCGGATAGTGTGGGACTGCCAACTGGATTATGGTATTGTGGGACTATTCCGATGTCTACAGGTTTTACCCATTACTATCATCTGGTGTAACGTTGCACCCTGAAGGGAAGAATCACGTGTTACGTGACCTTCTCACGCTATCCGCTCAAACGTTGCCTGCCTGCGTACTGCTGATGAGGTCCAAGAAGGCCGAAACAGCTGTCCCGTACTAGCATGGCGACGTTTGACTTACAAACATATGCTATTCCTGTAGCCAAAGGGCTCCAGCTATTTTTTCTCTAGTATACTTCACGGGCTTTGCCCTGGGATTTCAGTGGTGACTTAGCTCACCCTGAAGGGAAGAATCCCGTGTTACGTGACCTTCTGACGCCATCCGCTCAAACGTTGCCTGCCTGCGTACTGCTGATGCCAGTGCCTGATGCTCCATGCCGTCGAAGGCAGCGCTGACTGCCGAAACGTCGACCCCTATCTCTATATGTGTTAATAAACTCCCCTTTGTGTTTTCCTGTAAGTTCTTTGTCGTCTTCTGATTTTTCCTGCTTATTTCATTCTCGTGGTCAACCGCCCTCCTAAACTTCTGATCTCTCTCTCTCTCTCTCTCTATATATATATATATATATATATATATATATATTTATTTATTTATTTATTCCGGATGCAAGAGTGATAGGGATCGTGAAATGAAGGAATCATTTTTAATACATCAGTTCAATCCGGCACTATACGAATATCCGGGATCGCTGTCCACAGAGAAAAACATGAAGAAATAATAACGCCTACAACATGAAGCTACACACGTGTACGCGACGCAAACGAGTCCTTTCCACACAAATGCTTCTTAGGGAAAGCCGCCCGCCCCCGAATCCCCCACCCACGTGCCAAACACACTCGACAGGACCCCGCACACAGAATTTATTACCTCCCTTCGGCCAACCTCAACGCACTGCGATTTCTCTTCCCCCAAGCTGTCGAAGCACACGAAAGTGAGTATTTTCTGTTTGACCAGCTCATTATACCTTTCACTTCAAAAAGAACGGTCCACCGTTCGAAACGTCGTGCCTATGTAATTTCACAATGAATTTATTGAATGAAGTCATCTCAAAGTATTCCTTTGGGGAAGTTTCATTTGGTGGTGCTCTGTGCGAACTTATTTCTTCTGTTTATTAATACGGCGCGGTCTGAATCTTCAAGCCACTCGAGAATGTGTCTACAGGGTGTCCCAGCACCCTGGTGAAAGAAAAAATGCTGTTCCTTCGCGAATTGCTTTCGGATGATCTATCGAACGAATTTTTGTTCCGAAAACGGCTTTATGTGATGACAAAAGAGATCACATGTTATCATTGGAACAACTTCTTAGCTTTTGTAATTAAAACGTTAATTATTGAAAGTTAATTAAGACATTGCCATAGGAGTCGGCTAATGCACTCCTAGGGAGTGCCCCTCAGCATGTGCTATATTGCAATAGATTTCATCTCGGAAAAAGTGATGGATATACTTTTTAATAAATATGGTCACATTTCGCTGGTCACACCCTATATATATATATATATAAAGAGGGGGGAAAAGCCATTAAAAAAATAAGTAAATGATGCTAGACGTGTTTGAAATTCAAACTTACAGATTAAAATGGCTTCTATGGCTGCACGTAGAGAAACAGATACTCATTGAACGATGCGACAGCACCAGAGGACACGTGTTTCGCCGTGTTTGCGGCTCGTCGGCCCTGGGTAGCTGCGCATCGTTCGGGATTGGCAAACCAGGGGTCACTCAGCGAGCGATATACACCTGGGATATATATATATATATATATATGTTGATCGGACCACGTCACGTGCGATGAAACATGGGGCACCATTTCACTCTTGAGTCTAAACGCGCATCAGAACAGTGGAAGCATCCGCGCTCGCCAGCTCCCGAGAAGTTCCGAAGCACCCCGTCCGCGTGTAAGGTAAGAAACACGGTTTTCAGGGACAAGGCTGGCGTTGTTCATGTTGATTTTCCGTCCAATGGTAGCACTGTCAATAGTGCATATTGCTGCGAGGTTCTCAGGAATGTGGATAAGGCGCTGAAGCCAAAGCGGCTGGGCCTCATCAACAAAGGAGGCCTCCTCCTACAGCACGATGAACGCCCCCATACCGCGCATCTCACGACACGCACCTTACAGGAACTTGGCTGGGAGTTGCTTCCACATCCCCCTTATAGTCCAGACCTCGCCCCCTGCGATTTCCATCTCTTCTGGCCACTGAAGGCATTCTTCAGGGTCGGCCACTTCAGCTGCGACGACGAGGTCAAGAATGCGGTCCGATCATGGCTGCTACGTGCCGGTAAGGATTTGTACGCTGCTGGCATTGTTGCAGAAATATTTCTTTTCGTAGTTTTTGAAGGAACCGCGAGAAAGAGGAACAGAAAAGAAAACATGATGACTTTTTGTGGCGAACTAACATGTGTTTTGAAAGTCTTTTGTAACGTCCTTAAACGATTCTGGGAATTGGACAGCATCGGCATAACAGATGCTGATCCTTCAAACGTAGAACACAACGCATCTATCCTGAAAGAATTTCAACGACAGTTAACTATGAAAGATGGCCGATACGAGGTAACACTTCCTTGGAAAGCTGGCACCATTCAATTGGCAGACAACTTAGAGTTGGCAAAACTCTGATTGCGAGGTCTGGTAAGACGGCTGCAACGTAATGACCAGGTGATTGAGTACGATGAGGCCATATGGAGTTATATAGAGAACGGGCACGCAGAGAGAGTGGTTGGCGACTCACCGGAATCTCAATACACGTACTACATGCCTCACCGAGCCGTAATCCGCAATGAATCCACC
The DNA here is from genome assembly GCF_037126465.1 of Ornithodoros turicata. Classification (NCBI taxonomy): domain Eukaryota; kingdom Metazoa; phylum Arthropoda; class Arachnida; order Ixodida; family Argasidae; genus Ornithodoros; species Ornithodoros turicata. The sequence continues at coordinate 226,337,454 of NC_088201.1, forward strand.
TCGACCAGAGTACGGGTAGTCTTCGACGCCTCCTCGCATCGTCCAGGAAAGCGTCTTTGAACGACCACCTCGAAAAAGGACCCAAATTGAACTCTGACCTGGTTCTGATTTTGCTGCGATTCCGTATGCACACGATCGCTGTTACTGCAGACATACAGAAAGCCTTTCTGCAACTTGGCATCAATTCAGCCGACAGAGATGCCTTACGCTTTCTGTGGTTTACCACCGCACCCCTACAAGGATCCACGCTTCCACCGCTTGAAGTCTGGAGGATGAATAGGGTGCCGTTTGGTACAACCGCGAGCCATTTCCTGCTCAGCGCCACCCTTCAACATCACCTGAGGTGCACTACAGGATCCGAAGAAGATATCGCCCAAGCGCTGATAAACTCCTTCTATGTGGACGACTTACTTACGGGTGCAAACAAGGTTGAAGAAGCACAGCGGATAGTCAGCAGTGCACGACGCATACTGCAAAAGGCAGGTATGAAACTGACTAAATTCGCGTCAAACTCCTCTGAACTTCAGACGACCTTTGAGCAGTTTAGCAAAGGAGACCATAACGCTGAGAGGCGGTTGTGTAACGGAAGACAGCAGGGTTCTCGGCATCGTATGGAATAAAGGCCCGTTCCGACATACGGCGCTTTGCTCCAGAGCACTGGAAACCAGCGCTGTTTTTCCCTCCTCTCCCGGCTGCGACTCGATGGAAAACAGCGCTTGGCAAAGTTGAGCTTCGGTGAACTTTCCCATCGCTGTCTCCCAGCGATAGGCTCCCTTAACCAATGAGAACGCGGCGCCGCGTTCACGTGACGGTACGATCACGTGAGATCACCAAGTACAGCGCTGGGACAAGCGCTGCAAGTGCGAACCCCACAGTGGAAATACAGCGCTGTTTCGCAGTGCTGTGGTGCAGCGCTGTGCAGCAAAGCGCTGTATGTCGGAACGGGCCTTAAGTCGACTGACCTCCTCAAGTTCTCCGGAGAACACCTCCTAGATACCATCATTGGGGCCAAGTCGACTACGCACGGTGTCTTGCAAACATCTGCAAAAATCTTTGACCCGCTTAGCTTTCTTTCTCCATACACGATAATAGTAAAGATTTTATTTCAACGACTATGGGAAAGACGCCTCGACTGGGACGCTTCGTTGCCAGCGGATATATCTAAAGAATGGGACTCCTGGTGTGCTGATCTACAGAAGTTTCACAGTATTTCCCTGGAGCGGTGCTTCCTACATGGTGAAGAAAGCGACTATTCCACGGAACTTCACATTTTTATCGATGCGAATCCTCAAGCCTATGGAGCCTGTGCTTTCGTGAGAGTGGTTCACGCGAAAGGTGACATTAAAGTGGGACTAGTGTTTACGAAATGTCGTGTAGCGCCCCTCAAGAAACTTACGCCTCCACAGCTGGAACTGGTTGGCGCTGTGATAGGAGTGCGTATCGCCAAGCTATAGTGTGCGACTCCTTGCCAACGATACATACTGGACAGACTCCAATATTGTACCCTGTTGGATAACGGGAAATGCCAGCAAATGGAAACGGAAATACGTATTGGAGTCTAGATCCGCGCATACTTTCTCGCATGAAGGAAAACGCAAGCGGGACTGCATACACGACGAGCACATCACACTCTTGCATGAAGACAATGTCCCTCGTCATCTGTGGAAGTTGGTCAGAGTAGCCGAGTTGCATAAAAGCAGGGACGGGCGAGTTCGTTCCTGTACTATAAGGATACCCTCCGGACACGTAACCCGCCGCCCAGTGCAGTTACTGTTCCCCTTAGAATATGCGGAGAAATTACTTGTTTAATTTACTCATCTCGGGGAGAGGATGTTGCGGAAATTTTTCTTTTCGTAGTTTTTGAAGTAACCGCGAGAAAGAGGAAGAGAAGAAAAGACGATGACGTTTTGTGACGAACTAACATGTGTTTTGAGTGACAATCGAGAATGTTAGGCTTATACTTGGATAGACGACATGTTGAATTAAAGGAGTGTGCTTGGACTTTATCATCCTTGCTTCTGCATATATGAAATACATCGGTGCTCGAGAGTCTACCCACGAGTAGCGCAGTTCCGTAAGTCCCACCTCGAGTGACCTTCTATCGATTCACAACAGATATCCTAGCCCTCGTGAAACGCTGGGACAAGTGTATTAGTGCAGCTGGAGATTACATCGAAAAATAAAACTAATTTCACTCCTGTAAGTTCATTTTATTTTTTTGGCGAAAAACGACGAGTCCCAGTTTGACTTGAACCCCCCTGGTATATGTAAGAAACACTTATGCAGCACCTGGTGCAATGCATCGCCACGGGGTACATTATTTCCCGTCCCTTGCTTTCCCTTTAAATCTGGTCACTGCAAGCCAAGGTGCAACAAACTGAAGATGACACTACAGAAATACAGTTAAGAGGTGGGGACCTGATACTCACCGAGTTTGTTAAGAAAAGATCGATCAAGCACTCTCCGTACTGCGAGATAAAATCAACTGTCACCAATATGGTTCAACAAAAATAAAAATAAACAATGTTGAGCTACGAAGTAGTACTGCATGGACGAAAACCGAGAAAAGGCAGACACAGGACTAGCCCTAATTCTGTGACTACGCTCTGCATGCCGCTCTCTTGCTTTTTATAGTAGTGTCCCAGGGCGTATACTTCTCATTTCTGCTCCTCCTAAACATTTGTTTTTCGAGCCCTTTCGTGATAAAGCTGACCGCACATTGTCTCCACACACAGATACTTTATAAGAATTTTCTTTTCTTCTCAACTTTTTTTTTCGAAGCATCATGTCTATTTTGATACTTTATGAGCCGTGGTACGTTTCACTTCATTCGTCAACTAATTCGGCTTTTTACTCTGAGTCCCATTTCCGTTTCTTTTTTTTGGTGAAATAGACAAATTGAAATTGAAATTGACTTATCCTTCCAAATCATTCCAGCTTTAAATAGCAGGTGTTACCTTTGGGATATCCTCTCCAACCTTCTCGACGCAGATGTAACCGTTGTCACATGCAAAATCTATGAGCTGGAAAATAAAGAAGCGCCCTGATTTATATCATACACACCATTCTGCAAGAACAACACCAGTTGTTCTAACGACGGAACAATACATAGAGCAGCTCCTCTAAGGCGCTCTCCTCGTCACACAAAGCGTTACAAGAAATTTGTCACATTTCGGCCCTCTTACGGTACTAGTATAGGGACCTTTAGCGAGTTGTTTGTGCCCGAAACAAACGATCGATTCTGCCGATTCGAAAAGCGAATGGGAAGCGAATTACAGAGACTTAGCAAATCGGAAGAATCGTTCATCTCCCAAATTAATTCCAGATGAATTTGAGTAACAAGTGGACCATTGGCGTCTTTTTTTGTCGTAAATATGACATATTGCAGTGCACTTTCGACGCTTTTTAGCAGTACAATGTGTTGTACATCATTCGCCTGCTTTAATTAGACATTGTGTTTGCTTTTAACTGCTGAGACTCTCAATACTGTTCGTACTGTTTACTAGTCACGAAACCTCGTGTACTTGAAATCCGGAGTTTTGAACGCAAATTCGTTGCACAAGCGTTTTCCTTCTACATATTCCGTGAATCCGTCGCTCAAGTCATTTCAGGTACAGTAAACGCCACACTTATGCAACCTCGTACTGCTTTCAAGTACTGCGCACTTGCGAACGAAACTTCGGGAAAAGTCCACTTAGCGGATCTCACAGCCTACACTCACCTTAATAAATGTACTGGAATCGAGCTTCTTGTGGAGGTCTTTGATTATGAGGGAACAGACCTTAAATATGTGATTCGTAGAACGTCCAATGGCCGTTGCCATAAACATCGCTGTCAGAGAAAAGAGAAATAATCAGAAAATGTATGTCCGCGTTGGGCGAGTTTGCTCTTCACGACTCATAACTGGATAGAGGCTGCAGCTTAAACAAAAAATGCGACCATAACATAAATAACGCAATATTTTTTTTCTTTTTTTGTGTGTGATTACTAAGAGGAAGTTCAAGAGCTATATTCCAGGGCTCTTGTCCAGTTTGTTCTGGCTGGGCTACAGTAGACGGCCACCAAAGTGACTGGAGGAAGGAAATACAGGACGCCTCATGCTAGTTTTCGGGCACCGCGGCCTCCTCAAGCAGCTGCAGATACAAGGATACATCGCTGCCTTCATGCGTGTCGCCAGGACGCGAACAGCATAGTAGGCAGTACACTTCTTAATGGGACAATTCAATTCAAAAAGAAGTTGCTCTCAAACGAAAGTCTGTGCTCAATTGGTGCAATTCAAACGGAAATGTTTCACAGAACGCTAGTGCTTGGAACAGAAGAGGAATAAAACAGAGCCTTCCTTGACGGCAACAAATGGGATCGCCACGAGGGAAAGGTTGGCAGCATCCAATGAGACAGCAGGAGAAGCGCGCGCGTACTTATCGTGGGTATGTCAATATGGAACGGTTCCTATCGTAGTGTTCTCTATGTGCGCGGCATGATGCGCACTGTAGCATTTTCAATACCGATTCACTGAATCACGCAGCTCACAGCAGCCCAAAGCTGTTCCCGCGAATGTTCCACTGACAATATTTATCCTCACGTCCTTCGATCAGCGACGCCAGTCCGGTTCCCAGTGCCGACTGTGTTTTTCACTGAAGAGTGTTCCATGGCGCGGCACGCGCATGTACGCGCAGTACTGAGTAAACATGCCGATTCACGAGTTGAAACTACGTTCTCTGCTTAGCGCCGAAGCAAGCAAGAGTCCGGTATATTTTGATTGTATAGGTACGTAACGGAGCTTTGAATTATGATAACAAGTACGAAAATAACACATCCTGTGATGTAATTTGAAGTGAACTTGTTCTGTCTCTCTCTTCTTTTCTTTCTTTTTCTTTTTTTTTTTTTGCATTTTAGCGCCGCTTTAAAGACAGCGTGAGCTTGCCACAAGCTCAAATTGCTCGCGATTGGTGCGAAAGGGTGGTAATATTATCCTCGTGTCCTCGGGCGAAATTAAACTGTCGTTATCATTGTCGACATGTTATTGTGATTTCCTGTGCTCTTGGCTCTCAATCCAAGCCCGGAGCTTCAAGTGCCTCTGTGGTCGCCCATATGTGGTCGTCACCTCGGGCTGGCTGACATGATGATGACGAAAGGAACAAAAAGGTACAAATGGAAACGGTTGTGTTAGTCCTGGCAGGCACCCACAAGGGGTGACTGTGTGAGAAAACCCTTGTTCGTACCCATTTCCCCACTTGGATGTGTTTGGAGATGTGAGCGTTTGGTTCGTAATGAACAGTTGCTGTGTGAGATAACTTTCTTCTTCTTCCATCTCCCCGGTTTCAGCCCTCAGGATGATGGTGAGACGATTTGTTGTCACAGGATACCCACCACACTACACGTTTTCCCGCTCATTTAATCAATTGGTCACTCAATGTAGTCGAAGTGCTACACAATTTAATCCACCGGTGAACCAAATTAATCCAAACTCCAACCAATTTAATGCAAGCGCTACCAATTTCAGTAAAGCAACACACATAAACACGTGTATTCAGTCATGGACATTGTGATGACTGATACTTTCATGGTTTCGCAAATGATGATGAGTTTGACTCCTGATCCGGCAGCCGTGCAGACGTGCAAAAGGTAGCAGAGTCAAAGAAGGTTGCATATTTAACTGCCGGGTCTGCCGCTATGTGGCTAAGCTATGACAACAAGCCTAGCGTCTTGGCACTGCGTCATGTACGTTTTACGTTAGTAATGTACACAATGAGTTTTTTTTTTGTATTTGCAAGTACCTTTACGTATTTGGTTAGGTTCAATCAAGCGTGCTACAATGGCAACGCAAAAAAAAAGGAGAGAATGGCGAACACTCTCGCTTCAATGCGCTAAAGCTTTGGGTCAAGCTCATCATTGTTTCAAATCAATACGAGAAGTGCGTGAGAAAAAGTATGATACGGCCCATCGGTGTTTATTTCCATGCTTCTGTGGATAAGCTATAAGCTGTGGATGGCACAGATACGGCCCAGTTATTTCGAACAAAAGCGAGGAGGAACAATTAGGAGGCGTGTCACCTATTATTTTCCTCCATAATTTGTGCTGGATATTTTCGAAGTGGATGTTTTCGCAATTATTTTACAACTTCCAAACAACCGCTGAAATTTCAATGAGTAGATATGCGCGCAACCTACGTTCTGACGTACCATACTCTATCCCTTCTTTTTCTCTGCCAAGCAGCAATTACGACTTTATACGTTTCCTCATCACCGCTTTCATAAATGGGTGATTCCATCTCAACTCAGGCAAGGTGGTCTGGCCATCATGAGTAATTTTTATCTAAAAAGTATAGTTGTGGCCTGGCTCAGATTGAGAAGCGAATTGATGAAGCATTTTTTCATTAGTTTTCGTAGCTTCAGAGATCTACGGCAGATTCGACGCGATTTTTGGCATAGGGAATATGGCGATTAACGTCTCTCGAACAAACACGTTCACTGCTTTGAATTTTTTTTTTTTTTTTGCTCGCACTCTCAGCTCTGTTGGCTTCTAGTGCTTGGGTTCAGTCCAGGACGTGATTTTGTTATTTTGAAGCTAAAAATACGCAAAGTTGATGGCGAATACGAAAATCTCTCATATTCTTGTGGCTATTGCAGCACTCGTGTACATGCCAGTGAAACAAGAACGGTGTCGCCGTGCAGCGGAGACTGAGCTCTATGATTCGATATCAAAGCCAGGAATCTACGCCAGGTTGCTGTCAGACATGTCGGCGTCTACAACACGTGACATTTGAAAAAAATGCGATTTTTGAGCGCTGATATCTTAAAAACCCACCTCGAAAATTCTTCAAATTTCGTAGGCGCATGCTTCCATATACGATATTTGAGTGCACAGAAACTCGAAGGTTTTTTTTTTTAAAGTTAGAGTGTCCAAAAGTTTCAGTGCCCAACTGTGGTGCGTGTAATGACCATGGAACCGCTGCGAGGTGTTCACTGGTCGATATTCGCGTTTTTCTTGACACAGCGGACCGTTGTACCCAAGAAGACGTCCCTCAGTTCGCAAGGAAGCATAGCCAACGGTGTCTGTGTCCGTCAGCGAGCACTTTGCCGTGTCATGAACCGCCAACGCTGCTAATGAAGAGCGAGGAGAGTAACAAGATCAGCGCCACCCGAACTGGAGACGTATCCAGTTTCAGGTACAAAACCCAAGATAGTTTCGAATCATTCCGAGAGTGAGTGCTTCCTTTTCCTGTAGAGCAGTGATTTCGTTTGTAACAGCTGTGTTTTGACGCTGTTTCGACTGACCGTTGCTTTGCCGTCTGTGTCTTCGCTATGAACATGAAAGCAAGTAAAGACCGTGTCTACTCTGGGAATTACATGAACAGGCAAACACAGAAGATACATTTTCAAAGGAACTTCGCTCCTGTATCTTCGCTCGACGATCCGTTGATGAGAAACATGCTGATCTGTACGTGATTGAAACGTGCGCGAGTCGAATTGTCTTTGCCACAACTGCTAACGTAATCGGTGAAATGTAAATAAATAGTGGCCCAACTCAACTGGCATGGTCTAGAGAGATGGATATAAACATCGAAGTTTCATGCACGTACCGCGCAAAGGTTGACACATACACTCAATATACATTTCTCAAATATAGTGTCCTTGTTGAGCCATCGTGCTGCTTTCGACGTCCTGAGGATAATATTCGACTCTTTGGGTTCCCAAATAGTAGCACGAACAGCACGGGCGGGTGTCACAATAAAAACGTGAATATGGACCAGTTAGCTTCTCGCAGCGCTTGCATGGTCATTACACGCACCGCAGTCGGACACTGAAACTTTGGCACGCTCTAACTTTTCTTATACAAGGAAAAAAATAACCCTTCGATTCTCTGTGCGCTCAGATATGATACAGAAACACCAAGTTTAAAGAATTTTCGAGGTGGTTTGTTAGATATGAGCGCTCAAAAACCATATTTTTTTTCAATTGTCACGTGTTGTAGACGCCCCCATGCGTGACAACAACCTGGCTTAGACTCCTAAATTTGATATCGAATTATAGAGCTCAGTCTCCGCTAGACGGCGATACCTTTCTCGTTTCACTGCCATGTACACGAGTGCCGCAATAGCCGCAAGAATATGAGCGAGTTTCGTCGTCGCCATCAACTTTGCATATTTTTAGTTGCAAAATAAAAAAATCCCCGCCGGAACTAAACCCAAGCACTGGAAGCCAACTTACCTGACAGTGCGTCGAAAAAATTAAACGCCGTGAACGTGTTCGTTGGAAAGATGTTGAACACCAAAATCGATATGCTTGAAAGCGCGTCGGATCTGCCATATTCGTTCGGATTTTTTTTTTCTCGGGAACTACGGACACCTATTTTTTCAATACAAATCACTCACGTTTTCCGGACCTCCTTGCCTGGGTTGAGATGGAATCACCCAAATGCCTTAGGTCCTTTTCTTGCAAGTCTTCCTTCAGTCTAGAAGTTCGAAATGCCACTTCAGCACTGTTCGCATGAATGGAAGCAGTGATGGGCAAACTACCTCAAAGTTGTACTTCAAGTAAAGTATCGAGTACTTAACGCCCGTATTACTGTGAGTACAGCACGATGTGCCATGCTACAAATTCACCTAAAGTTAAGTACGAAGTCCTTTGCAAAGTATTTTGAGTGCTCATCGAGCACATTAAAAATGTTGGAAGCTCGCTGGACGTTTCAATGCTTGGTTGTGAAAAAACGTCAGATAATTATATTTCGACCCGTTATCTTTAGGAACATTTTAGCAAGCATTTTTTCAAAAGCTAGTCGGAGAACATAGGTAGTTTATTGCTGACCCATTAATATGACCCGAACGAAAGGCCTTTCCTACCCAGCTTTGCGCTTGTATTGTCATTTGACTGCTTGACGATTTGAAAGAGAAGAGTCGAAGAAAAGTACTTAGAGTACGGTACAAATTATACAAACTTAAATGTACTTACGTAAAGTACAAGTAGTGAAGAATTTACTTAAATACGGGGTATTTCAAATACCTCGCATCACTAAATCGAAGCCATTACAAGAGTTACAGCTCTTCGCGACATTCTTCTGGACGAAATTTTGGGTATGGCATCTGCATCTGATGTAACATCTACAATATGACATGCCCAAATACGACATCTGCATGTAACTCATTGCCGAACAAAACACTAACCCCCAATTCCGGCTCAAGCGATTCCCTTCTGAGAAGGACGTATTACCTGTCCTGGGGTCAACGTCGCAGACATTGTAATGACCTGCAAGGGCCGTGCTGAGAGTCGAGAAGAGCCATAAGTAGAGCGCACCGTTTCTCTTCCCGAACATGTTGACGAATAGCAGCTCTTCATTTGTTCCATAGTGATGCCGCACTGCATCCGGAAGCTTGCCTTTGCTACGCGCAAGTGCACCTGTTGAATGATCAAACATTAACACTGGCAAAGAGAGGCATACGCGTAACATCATCTTGCATTGATAGCGCGATTCATATGGAAGGCTACCCTTTTTGTCATCTCGCATTTCCCAGAAAACATTTATTAAGAAGTTAATGAATCTTAGATAATTAGTCGTCGAGTAGTTGCAAACGCTCTCCTGCAGTATGTTCGCCTGGCCTATACCTCACGTGCTAAAACGGCATATATTTTGCTCTGCTCGTTTTCTTTTTTTAATGAAAATTCTGGGGCGCATAAAAAGGACACCCTGTATAACAAAGTCACACGTGTTGTTGGATAAGCTAAGAATCTATTTCAATTACGGAGAAGAATTCAACGACAACATGTTGTACTTCAACAACGGTATTAAAAAACAAAACAAAAAGATTCAGTTGTGATCAAATCCGGAAATTGATGTCATCGACTGATCGTAGATTGTAGATTTAACCGAGAGTAATGTGATTGACCAGCACATGAAAGAAGATATTTTAATGTCGAAATGAAATTGAGCAGCTTGCGCCTAACTTGCGAAACTCGCGTGAGTGCAGGAAATTTTATGATCACTCGCAGTACGCGCGACAATTACTTTAGCGGTAACTGATGTCAAATGTTGAGGGCAATCGGAGCCCAAAGCCATGGATTCGAGTGATCACAAACTCAGAAAGTAGATCGCTCAAATCCCAGCGAAATAAGGAACATTAAGTGCTTAGAATGGATCCCCTTAAATCACACTCGATGACTCGCAGGCACACAGAAATGACAGCTCTCAAATAAATATATGGTTATTATAGCTGATACGTGCCTTTGTGTGGCCTTGCTTTTCCTTGATTACTCTGCAGGTGCATTTTCCCATGGATGGCAAGGGCATCATCGCAGCTGAAGCACACAGATATTCTATCTGATTTCGTGTTTGCAAAGACACCAGTGCTTTCGAGTACAATAAGGGCGGATAGTATGGGTGTTGTCAATGCTCTTTTGTTTCACGAGTCTGTTCAAGGCCTTCCACCTACTCATCCAGCCCTGTTACACTCGACTCTCAGTACATTGTGCTGCCTGGGACGCTTCAACCTTGTGACCTCGGTCGGTCTTTATGTCAGGGTTTGGCAGAATTCGAATATTTGTGATACCGAAGCGAATACCACTCGTCGCGTATTTAATCGGAACTGCAAATCGAACATGAAGAACATTACGAATATGAGGCTTCTTTTTTTTTTTTTTTTCAAACCGAGGGCATTTGAATTCAGAATCCGCCCGCGTAAACCGGATGTCTCACAGAGGGTAGACAAAGCCAGGGTTGCTTCATAGGTAGACCTGTATCCGACGCACATATTGCGGTACTAAATGGGACGCTTTAGAGCGCAATGAACTTAACGCAATGAACTTGGTAAGACTTCCTTAAATGTGAACTCAGCTGACCCCAGAGTATTTTTTTTTTTGTTTTCGGATACGACATGTCCTGCAACAAATAAAACGAACTTATACAAAAGAACGACGAGGGCAGTCGACCTACAGTGCACGGGTGCAAGTCGTCTGTTCCTCGTACCTTCGAAGGACCCTGCAAGTGGTAAGTCGTGGCGTCGCCTGTTCCCGTGGCATGTGACCCGTACCGTAGTCTGTGTAGACGGATACAAAGGAAAACATATAAGTTTTCCAGAGCGAAAATACAAAATAGGAACACAAAAATACGAAACGGCATGAACTATGGTAATCGGCACATGCATATCTTGTGCATTCAATTACACATTTTTTTAAAGACTCGTTCAGGATTAAAACTCAAGATCTTCCAATTGATCCACAATCTGTTACCATGCCAACTCAACTATTGCCTGCCTGTTTTACGAGTAAAGCTACTTTATAAAGAAGAACCCCTAACCCAGGTCCCCCAAACTCACCTCGGAAAAGCGTGCAACGAAGAAGGCCGCCACTAGATACCCGACTGTTGCCGTTCCGGATCACTTCAGCGCGCTAAGTTTAGCGGCAAAATGTTTTTGTTGTTTCTGCGAATGAATCTAGCCTCTATATGTCCAAATAAAACGCGTATAACAACTTTCTGTGTCGTGTTTCACGTTTTGGTCCCGTTTTTAAACGTGTTGAGCGATCGGAAGGATCTAGTGCACGGCTGCGTGCATCACATAGCGTACCTGTCATACCAGGCGCCGCCACTGGCGCCGCAGGCGCAGTCGTCCATTTCTCCTTCGGTGACTTGGCCTGGCTTGGACTGTGCTTCAACTGGATCTTTAGCGCGCTACAATCAAACGCAAGCCAACGTCTGGTAACAATGGGGTATCTAAGGGCGGCCTCCGGCATTGCACGCATCGGGATAGGAACAAATACATGGGAAAATGGCGACCTTGGGGGACCTGCCCTAACCTACGACTCTTAACTGTGGCTCGCACATGGAACAAGTCCTTAAATGTTCAGCCTGCTTACCATAACCCTTTCCTTTCGAAACTATATGTTCCATCACGCGCACATTAAGTAGAAGAAGACAGTTGTCGATCTTAGCGAGAGTAGGGAGCACCAGAGTCAATTACAGAACGACGGAAGCCTCGGGTATGTACATGGTTCAGGGTCCAGAATATCGCGTTATGTACAGCTATACTAAGTGTGCTTTGGGGCTTTCAATTCTGGAGAGGATTTATCTGTTTGTTTGTTTTTTACTTACCCTCTCTTTACTTCTTCGAACGCTGCACGCATTGTAGATTTTGGAAAGTCTTGGAAACACAAACAAAAGAAAGAACTAAAGCAAGCGAGCTTAAATTGTGTCATGATAGGTGTCGGAAACAGGACAGAAACAAACACATTTTCATTTTTTGACTATTATTTCCTCTTGTGGAGATCCCATCAAGCCATTAGACCATTAGTTCCTAATGGTCACATCAAACCGCTAAGCTGCTAGTCCTGTCAGAGATGTCCGAAATTACGACAGGCCTATTGGCCTAATGGTTCCATTAGGATTATCTCTGATGGATTTTTTTTTAATCCGAACCCCTATACGCCGCCGGCGCCACACTAGATGGAGGCAGCGGCGCTGATCTGTAGAGGAAACCTGTCTGTCTCGTCCACCACGGTGGAAATTGTCACAGGCAGACTAGACTTTATTCGAAAAGAAAGTTCATCCCGTGCGGTCATCCTTTGAATCTATCTCCGTCGAGCATGCAAATGATGTTGTTATGAGCACCATTACAAATGCAGCTAGAAAGTCCATTCCACAAACCTCGTCCTCAGGCGTCCTGAACCTTGGTGGAGGAGCCATTGTCCAAAAAACACTCGAAAGGAACAAAATTGTGCTTGGGGTATCTTCCGATGCCACCCCGCTGCAGCAAATTTACTTAGGTTTAAGAAAACTCGGTGTCAACCACGATGGACACGATGACAAGCCAAACGAGAATCTTGGAGTAACTTTACATCCTCTCTAAACAATAACGCACCTTCCAAACTTGTATGGGACAAACTCAATAAGATCAAGGGTGATTACGCGAGCTTCTCTGTTCCATTGCTGCAAATAAATGGTGCACCCTATCAGGTCATAGGGCAACAGGCAGACACGCTCGGCGAGCACTTCCAAAGTATCTCAAGCTCGTCCCAACATAGTCAAGGAGTTCCTAAAAATCAAAATTCAAAACTGGGAAACAGAATATTTCAAAGGGAACAGGGGACAAGCATGGATATAATATGCCATTTACCATGACTGAGCTGGAAATCATTTGTCAGAAGGGAGTATTGCCTGGCAGTCTTTATTGACTTAGAAAAAGCTTATGATACTGCGTGGCATTATGGTATCTTGCGAGGCCCATGCTGTTTTGGAATCCGTGGTCGTAGGCTATGCTGCATCGTTGACTTTCTAGAAGGGAGAACATTCAGGGTTCAACTTGGCAAGGTCTTGTCTCGCCCGTTTATTCACGAAAACGGTGTTCCACAAGGCTCTGTGCTGCATGTCACACTGTTGATTGTCAAAATTAATTCCTTTGCCAAGGTCATCCCCCGTTCTGTCGGTTATTCTTTGTAGGTGGATGATATTCAAATATCGTGCAGTTACATTGACCTCGGTCGATGCAAAAGGCAGTTCGCAGCCAACTATAAGTAAGTTATGCAAGTGGGGCACTGAAAATGATTTTAAGTTGTCCCCAGACAAAACAGTATGTGTTGCATGTTCCAGAGTAAGGGGGATAAAAACCCGAACCAAGGTTAAAAATAAATCGACATGATTGAACAGTCAGAGTGTAAATTCTTAGGTGTTGTCCTAGATAAAAAATAATAGATAATAGATAACAAAATTTTCGTCTGATATCAAATGCCTCAAGACAAAATGCACGAAATATTTGAATGAAAATGCTCTTTCATATATCAGCTATTCGCTTCAAACTTGACTGAGGCTCTGTGGTTTACGGCTCTGCACGTCAATCTGTCCTCAGATGTCTACACCCCTTTCATCACGAGGGACTCAGAGTGGATCTGGGAACCTCGCTAGTCGAAAGTCTCTACGTGGAATGTCGTGAGTGGACATTGGAACGGCGCAGATTCTACGAGTGTTTTTTTTTTTTTTTTTTTTTTTTCACGTTCCGACCAGACACAAAACGGAACCTGGAGTAAATTTAAAATAATGCGGTAATTAACAAAATATTTCAATGCCTTTATGCTACTTTTCAACATAATCGCCATTCCGGTTGAGGCATTTGTCGTGGCGTGGCACCAAATTTCCTATTCCCTGGTCATAGAAGGTTGCCGCCAGTCCACTGAGCCATCTGGTTACGGCGACCTGCAGGTCCTCGTTGGCGCTGAACCACTGACCTCCCAGCCAGTGCTTCATTTGAGTGAAGAGCTGGAAATCACTCGGTCCTGGCTGTACGGTGGGTGGTTGAACACCTCCCAGTTGAACTTGTTGGTCTACTCGGCGAACAACGTCTTCAGACGCCGCAGGCTTTCCGGACCACCTTCATCATGAATGTGAGCACACCCTTCTCTGAACTGTCGACACCATTTCCGCACTTTACTCTCACTCGTAAACTCCCGGCCATACACCTTGCTCATTCTTCTATGGATTACGGCTGCACGACGGCCTTCAGCGTGAAGGAAACTAATCACAGCGCGGATCTCACATTTGGCGGGCGCGACGATAGCCACGGACATGTTTCCTGCCTCGTTGCTGGACGAAAACTGGGAAGATCACGTGACCGACGCGCGCGCGACCTGCCGAGAGGCTACCGAGCGTGCATGAGTGAGGGTAATTTTGTGACGCGTCTACCTTATGTTTGCGGGTCATTCGGACCTTGAAAAAAAAGTACCTCCGCGTACTTAGCTTCTTATTATGCATTGAAAATAAGGGGATACCCATACATCCAGCTCTGTATCAGAGTATCAATAGTACTCATTTTAAACAGCCTTTCCTTCTTAAAGCTGCGGTTCTCCCGCCAATTCTCATGCATATTCAACACGGGGCTGAATCACATGGTTTTTCTGAATATAGTTGTCAGGTTGTAGAATCTAGCAGAAGAGTTCCCCCATGGCAGCCACCCCCACGGCATAACTATTTATTAACTAAATATAAGAAACAGCATACTCCGCCTGTGGTGCCTACAGCAGGGATTTCTGGCACTAAAGTAAAGTTTCGGAGAGCACGTAGGCTTTTATACGAACGGGTCCAAGACCAGAACAGGAGTCTATGTGTGATGATAACCGAGGCATCTACAAGATCACACCGCCTACCAAATAAGTTATCAATCTTCAATGCCTAGGTTTATGATGTAATCGTAGCCCTCAGTTACATCTTAGAGCGTCACATCAAGTCTTCAATCATCTACGCTTACTCACTTAGTTGCCTACAAGCCATGTGTAACATACATATATCAATGTACCTTCTTGTAGGGACAGCGCAATGCCTTGCCAGTAGAATAGCGAACAAACATCCCTGTTTAAACTGTTGCTGGCTAGCCAGTCATATGGGCATACCCGGCAACGAACGTGCCGATACAACTGCCACAGCCACAATTTCTTTTGACATGACTCCTTTCGACGTTCTTCCTCAGGACCTTGAGGGGGTCCTAAGAAGGACAATAAACAATAAATGGCAGCAACACTGGAACACACAGCGCTGCAACAAACTCCGCCTAACTAAGGATACCATAGGGAATCACACACACACACACACACACACAATTTGGGAGACCGCTTTCATGAAGTCATTTTAGCTCGGACATACTTACCCAGAAGAAGAACAGTCTCTGTTCGAAATATCGGCGGCTTCTGTCCTGAGGCAACTCCCTTCCTACATTCTACCGGTTCGCTGGATTTCTACCCATTTACATCTCGCAATGTTTTTTTACTCCGCGGACAGGAGCATCCCCAATGCACATGCTTTGGAGTACCAAGTGCCTTTTCACCTTGCTCTATTGCTTGGGGATGAACCACTTTTACCCTCCATGATAACTTTCAACTTTTTTTAAAGACATCGGCAATTGAAATATTTTAAAAGTGAATGACATTCCTTTTACTGTGGTTTACACATCAAATTCTGAGGTAATTTGGTTTTAATTGAACAGCTAGTTTTACCTTGCTACACACATCACTGTTTGGCACACTATAACCATAGTTGCTCGTGTGCCATAACAACCGGAATCATCATCATCGTCATCTTGTGGTAGAGGAGCGTCAACTGTTAGAAGCAGGCGTACCACCCCTGGATCAGTGTGGAACCATCTGTAGAATGGGATAGTGTAGTACGATGAGGATTAAAGCGTAGGACGACTAACGTGGAGAGTCAATGACCCACAACGTCATTTCAAACTCTTTTCAGAAGCAAATAATGAATGCCGCTAACAGTTAAGTAAATCAGGTTGTAAAATGTTACAATGCAGTTCCTGTCATTCTTAGACTTTCAGATGCCCCTATTACTGTGAACCCCGATTTATGAATCCCACATTTTATGAGCGATTTTACGAGGAACGCGATTCATAAATCGAGGGTCGACTGTATGTACTTGTATTTTATGTGTGTGAAAAAAGAGAGAGCGATAGAGAAAAACTCTCCCGCTGCGGTCCGAAGAAGTGCAGTAGGAGGGAGGGATGGTTACTTAGTCACGCAAGACTTACACGACACGAGCAATGGGAAAAAAATAAATAAAGAGAGAATAAAAAAAATCCTACATTGAATGTGTACTGCGTAACGTGCGACTTAATGGTGGTGTACGGTAACTGCAATGCCATGGGATGGCCACAGCAATGAATACATGCTGCATGAGAGAAGTTTTGTCCAACGGATCTCGTGCAATGTGTTTATTTCACAGTAAAAGTGTACAAGAACCACTGGTATCGGTGACCCTTTGAAGAGCGCTATCCAGGTGCCGTCAGCACGTGTAGGGTGCAGACATGAACATCCCTACGCCCAAGCAGGTGGCCCTAAGGAACCGCTCACTGCCAGAGGCCCCCAGCGACGATGGAGCGAAGCCTGTGAGAGAAAGAAAGTAGGTGAAAATTATTCAAAATACGTTGGGTATGCATGGATTCATCTTCTTGTCTAATTTTATTAGTCGTGTTCAACTTAGAAAAAGGAAGAGAAACCTAGTTCGTCAGCTCTCAAAATATTAGTGCGCCTTCTTGTAGGAATTCTCACAAGGGATGTGTATTCCTACAGACGTCCTTACAAAGAACATATCTTCTCACACAAAATCATCCAAGTGAACTTCTGATGGTGCATCTTAAGAGAAGCTTCAAGCATGTTTTTTTGAGAAAAAAGATGTACAGCTCCGTAAGATCTCTCACGACTTCTAAGAGAACTTCACAATTACTCTCAAGGTCTGCAAGAGAAACTCGATCCGATAGAATTTCTCACAGCAACCCCCTCACCTGTGTGTCATGCGACAGACTGGCGTCGTGTTTCTCTCTCTAATGGTACTCACTACTGTGGTTCTCTCTCTTAGACTGGCGCCGACAAAAGATGACCTAGCAGACCGTGGCGATCGTGGTTTGACCGTTTGGCGTCTCCATTCAAACACAAGTAGTGAACGGTGCAGCAGTCTGGTGCGAATACGCAATATACGTCCACGTAAACTACATCGAGACAACGACATAGAAAAAGGCCTCAACAAGAACATTACACTGGCGTTTTGGTATGCTGCGGACGGCAATGTGGCTGAGTTCAACGGGGCAGACGTAAAAATGCGTGGAGGTGAGCTCAGTCATCTCATTCCACGTCGCGACTTCTCCTCAGGAGTGCGTATTTGTAGAAGGCGTTGCATTTGTGCAATTGACTGCAAGCGTCTTGGAGAGGTTGTCAGCTTTATCTATTTTTGTGCAGAAACCGAGAGTGTCCTTATTACGACTGGAAGAAAATGTACCCATCCCTCGTGTTTTGGAGTGCGAAAAATTATTTCAGAAGGCCAGTTCCTCACATTGTTTCGACTGGCCGCAATGTGCTTGTGGGTTTTCCGAATCCGCCCGTGCATCAAGTCAACTGTAGTCAGTTTCATGTACTGTTTGCGTGAGGTCTGTCAACGTCTAAAATCTTAAAATGATTGAGGGGCATAGACTTAGCGTACACTATAATATCAGAAGTACTGTACTGAAGCTTTCGAAATATTGTACTTAGAATATTGTTGATTTCCCGCTAGTAAAAATTATGTCTCCCCCAGCAAACCATCAAATATCGTACCTCTTCCCTAGTTGTAGTATCCTCCTCGCCTCGCCTTCTTTGGTAGGAGCGGGAGTTGAGGAAAGTACGACAAACACTTACACATTATACATAATGGCATTTCTTGTCTTGCCATGTATGTGCTGTGCATGTTTTTTTACGGATTCATGCCGTGTTTGTTTAGGACTTGTTTGACTGTATATTTGTATTGCATCTTGTTTACAACTTTCTTGCTGCGCAAGTCATATTGTGCTGTCTACTGTTAGACAATATCTCGCGTTTGTATAGTGACCCAAAATGAATGAATACTCTGGATGCGTCACTATACTATGCATCTTTATTTGTAGACGATTTTTATGCTCTTTTTACGGACCTCAGACGTTCTGCCTTCGACACCTTGCTTATTCTGGACATTCTGCACCAAACGTCAGTCCGTAAACACCGTGCAGATGTGTTTGCGGTCTTACTTTAGGAACAGAAGGTGCAGACTACGGAAGGTGCATAAACCTGTCAGGTCCATAAAGAGGGCATGGAAATTAAAGCAGCCTTCCGTTCTTTTCCTTGGAATGCTATATAACTCGCAATGATTATCTCTTCACAGTGATATGCCTTATCATCGCTAAAACAGCTTATCCCTGCACTGTAGCCACCATACCTGCAAGTATAAATTAATACTCCGGCTGAACCGAGCTTGTGCATCACAGTAGCAGCGTTCTGGTCTGAATTATGATGGGTAGAAATCCAGCGAACCGGTAGAATGTAGGAAGGGAGTTGCCTCAGGACAGAAGCCGCCGTTGTTTAGAACAGAGACTGTTCTTCTTCTGGGCACCGTCCTCATCATTGGCATGGTATTTAAAGGGTTAGGTGTGACGTGTTTAAAGGTTCATGCGAATTGTGGGTCAACAGCCCGGAGGGAAGAAAGGTTCCGTACGGGCTTCTACGGCCGGAGTGAATGGCTCCTTTGTTAGAGTGTGGAGGGGATTATGTGAACGTAGTGATCTAGGATCTAGTGATCTAGTGATCTAGAACGTAGTGAAAAAAAAAAAAACTTTGCTGGTTCTGGAATTCTCCCCACGTAACCACTAACCTCCTTATCTTTCGCTATGCTTGCCAATTCTTGCCTGTTGTCCCGTTTCGTCCACGTGTTCGTGAACCTTCCATTTTTCTGTAACCGGTCTGTAGCCTAGATCACCACGTTCACATAATCCCCTCCACACTCTAACAAAGCAGCCATTCACTCCGGCCGTAGAAGCCCGTACGGAACCTTTCTTCCCTCCGGGCTGTTGACCCACAATTCGCATGAACCTTTAAACACGTCACACCAAACCCTTTAAATACCATGCCAATGATGAGGACGGTGTCCAGAAGAAGAACAGTCTCTGTTCGAAATATCGGCGGCTTCTGTCCTGAGGCAACTCCCTTCCTGGTCTGAATTATGATTTTTATTGCACTGTCTCTGTGTTCTAAAATCTGTGCTGCTTCATCCAATTTCTGCGCACGCATGCTTTGCCTGAATAGCTTTTCCAAACAAGAATGTACAGGGTATCCACGCTAAGTGTGAACAGATTTTTTAAAAATATATATAACACTTTTTCCAAGATGAAATCAATTGCAATATAGCATGTGCTGAAGGGCACTCCCTATCAGGGCATTAGCAAAGTCCAAAGGCAATGTCTTAATTAACTTTCATTAATGAACTTTTTAATTATAAAAGCTACAAAGTTGTCCCAATGAGAACATCTGTTCCTTTCGGTCACCTGATATCGTAGCCGTTTTCAGAACAAAAATCCGTTCGATAGGTCGCCCGCAAAAAATTCGTGAAGGAACGCCATTTTTTTCTTTATTTTGTTCATTGCGCTTCTTAGAAGACGCGTATTTCCTTCATCCCCAACGGGAGAGGGGGAAGGAGCACTGTGCCGCCTCATGCGTCGAATATGAGATTTAACTTGCGGAAACAAAACAAAAACAAATGTATCGGGTGACTCTATCGGAACTGGCCTTATCTTGGGTTGCATTTTCTGTCTCCTTTTAATCTTTTTCCAGGACGCGAGAGGCGATAGTGTGCTCTTTCTCCCTCTCACATTGAGGGTAAAAGAAAGACGCGTCTTCTAAGAAGCGCAATGAACAAAATAAAGAAAAAAATGGCGTTCCTTCACGAATTTTTTGCGAGCGATCTATCGAGCGGATTTTTGTTCTGAAAACGGCTACGATATCAGGTGACCGAAAGGAACAGATGTTCTCATTGGGACAACTTTGTAGCTTTTATAATTAAAAAGTTAATTAATGAAAGTTAATTAAGACATTGCCTTTGGACTTTGCTAATGCCCTGCTAGGGAGTGCCCTTTAGCATATGCTATATTGCAATTGATTTCATCTTGTTAAAAGTGTTATATATATTTTTAAAAAATCTGTTCACACTTAGCGTGGACACCCTGTATGTAGAAACGCAATGTCACAAGCGACATTAGGACGTTCTTGCTTTCTTTTCTTTCAGATGCTGATCAACGATATCTTAATGAGAAGCCCTCACTTCTACCGAAGGCTAAAACGCTGAGTTCTTTTTTTCTCCACACGCGAGCTTTTTAACGATATCAATAAAGAGTGAACAGATGACATATATTGGCACTTGCTGTAGAACGTCATTTCTTTACTGTCTCCTGCAAATCTTATAGGAACAATATGGACTGCGCCCTGTGAGAAATAAGCTATAAGAATGTCATCGAGATACCCTTAAGGGCAGCTTTATGACATATCGTAGATATTCTGTGAGATGTTTCTTGTGAGAATTCCTGTAGGATTTTTCAATACAAGTAGTTAACCACGTCTATTTGAGAGAACATAGAAAACTAGTCCATCATGACCTCCATAATTAATACTGCGGACCAGTTGAGATACTGCAGTGTTTCCCAAAGTGTGGGAACTTGAAATAAAAATATAAAAGGTGACAACAAACTACCGTAATTTGACGCGTATTAGCCGCGGCTGATGCGCGCTATTTTGTTCTCACGGGCGCTCCGGTGCGGCCTATCCGCCGGTTATCCCCCGGCGCGGCCTATGTGATGACTATTTTTCCCTGGTATTTTCCCCATACACTGGTTTTAACTAGGGTTTGTGGTTTTCGGCATTTATTTTCAACCCGATTCGGGGGCGTTTATCGGCATTTATATGGGGGACTATAAATCGGATTGTTTCGGCATCTATATTCCGCCCAAAAAATAAATGCCCGAATACGGGCATCTATTTGTTTCGCGTGAAGGAAAGCCTATTTTGCGAGCGAAGTAACAACGAACCGAAAAGAAGTGAATCGATGCATGGCTTCATTAACAACGTCTTTTATTGCCTGTGCCAAACCAGCAAACAAGGAGACTACCTCTTGTTGTAATAAACGCAAGCGTACATCATCATGCTCGCATCTGTCATAGCAGCTCGCTCCTTGCGATTAATAACACGCAGTTTAGAGAACGCGCGCTCAACATTAGCGCTAGAAACAGGAATAGCCAGTATGCGATAACTGCGATAACAAAGGCCATGTGCTGGAACGGGTCGTCCAAAACTGAATAGGAGATATATCCACCTGAGGGGCAGGGCATGCAGCATATTCGAAAAACTCGCGCTTTATATCATACATACGAGATTCATCTCGTAGAATAAATACAGTGAATACCTCATACAGTGAAGTGCCTCGAAGTGCCTTGAAGTGCCTCAGGAACGGAAACAAGGGTCACTCCAAGTCGTAACTGAAGGGGAGTAGATAGAGGAATACAAAGAACACAAAAATGAACTAGAAGGCTAGGGCAGGGGATCAGCGATCGGCTTTTGAAACCGTTTGGGAGCTCCGTACACTGGTGATCTCTTTTTAGCCCAACAACAACAGACCACAAAGGTTCTGAATAGAAAATTCACTAAAGGTAGGTGTGTCACTAAGTACGTGTGCTGCCAAAAGGCGGTCACCGACCGCACAACAGAGCTGAGGTCATCCTCCTATAAGCGCTTAAGCACAACGAAACAAGGTCACATCCCGAAGATAATGCCACGCTCGAGAAATAGTCGACACAGGGAGAATCCAAGGGGATTTCCCTTTGCGGTTCCTGGAATGGCAGCTGTCAGGATACGAGAAATTCGGATTTTTTCGGAATATTCCGAATGTGAAAAAATCATTCGGGGGGTGTTTTCCGGCATTTTTCGGAAAATGCCGAAAACCGCGAACCCTAGTTTTAACCAAAGGGCCCACAGCATCTTTGGAACTGCACCGCCCTGCCGACGCACGAATAGTGCGTAACACGGTCGCGTACACATTCGACTAGATTGATTTTCCTGGTGTCTTCCCGGAAGCAGCTTTAACGAAAGTGGTGACAGTGATTCATGTCTTCTGAAAGAGCACTGACCCATCTATCCATGAAAAGGACATGTCAATGGCGCAAACCCCTCTTGCTGGAACACTAGAACTGACCTCCTCTGATGTACTGCATGCCGACCCCGGAATATGAACAACGCGGTTTACGGACGTCTCTACGGTCTCCTTTGTCGCACAAATCAGTGGCGTCGTATCGTCCGCGACTTATTTGCGAGTGCGACTTATCTGCCTAGAAATTTTTGAAAACGTTCTGAAAAGCGGGCCCTGCGGCTTAGCGTTATCTGCGGTGCGGCTTATACCCGTGAAATTACGGTATATGTTCTTAGCCACACGATGCCCTCCAACTGTTCTGGTTCCCAAGGAATCTCGTGGCACCGGACTCCGAGGAACAGAAAACAAGCTCAGTTCAGTGAACAGACTGCTGTGCGAACATTTGTTGCCCGGCTTGTTCACACTGACCGTGTCCAGCGTGAAGTCAAATTTCAGCACCAATTTCGCGTATTGCCGTTCATGCAATCAAATTGAATAGCTTGTAGCATCGCGAAAAGCATCGGGGGGCAAAATGAGTCGCAAGATAGCTGCTGGACGCTGTGGCTGTAGAGAGTCAGGTCCTGTAAATACCCATATGTGAAGTTGAATCGAAAAACATTACTCTTCTGTTCAAATAATGCGCATAACGCTCTCAGTCGTACATATTCGAGAGTCAACACGCGGGGTACATCACGTGGACGATATCTAATTGTTTGTTGCGTACCCCCAGCTCCGTTGATGATAATCATCATAACCATGAAGCATGTTTCATAAAGGCCTCAAAAAACTGGACTGCCAACGTAGATGGGTAGAAATCCAGCGAACCGGTAGAATGTAGGAAGGGAGTTGCCTCAGGACAGAAGACGCCGATATTTCGAACAGAGACTGTTCTTCTTCTGGGCAGCGTCCTCATCATTGGCATGGTATTTAAAGGGTTAGGTGTGACGTGTTTAAAGGTTCATGCGAATTGTGGGTCAACAGCCCTGAGGGATTGAAAGGTTCCGTACGGGCTTTTACGGCCGGAGTGAATGGCTGCTTTGTTAGAGCGTGGAGGGGATTATGCGAACGAAGTGCTGCTAATGTGCTGTACACGGGTAAGGTATGAAAGGGGGGGAAATCTAAAATGGGGGAGGGGGCTGAAATTTCGTTAAAAAATTTCCTTCCCTCTGCATGTACCCTAACTTATTCACCGGGGTAAATGAGGGCTATTCTTGGGTAGTTTCCTCTGGCGTTCCAGGAAATTCATGTGCTCATTCCGGAACCGCCGCCCAGATAAACTAAAGCAAATTGCACGGAGCGAAATCGTTGTCTGAAGTGAAATTGTTTTTCCGACGATAGCGCGGGATCCCTATTAGTAAACCGCGGTATTCAGCTGGTCAATTTGTCGCTCAAACGGTTCAAAGGACTAGGGACTTAGAAATATACATTTTTTTTTTACATTTTCAATAAAACATTGCACGACTGTCAAAGAAGCATGCTGACTTGGTAAGAGGCTTAATTTTGTGCTGCCTTAGTAAACAAAATGACGACGTCAGTATGGTTGTCGTTTTAGTGTTTAAGTTTCTTCATACACGCTCTTAGAAACAAAAAGTGGATAAGTTACACCTGTTAGAAGGATTAGAAGAAGGAAATAGTTGTCGCATATGTTGTGCCAAAAAGGTTACAAAGTTTAACCTGCTACCTCACTCTCAAAACAGAACGTCACCGCACAGCACCATCGTCACGAATGATAGGGACACCGGTTGTGATGCGGCGAGCAATGGGATGTACGCCTTTTTGTAGAAATTTATATATGTAATAATTGCTTTCACCGCCTTTTTGCATCCTTTATCAGAAGCTATGTTGCCCTAGGTGGTAACCATGGAAGTTACCACCTTTTCACACCCTTTTTCCTGAGGGCGCCGCTGCACGCAAAGAGCACCCTGTCCGCAACCTGCTGCAGCAAGGATTGTTTCCGACACAGCTTGAACCGGGAGGGATGGAGTGCGAAGGAGAAGAACACAGGAGACGGACATATGGCACTTCCCGCTAACACACTTTTCGGAGTAAAATTTAACCTCCGAGTAAGCCCTGACACGCGGGCTAGCTACGACTGCTTTGCGGTGGGAGTCCCGCACTGTGGCGAAGGTCACCTTGCCGAAAGAAGTTCGCTGCTGGCGATCTTCCTTTCGCTCAATGGCGCCCTCTGAAATGTGGCTCGAGAGTATAACACTAATGGGCCTTTGCAATTATTAAATTAGCTTCGAAATGGCTTTTTAGCTTCATCAGGTAAATAGCTAAAGGAGAATAGCAATCTTCGATTGCGCAAAGGCAGCAAGCGAAAAGGAGTACCTCCTTTGTCGCCTGTCGTGCTAAAGAAACGCCGTTCGGAAGGGTGTCCTTTTCTGGAAAGGCCTTTAGGTTGCCTCGCATAGGTTATCAGTTGACGATGTCCGTCAGTAATTCATATTAATTTGTGGATTGAGCGAATCCGAACGGATGCATCAGTCCCCCGTTTGCTTGATAAGGATCGCTTGCACGACTTCCCTGCATACCTTCTCCGTAGTTCTAAATTTTATCGTGGGTCTCATCTGGGCAGAACGGGTGAGCGGCCGCACTTTCTCTGGTGATCCTGCATTGCAGTAGACAGGTTTCCCCGTTCACCTTCTAGTGTTTTTTAGGGATAGCGTTAGGCACCGGGTAAGGGTTGTCTGCGGAACACGCGTATCTGCGTATATACTCCCGACCCTCCGAACCCCCCGAGAATCGACAAAACTTGGCCGTGTATAAGACGCAGCACTCTTCTGCCAGTGGCTCCTGGTTTATCCCTCTTCACCTCTGCTTCGGTTCAATATGTTCTTTGGGTCAACGGGCACCCGTACCGGGACCCCGTCTCCTCTAATATGTGGGATAGCTGGTGCTCGTAGGGAATAGCCGCACCCCAGTGACCGTTCCCTCAAGTCCTCTTCTCCGACGGGTGGCTCCCAACCTCTCACGTAGCAAACTACTCGCAATGGCGACTATGATGTCCTCCGTGTAGCCGACCTTCCTGAGTCTGCCAATCTATTGCCTTAAGTTGGTCCCGGTCTGGTGCTGGTAGGGTGTTTTCTACAGCTGCGGTCATGCAGGTTTTGGCAATGACACGTGTTATTATTTTGGAATCGTTGCAAGAAAAACGGAGCAATGGCTTATCAGTTATTTGCTTGCATACATCAACCGAAGGTGATCTTCTTTGTTCGTTAGGATACGCGTTATGTACTGTACTGTACGCATCGTACTGTATTATATTGTATTCTACTGTATCGTATTACTGTACAACTGCACACACACAGTAGAGTAGAGTACCGCGCAGTAGAGAACTGTACTGGGTTGAGTAGTGTTGAGTATTGTCGAGTACGTAGGGTAATGTACAACCCAGTACAGTGCTGTACAGTTCTGTATAACACAACAGAACTGTTACAGTACTATACTGTACTACAGTACAGTGAGGATTATATTAGGAGGGTGTCTCTTTTTTTTTCAATACAGATTTTTCATTTAAAAAAAACTGTAAGGGCTCTAGACATCCTGTTTTCGCTTCTACCATCTCTGGGTAGGCGGACGTTCTTGGAAATCTGTTGCTCAAGCGTCGAATGACTAATTACCTAGAAATCGTTCATTTACTTTCTAGTTATAAAAGCTACAAGGTCGTCTCAAGGGGAACACCTGGTCCCTTATGTCACCTGATACCGTTACCGTTTTCAGAAGAAAAATCCGTTCGTTAGATCGCCCGCAGAGAATTCGTGAAAGAATTTTGTTCATTGCCCATGTCCGAAGACGCGTCTTTCTTTCATATCCAATGTAAGAGGCTGAAGGAGCCACGTCACGTGTCTTAGATGAGCTTGGACTTGCGGAAACAAAACAGAAAATAAATGTATTGGGTGACGCTATCCGAATTGTCTTGATCTTGGGTTGCATTTTCTGTTTTCTTTTAATCTTTTTCCAGGACGCAGGAGGCGATATTGCGCTCTTTCTCACCTTAGGGGCGAAGGAAAGACGCTTCTCCGAAGATGCGTAATGAACAAAATAATGAAAAAGTGCTGTTCCTTCACGGATTTCTTTTCACTTTTTTTTTTTTTGTTCAGGCCACCGATCGAAGGGATTTTTGTTCTACGAAAGGCAACGGTATCGGGCGACCGATGGTTCCAGATGTTATCATTCGGACGACCTTGTAGCCTTTATAATTGCAAGGTTAATTAACGGTTTTTCGGTAATTAGTCATTCGCTGGTTGAGCAACAGATGGCCAAGAATGCCCGCCAGCCCAGAGATGATAGATGTGAATACAGGATATCTATAGCCCTTACAGTTTTTCTGAAAAATCTGTATCGAAAAATAAGACACCCTGTATAGCACAGCAGTGTACGTACTTACGCACTCTAATGTGGAACGTGTGCAAACCGCATTCTATAAAACGTCGCGTGTTTCGGAGAACGCACTGTCCGTACGTACTACATTGTACTGCGGAACGTTCATTGCGCGCACTGTATACTCTATGGATGTTCTGTACTGTGGAACGTACCTAGAACCAGGGTTGGGAAGTTAGTTGGCAAACTAGGTAAAGTATTGTATATTAGCTGAAACGTAGTTACAAACTAGCTCTGGGAATGTAATTGTAACTAATAGCTTAAGCATATTTTTCTGTAGGTTACTTAGTTAGGTCACTGCGGCCAACAACAACTTCCTATTTTCCCATCTTCTTTCAGCGGTGTCGTGCGGCGTAGTGTTCGGGCAACAGGCATTTTCCTAGACTTGGGCAGTTTTGACTCTCGCTCACTGAAGTTATTTTCCCAATTTTTCCGAAGTTCTCATGCAGTGCTAACAACCCCGACTCTTTTTTTTTATTATCCACGCAGGTCACGATCATCCACGTCTAGCAAGCGCGAAGGATTCATCCTAACAACTACGGCTATAAATAAATATTGTACTATGGAAATTGTGCTTTTTGAACGTGAAACTGAAATGAACTGTACTGCAGTGACACTGCCTGAACAACGATGCAAAAGGGGAAAGACTATTTAAGAGAATCACTAATATAGGAACAAAATCGAAAAACGTTATCGGCCCTCACAAATTTTACCGGAAGGTCCGCGTGCTTACAAGCGGACGCGCAATCAGAGAAAGCACATGTATAGCCATATAGGAGGTTGATGAAATAGGTTGATCTTTCGGCTGTACACTAGTATAGCCTTAAAAACGGTGAATCTTACGAAAAGTGTGCTGCTTTCGGGTAAGAAGGGAGTTGAAGAAACTAGATTTCCAAGAACTCACGTTAAGAGAATCCTTCCTATTGTGCTGCACAGTTGCCTTTCGTTTTCTAAACGCAGCTTGGGTAGGACTAGTGAAAACATGAACATAACCTTACCAGATGATAGCAGACGTCAGTGCTGAGGAATTAATATCGAACAACGTTTCGTGGCGTTTATAAGGGCACCCGTCGTGATTTCCGTCCGTCACGCGCACGACACTCGCGTCGCCCCAATTGGCTGCTCCCTTCAAATCCGAAGAGACGGCATTGCGAGATTGTAATGAGGGTCACGACGAAGGGGGAGAATTGGATGTGAAGGAGATTATTTCTCACGTTTCGCAAACCACTCTGAAGCGACATGGCGAGGAGGAACCCCTGCGATGACTGAAGGGGTTGCTGAAAAGAGAGAGAGAAAGAGAGAGGTTGGCAACAGGCGACACACTCTTTTGTACATCTGAATGTATGGTTATCCACTATCGATAGAAGATGGTTGCTTGAAGGAAAAGGATAACACGTATAACAAGTCGTCGTGGTCAGTGCGAATACGATTACGATAACCGCCGCATTAAAAAAAAAACGAAAAGAGAAAACGCTAGAAAAATGTATCAGCCCGGTGGGTTTGCTGAACAATTGCGCTAGCATTAGCAAATTCCGGATGCAACTAACACGAATGGAATACTGCTTCAGTGGAATACACTATACATACGCACCAAGTCACGAACGGAAGAGACGTCCCTTCCAACCCACACCATGCACGCCCACGCACACATTTATACAAAGGTGTCATTCGAATGGTCTCGTATGACCTCTCTCTCTTTGAAGTTGTTCAAATAATTTGCACAGTGGTTACACTAAAACACCAGCATAAAGCCAAACAACGGCCATCAAGATTCTTAAAGCGACTATGTCATCCGAAAATGCGTGTATGAGAACGAGACAGTAATGAGAGGACAGAGAGTGGCATGGTTGTGGTCACAACTGGACGAAGAAAAAGCTCGGAGGGAAAGCGTGCAGAGGGTGCGACGTAAGGGGCACGGACAGAAGTGCACGGGATTGAGTTCTGCGAGGAAAAAGACTTTGGCCTGTCAGTCTGCACCGGCTTCGATTTCTACCGCCCGGCTCTTGGTTCTGATTCATATCTGGTTCCGGGTTCTTGGTTCCGGCTGCTGTTCTCGACACCAGCTCCTGCCTCTGGCTCGGAGTATTGATTGGATGCTGGCGTTGCGTTGTCTGCGCCGGGAGTTACTTCTGCTGGGTCTGCGTGCGACGTGCTCCAAGTACAAGCGACAGGCCCATTGTCTCGACCTATGCTCACCGTAAAGTTTCTGCTTAAAAACAGTTTGACTCTGTCTCATGCTAGCTTCTATCCGAACTACCATTAGGGCTCTGGCGTCCGCGTCCAGTGTAGGCACTGCAAACTGACCCGTTGTCACGTTGGTTGACCCATAGCCTGCCGCATCCTTGAGAGGTAGCAAGCGAGCTGGTGGTATAGATCCATAAATTGTGTTTTTTATTTTTTATTTTCCCCCGGTCTAGGGTTTTTATGTTATACAGACAGCAATGTTCGGCACCGCTTCACAGTCTCGGCCAAGTTTCTCTTCAGAAAAGAGCCTACATATTAAATAGACGAGTTCCAAAGTGTCGCACTCCCTCCGCAGCCAAGGAAGCCCCAGCGACAGTAACATCGCGATGACGTACTTCAAGCACACCAGTGGGAACGCAGCGCAAGCGATTGGCTTCGACATCGTCTTCTTCACGTTCGCACCCCAATGTACTAAGTGAAAAGTTCCCCGTAAATTCGCCGACTTTCGAATACCAAGGTGATTCCACACGGTGGAACACAGTGCTATATTCCTCTGGCCCTATGATACGTCCGACGCTAACTCAGAAGTGACATTCTCCAAGCCGATCGCAGACTCTCCGCGATCTGCAAACGCCGTCTGATCCGCCGGATAGCCTGATCCGTTTGCGATAGTTACCAAAGACCCTCCGGCCGCTTCCTGATTGGACTTGTCCTCACCAAAGGGGCTACCTGATTGAGCGTGTCCGGGTGACGTTTTCCCCACTTTCCGGAGAGGTAAATTCGGCATGCTTTCAAAGTCCTCTGCTCTTGCAATGCGTTACAGCAAATTGCGTAGAAACTGCTCTACTAATTCGCGGCACATTTCCGGCGTTATTGTCGTTGATGAACGAGGAGTAAAAGCGCATTTTACAGCTTCGGATTTGACCGAGACGGACGCGACATTCCGTTTAAAGAACTTCAAAAGTGCAGAATACCAAGTGGCTCTGTCGCAAGTCATGTATATTACGACGATTCAGGTCTGCGTACTAGATACCTGAACATCTGCAAAGCTTCCAGCACCGGGGTAGTACTTCTGGCAATCGCCATTTCGCTATGGGATTTGGCGCTAGCTAGCACTATTTGTTACCACTTGATTTGCCGAAACGGCAGCAGTGTATGGTGGGCTGTGTTGACAACCGTGCCACGTCGAGACTGGGAGTTACCTGGGTTCGAATCCCGGTGCCGGCTGTGGTGTCTGGGGTTTTTCTTGGGTTTTCCTCAGACACCTTCAGACATATGTCGGCACAGTTCCCTCGGAAGTCGGCCCACGACGCACATTCCCCCAGAGCGTCAGTCGGGACGTTGCCCACCTCTGTGATGCCGACAAAGGCGACCTCTTTCATCGCCACGACCGCCACCGATTATTTCATTTTCCACGATTCGAGGGAAAGAAGAGGAATGCAGCACTTCATCTTTCTTTCCAACGATATTGATAAACATGTAGATACGTACACAGACCCCTCTACTCCAAACATCAACGTGCACGAAAGCGTAAAGAGACTTTTGATATACGCCCCCCCCCCATTCCGCCTTCTTGGTAATACACGGGTCTCTTTTGGACATTTGTAGTGCACAAACTTCATTTTCCTCTTCGGCAGATCGTTTCTGTTCGGGCCAGTTATATCCTCTTAACATAATGTGGTTTCTTTCAGTAAGCATAGCCTGGGATTCACAGGATTCACATTTGAGGTAAAGAATCGCGAAGTGGTCAAACTTCACAGACGGACCAGTGTGGTGTTGCCGGTTACTAGAGCGTGGATTTTTCATGGAGTGCATGTTTCTTTTTTTTTCTCTCTCTCTCTCTCTCGATATGGCTTCGTGCCTCGACGACGACAAAATCGACTCAACTAGTTTATCCCATTTCCTAGGACTGTCCATATATATATATATATATATATATATATATATATATATATATATATAGGGTGAGGTAAAAGGACTATCAAACGGCCACGAAGTTTTACAGAAGTTCAAAAAAAAGACGCGGAAACAGATTTTAGGGAAGTTAAAAACACTAGTTTATTACATGGGGAGACGTTAAAAAGTAAAATGGGCAAGGGGTCGACGTTTCGACAGTGGCACTGTCTTCGTCAGGACAAAAGATGCGTAGCTGATTACACATTTCTTAAATAGGTTTGCTACATGACGTCATAATCGGTACGGGCACGCCACAGGCGTTTGTCAGTGAGTCAGATTCGGGAATATTCCAGAAGGTCAAGTCCGGGTGGTGATGTCATTCGCCGTAGGTCACTGTCCGCTTTGGGGAAAATTCCGGGAAGGGTGAGCGCTGCTTCAAACTTTACTGAAAAAAAGAAAAGAAAGAAAGAAAGAGAAACAGAAGGGAAACGAAAAGGAGGAAAGTGTAGCTCATCTAGGCGGCCAAATTTCTTACCGTTGAAAGTGCTCCCAGATCTTCGTTAATGGTTGATTGGAATTTGTAAATGAGATAAGATTCGCGTTGTTCCCTGCATCGATCTGAGCTAAAATTTGACTGGAGAATAAAAAGTGACACGTTATTTAGTGAATGACCTGGTTGTTTGAAATGGCGAGAGACCGGGAGGTTTGGCTTTTTGGTAACGTCAGATCGGTGGTTGTTGAACCTGATCCGAAATGATGTTTTAGTCTGACCTACGTATTGTGCTTGGCACATGTCGCACTGAATGACATAAATGACGTTAGATGAATTACAGTCGAAGTCACCGTTAATTTTGACGGAAAAATTGGAATTAGTACTTTTAAGTACTTGGGTGCTTTGCATTAATTTGCATATTTGACACCTTCGACCATCGCACGGGTGACAGCCGTTTCCTGGATGCGCTGCTTTGCTAACTTTAGAGCTAACTAGATTATCGTGCAGGTTGCGCGCGCGCCTGTAGGTTACCCGCGGTGGCTGAGGGAAAATTTGTCCCATGCGCTCTGATTGGAGAAGGATACTATGATGACGGTTTAGTATATTGTTAACGCTTGGAATATTGCTGCTAAATGTTAAGATGAGGTTTACGGAACCATTATCTAACACGCGTTTTTGGTTTTCGAACAGGGATTTGCGATCTGCTTTGCGGGCTTTGTTTAGAGCGTCGTCAACTAAGCTAGGTGGAAATTGACGACCGATGAATGTTTCCCTAAGTTGAGCTAGATTTCTGTCCAAGTCATCGTCACTGGAACAGATGCGCCTGTATCGAAGTGCTTGGCTGTAAGGGATGGCAAGTTTAGTATGACGTGGGTGACAACTGTTAAATGCTAGATACTGTTGAGAGTCCGTAGGTTTACGGAACAGGTTTGTGGACAAGGCCCCGTTGGTTAACTTTACTTGGACATCGAGAAAGTTAACAGTTAAAGGGGAATAAGAATGGGTGAACTTGATGGCCGGATGTGCTTTGTTAAAGTCGCTGATAAATGTGATTAGGTCATCTTCTGAGTGTGGCCACACCATGAAGATGTCGTCGAGGAACCGCTTGTAAAGCGTGGGCTTCTTCAGGCGCTTAGACAGAAATTCTTCCTCTAGAGCTCCCATAAATATATTTGCATAGTT
Source organism: Ornithodoros turicata (assembly GCF_037126465.1). Classification (NCBI taxonomy): domain Eukaryota; kingdom Metazoa; phylum Arthropoda; class Arachnida; order Ixodida; family Argasidae; genus Ornithodoros; species Ornithodoros turicata. The sequence goes on from NC_088201.1 coordinate 226,370,017, forward strand.
AGGTGCCATTTTTGTACCCATAGCCGTGCCCTGAACTTGCAAGTAGTGCTTACCGTCAAATTCGAAGTGGTTATTTTTCAGAATAAGATTGAGAAATGTGCATAGGACACAAGGATCGTATGAGGTATCAGAATATTTTGAAAATGCCCTTTCAGCTGCAGCAATGCCATCCTCGTGGGGGATGTTAGTATATAAAGAGGAAACGTCTAGCGTGACTAGCAAACTGGAAGAAGGAGGCTGACATTCGCTTAGAACTTGAAGAAAGTGATTGGTGTCCTTAATGTAGGATGGTAGTTTAGGAGGTATATCTTTAAAAAGGTGGTCAACAAAGCTTGAAATGTTCTCGGTAGCTGTACCGTTGCATGAAACTATTGGGCGCCCTGGATTTCCAGGTTTATGGATTTTAGGGAGCATATAAAACCTGCCCGCTGCAGGGTCTTTGGGGAGTAGATAATCGTATAGGGTGGAATCTATCTTTTTACTTGCTTTTAGATCTTTTAGACTGCGGATAATATAAGCCGTAATTTCCTCTGTAGGGTCAGCCTCGAGGAGTTTGTAGAACGATGCGCACGATAATTGCCGGATACCTTCGTTAATGTAGTTTTCTTTGTCCATTACTACGATTGCACCACCTTTATCAGCTTTTTTAATGACTATGTCACTGCGGTCCCGAAGTTCAGAAAGGCTGCGCTGCTCAGCCGGCGTTAGATTTGGCTTCGGTTTGCTGTTGTATGATTTATTGTAAGCGTTAATGATATCTTTTTGAACTGCACGGATGTACATGTCCAGAGCCTTTTCACGGTTAGCCTCTAGCGTAAAGTTGGATAGCGGTTTAAATGGGTTGGAATCTGACTTAGGTTTGTCATGAAAGTATTCCTTCAGGCGTAGACGGCGGGCGAAATTATCTAAGTCCAGATAAAGTTGGTATTCATCTAGCTTGTTGTTACTGGGGCAGAATGAGAGGCCACGGCTGAGTAGTGATATTTCCGAATCGGTAAGTTCGTGCGATTCGGAAATAAATCGCCATTTAACTCGCCATTTCAAACAACCAGGTCATTCACTAAATAACGTGTCACTTTTTATTCTCCAGTCAAATTTTAGCTCAGATCGATGCAGGGAACAACGCGAATCTTATCTCATTTACAAATTCCAATCAACCATTAACGAAGATCTGGGAGCACTTTCAACGGTAAGAAATTTGGCCGCCTAGATGAGCTACACTTTCCTCCTTTTCGTTTCCCTTCTGTTTCTCTTTCTTTCTTTCTTTTCTTTTTTTCAGTAAAGTTTGAAGCAGCGCTCACCCTTCCCGGAATTTTCCCCAAAGCGGACAGTGACCTACGGCGAATGACATCACCACCCGGACTTGACCTTCTGGAATATTCCCGAATCTGACTCACTGACAAACGCCTGTGGCGTGCCCGTACCGATTATGACGTCATGTAGCAAACCTATTTAAGAAATGTGTAATCACCTACGCATCTTTTGTCCTGACGAAGACAGTGCCACTGTCGAAACGTCGACCCCTTGCCCATTTTACTTTTTAACGTCTCCCCATGTAATAAACTAGTGTTTTTAACTTCCCTAAAATCTGTTTCCGCGTCTTTTTTTTTTGAACTTATATATATATATATATATATATATATACGTCAAAACTAAATATGTTACTTGAGAGCAGCAGCTGCGTCTCGTTGTAACTGTGTATTCTCCGTCTTTGTTGCCTTAGGATGCATTTGATGCCACGTAAGATCCGGCAGGCTGGTTTGTCGTGGTCTCAAATTTTCCTTGAAAAATTAGCATGTTCTTGGCCGATATCTCTAGCTGACGAAAGCCGTTTGTTTCATGTCTCTATATCGATCCGTTGTCGAGAAAAAAAAGCGACAAGTCAGGTAGAATTCGCTTTGATCGCACTTTTCATTTTCTCGAAGTTTCCTCGCCCCTGGCGTAGAGGCGACGTCCGAAAAAAAAATGCATTTTTATTCTTGTTGTCTACATAGAGTGAAGTGAACTGAAGTGTACAAAAATGATCTACAAAATCCAAACTATATGTAAAAAAATGGCAAACTTGGCCAGTCGTTGGCTTTACTGTCTGTTCTGCGTAGCATCCGTGGAAAAAATTCTGATGAGGAATATGCCATTTTATTCGTCGTGAACTGTGCTTTCCCGTGATATAAGCTTGGTACTTCTAGGTACAATGACTGACACACTGCAACAACGCAAATATGGGATAAGTAGGAGAGTAGAGCCACTTTCTGAAAAGCCACATCATTTCTCGCCTCGGTGTTGTTTTTATGGTTGTCTAAGCGCTTGCGGTTGCAGAATGTGCGTTAATAACGAAGACTGATTTATTTTAACGGGTCATCCCCGATAAAATGCTCAGGTTTTGGCTTTGTATTCAACGGCTTTCATAACAAAAACAAAAGAAAACATTCCAGATAGCGTTCCGGTGAATGAGACAGTCAAGCATAGACGGACAAACACAACAGATGCCTCACAACGTCCAATTGCCATCGACAATCAGAGGGTGTGAGTTCGAATCCCACTATACAGGTGTCTTTTCTTAAACACTCACCATTCAATATTGCATTTATGCGTATGTATACTCAGGTTTCCCACTGCATATTTGGAACATGGTTAGTGCGTACTTGCATGTATATTTCACGAGTCTTTAGTGCATAATTATCTGCCTCTACCCTATGGTCAGGGTTGTCTCGCCACGTAAAGCCACGAATTTATCAAGTATGCCGACGAACGCTATGTGAAACTAAGGCAACTCGTCGTGGAAAACAGGATGCATAGAACGCGCCCAGACATCCGCAGTTTTGATATCGAATGCGCTTGAACGTTGCTCGTTATTTCACGGAAGTCATCACATATTTTAGGACTGCTCATTCTCATAAATAGTATTGAGAGGTTATCGAAACAGCCGGAAAGTTGTGGTAGTCTGCGTTGTGCGTTGCTACTGTGCATCCTGCTTCTGAGATCGTAGCATGGAAATGGTGCCGAATTCGTGCTTGCTATCGAGGCCCCAATAACAAGGGCGGTATGTTAGAATCAGTACGAGCGCAATGCCTGAAGCCGCTTGGAGTACAGGAGGGGGGGGGGGGTATGTTGATTAAAAAAAAAGAATGGTTAGCCAGGTAAAGAGCCGTGTCGCTATTCCAAAAAGAAAAAAGAAGAAAGACAGAAACAAAGAAGAGGCACTATACCAACACGCACTTCATGAGTCCTAAGGCTCAGAGAAAACGGAGGAGAACGGCAGTAGCAGAGAGTTGGGAGAAGGCGCTTTTACAACATAAAAGCAGAATATTTACCATACACTGCTTAGTCACTTTGGTTGACTTTCAGCTATGGCTGTCGCTCAAAGTTTCATTCTGTCGTTCCAGTGCGCTTACCCGCAACCGTGTCTGCGCGGACATTGAAACGACGTTCCACCGAAGCCCAAAATGCCCATCAAATCCACCGAAGCCCAAAATGCCCATCAAATCCAACGTTGAGTATGGTTGTGGAATGTGGAATGCAAAGCTCCGACTTCAAATTTACGTAGGTTACACATGAAATTTCAACGCGTGGCCCCGCACTGCGTAAATTTAAGGCACTTTCCTCGCTGACCGACCAACGGCAAAGAGGGGTACGTTAGCGATACGCCGATTCTCCGTACAAAAATTACGGGATAAGGACTGTGCACTGCACAACGTTTTCCAGGATGCTTTACATCAAGATTCCGCGTGGGAAATGCACTCATTAAAAAACGTTGATTTCTTATGGGTGAGTCAAGAAAAATTTTCTGTGCGTTTCTATAGCGCACATTCATTCGTGACCGAACAACAACAAAGGGGGCAACGTTAGCGCCACTGCTCATTCTCTGTACAAAACCCTGCTGGAAATAGTAGGCACGATCTCAATCATTTCTTCCCGAAATTTTAATGAGATTCAATGAGAAATCAGACTGCCAATTCGTTCAACGTGTGGAAGAAAACTCTTTCTCATCGACTGAATTGGAAGTTAAAGCAGGGAAGCTGCCTTCGGGCGAAACCAGGATCCGTCGTGTTCTGTGGCGAAGACGAAACCAACGAACTAAGGAACCAATTCAAGGAATTGGTTCAGTAGATGTCAATGAGAAATGTTGATTTCCAATTGATTTAATGAGATCCGACATGTTGTGTGTTACAGAGTGCATCAATAGAAGGAATGGGGAAGTGGCCTAATGTGTATCAATGAGGAACTGCTTTCCAATTGGATTAATAGGATCCACCATGTTGCATTGGCGCCACTACAATAATGAAGAAGAAGTCAGTTGCTGAAGGAACGAGCGTAATGGTGACCAACGGTTCATCATCACTCTCAAATTAAGGAATAATATATGATTACTAAGAACGCAGTTCGTTGGTGTTGAGGATGACTCAGCTCGAATCAATTCAAACAAATGAAATTCCAGAACAGGATTTGTATTGCAAGTGAAATGTGAATGAAAATTTGAAATTAAAACGTATTCCGAACAAATGAACTGAGGAGGCGAGCAGACCGTCGGCCGCGATGTCGCCAAGAGGGCGCGTTGTGTTGCATTTCCGTACCGCACCACGTAGTGGCTCGTGCGAGTTGAAAATGGTTCGCGTTATTTCAAATGTTTGTGAACATATTATCCTCAAAAGTATATATATACCGTGGTACCTTGATATTACACCTCTTACTGTAAGCTATTGTTAATGCATTCCGTACAAGATTCAGTGGTTATAGTATGTGGACGGTCAACGGATTAACCAGTCTCTGGCGAAATGTTTGAGTGTTAGGATGTGCACGGTCGCTCACAAGCGGTCGGCGTCATTCGCGCTTGATTTCGAGGATTTCATCCGTGTCGAAGGTCAGTAGTCGATTTGTCAAGCATGTCCGTTTTTTCAACGCCGCTTTGCATGTTTTACCCCGGCTCGCAGGCACTACGGCCGCTGATGGGACCGTGCAGTCAGTGTGTTGCCATCTGGGCGATTCCACACGAAATGATCCAGCGGACCTGCTCGGCCCCCACAAAACGATCCCGAATTTTTACGAAAAAATTTTTAGCAGTCCCTAATAGTACAAAACGACACCCTACGAAACATTTCTTCCCAAATCTCAATGTGGCGGGTGCTAGACACGAGCAAAGTTCGCAGCGCTGGCGAAAACCGGACCTGGCGTGAACGGCAACTGCGGCTCATAGAAAGCACCTAGAACTGTGCGGTTTTCTATTGCGTATAGAGGAAGATGTGCTCTACAGAGCGTCCAAATCCCGGTTGTTGTGCTGTAATCGGTGCAGGTATACAAAGGCCGGAAGTTTTGCAATTTTCCTTCTACTTCGCGATTTTTTGGTGGAAAATCAAACCATTAAATTTTAATGAATATTTTTCCCTGATAGGGCCTCGTGGAATACTTCAACAGGAAAAATCGCAAGACACGTAACTTTTATAGTCATTGCAGGAAAAAAAGAGGAAGTATGCGATTTTTCCAAAATTTGCTACAATCGAGCGTAAAACACGCACTGAAGAGGTCGGAAGAGACGCCTGAAACCAACGCAGTTTTATAGAACGAGCCTTCCTCTACAACATATTAAAAAACCTCGAGGGTGTTTTTTCGTATACAGGAGAAAATACTTTTTTTGTAGTAGAGGGTATTACGACCACAGTGACCCACGTTGCATGTGTCCAGTGGGGTGCTATATTTGACCACTCTCTGTAGAATTATTTTCTTGAAAATCGAACTGCTAGTCAGTTATTATTCGATGTTCGTCTAAAAATTTCTGCAGTCGAGTGCAAATAAGCCTGTCGAGACATTTTGAAAATAAATACGACGCGGCTGGCATAGGGGCGTCGGCAGTTCCCAGCGGGTGGTCAAAACGGAATCTCAACTAAGCTGGATGGCCTTAATTGTCACGCAAGAAAGGCAAACTGGACGGGGCAGTAAAAATCTCCTATGAAACACAGAAGAACATTATACCATCGAGCTTCTTTTCGTTGGCACTGTTCGGACATGGAGATACACCTCCATGAACTAACTCATTGTGGGTTTATTTACTACGTGTGTTGATGATGGACAGAATGCTTTCGCAACATCTAAGTGCTCATTTACGTTTCTGTTCTTGGTGTTTACTATGTCTTGCTAGCGATTTTCAACCGCTTAGTGGATATTCGCTCTTATAGAAAACAATACAAATAATTTTCAGCTTTGTATCTGCCACATCCAGTATTTTCACATCTTTCTGTATTGTTAGAATAAACGTTCACGCAAGAACACTATTGTGTGTAATTCATTTTTACAGCGAAAACATGCTTTCTGATGCAACAGAATAGTCACTGCACATTCAAAAAGTGCATCGGCAATGAGAATTACAATGTGACTTTAATGGGAAAATCCTTGCTGCTGTACATTTGGCCAATGGGAAACCATGCTGGCGTCGTATGGGTGCGACCGAGTGCGGTTCCACTTCGTTCACATTGACATTTACAATGATTTCTCATTGAAACCCACTACATTCTTGTTGTTTTAAGTATGGTATTTGTCCAAAATTGTCGATTCGGAATGGTTAATTTTGGTCGCCTTCAATGAGAATTGTGAATGACATTTCTGGTCTATTTTGAATTGGACTATTTCCAGCAGGCGTGCTTCAAAATTGTATTTTTCATCGGCGCTGTTCGGACATTAGGGATACATCCCTACGAATTTACACATTATGGATTTACGTTCTGTGTATTGATGACGGACAGTATGCTTTCAAAACATGGAATTGCTGAATCAAGTTTCTACTCCTGTTGTTTGCTATGTCTTGCCAGACATTTTCAAATGATCGGTGAATATTCACACTTATGCAAAGCATCTGAAGTAGCCTGCACTTTTGTATCTGCCACTTGTAATATTTTCGTATCTAGTGTATTGTTATATGGGTAAGAATAAGTGTTCACGCAGTAACAGCGTATAGTAACGCCTGTTACAGCAAAACCACGCTTTCTGCTTATTTGATGCAGCAGAATTGAATATTACAGCACATTCAAAAGGTGCATCGAGAATGACAATTTCAAGGTGACTTTAATAGGAAAATCTTTGCCGCGGCACATTGGGTCAATCGTAAAGTAGACTGGCCTCCAATGGGTGTAATTGAATGTGGTTCTACTTCATCTCAATTGACATTTACAGTGATTCCGCATTGAAACCCTCTTAATTTATCGCTGTTTTCAATATGGTATTTTTCCGAAATTGTCGATTCGGAAAGGGAAATTATGGTCACTTTAAATGAGAATTTTGAATTCGATACCCACTTAAACCGAATGAGATTTCTGCGCTATTTTGAGTTGGACTATTTCCAGCAGGACATGCAATTCACCGTTCGAATTCAAGAACCCTCAAATGATTGCAGCTCACCTGGAACCAGCAGACCTAAATGTTTAGACAAAAAGCGCGAGACGTTGTTTTTTTCTTTTAATGTTTTGCCAGGACGCAAGAGGCGATAGTGTGCTAGTTCACCGTCGTAGCTTTAAAAGGTTACTTTGCATTTAGCTGGGCACCCTGTACATGCATATACAGGTTTTAGTGCATATTTCGAATATGGTTAGTGCGTAGTTGCATGTATATTTCAATTTCAACATAATTTCCTTTCGGATGGAAGTGAGCTGAAAATTTTACTTCACAAACAAGAAATATATACAGAATAGAATATATATATACATATATAGTGAAGTAAAATTTTCAGCTGTGTTTGAGACTTCGTGTTGTGTCTGTCCCTTCGTGTTACCTAGTCTCGGGGTTTTTACATTATGCATCATCTTCACCAGCACGCTTGCTTCCTAGCCATTTTTTCATTGAACAATAGAAATCTACTTAATCTTAGGATATACAGAAATAGGAAAATGCCCTTATAGAAAACAAGGAAGTTTCTACTGACGTACCTATAAACTGATTAAACAAAGACGCCGGCATGTACTGTATTGACTGTTTCTGGTAATTAGTTCTACATATCGGTACACGAAATTGCACAGCTCTAAGTTGATAGGAACAGGAACGTTTCCGAAGATTACACAAATCCAAGAATTCGGCAGGATTATTACGAATACTTAGAGAATACGTTAGCGTCAATTTATAATTTAAAAAAAACTGTGAAATTGGCATAGTGTTATAGCACTGAAAAAAAACTATCTGAAATGCACAAGAGAACGCGACCCAGCAATAATTTTCGAGGCTCTTCTTTGCAGGACAGATAGTACATTTATGTTCCTGGCAGTGGTAGTACCCCATACCATAAAACGATAACTATATCTAGAAACAAACAGCGAATTATATATTCGCAACTTTACATTTTCTGGCTGCAGATAACGATGTCTACATAACATTCCAGTCCCCATTGCTAACTTTTGGCAATAAAATTACACTGCAAATTCCACGTTAATGTTCCAGAAATATGACGCCAATGTCCTAAAAGAAGATACGCCCTCAAGTTCTTGACCGTCATAATAAAGTTTAGCATCATTTTCAATAGACACATTTCAAAGATAAAACAACATTGTTTTCGTTTTCTTAATATTAACTCTTAAGCAGTTACAATCTGACCACATTTTCACTTTTTCTAAAGTCTGGTTTGCCAGTCTTTCAAATTCGATAACTGATTACCCGGATAAAAGTAGCGTAGTGTCGTCCGGATATATCAGAAAGTTAAATTTTACTGTGCTAGAAGCTATTGCATAAATATTTACCATGTCATTTATGTAGAACTTGAGAAATAAAGGTCCTAAAATACTGCCCTGGAGCATACTTGACTTGACACAGGCAAAATCAGGTGTAATATTATCTACAACGACAGGTTGCTCACTTAATGATAAATAAGATAGTGCAGCTCCCCGAATTCCATAGCATTCTAATTCGTTAGTCAGTGTTTCATGGTTTAAGAAGTTAAATGCTGTACGCTAATCTACTAAGATCGCTGACGTTAGGCATTTTTTTCTTTTGAAACCACGTATTATAATATCCTTTAGTCTCAATAGAGAACTCTCTGTAGAATTATTCTTTTGAAAATTGAACTGCTAGTCAGTTATTATTCGATGTTTGTCTAAAAAATTCTGCAGTCGGGTGCAAATAAGCCTCTCGAGAAATTTTGAAAATACAGGAAGAATTGATATTGGTCTATAATTTGATAGATCGTTTTTATCCCCACTTTTATCAATCACTGAGACCTTAGGTTATTTGAATTCTGCCGGGAAAGTTCCTGTTTGGAGGGTTAAATTATAACTGTGTACTAGAGCAGGAGCAATCAAGTCTATAACGTATTTAATTCCAGGAGTTTTTAGTGCATATTTATCTGCCTCTAACCACGGTTGTGGTTGTCTCGCCACGTAAAGCCAGGAATCTATCAAGTATGTCGACGAACGCTATGCGAAACTAAGGCAGCTCGTCGTGTTAAACAGGATGCACAGAACGTGGCCAGACATGCGCAGTTTTGATATGGAATACGCTTGAACGTTGCTCGTTATTTCACGGAAGTGGGCGACTATTTTAGGGCTGCTCATTCTCATAAACTGGGTTGAGAGCTTATCGATACAGCCGGAACGTTGTAGTCTGTGTTCTGGACGGCTACTGTGCATCCTGCGTCTCAGGTCGTTGCGGGGAAATGGTGCCCAATTAGTGGTTGCTATGCAGGGTCGCAATAACGAGTGCGGTGTGTTACAATCAGTAAGAGAAAAATCAACACTGTGTCTGAGCTCAGTGTCTGCGGCCGCCTTCATTAACAGGAATATCAGGCCCTGCATGCGAGGGGCAGTGTTGTACCCGATAAAAAAGAAGTCGGTATCGAAGTCTGGACTATTTCCGACTTCACCTGATACAATGGTAATCGCTGAACAAAATCGTCGGACAGAGAGGGAGACCCGCAGATTCAGTACAGATACAGACAAATTACCGTTGTAGTTATCATTGTATTACCAACTTCAATACCGTTGTAGTAGGGAATGTACTTCGTAAAGAAATTGGGTAAATTTGACACGAAATATTTCCCCTTTCTGGCAAACAACGTTACATCACCTTGGCAAATTTCGTAGTTACATTCAAGAAATCTAATTTCTTTCAAGTAAGATGTTATAAGATTAATTATAGTACATGGCAATAGCTCTCTACGAATAAATATCGTTGATCGCATAGCGGAAATAAAACGAAAAGGGCGTGTTGGTTGAAACATACTGGCTGTATTGAAACATACCTGCTAATCACAGAAACGCAGAAAAACACAGGATTTTCCGTGGCGTACCTTCATCTCATTTCTTTTCCCACAGTTACTGAAATACCCTGCATGCAGTACACTCCCCGTATGGATTCCAGATGTACACGGACCACTCATGCGTTCACGTAGAACCAACCAAAACCAGAACGTTTTCTAAAATGTGGTAAAAATAAACGGTGTAATGCACTAGCGAAGAATGAATTGATTCGAAGAGGCTTTAGAACAGTTTCACATCACGCAAAAGGACATCTTGACGCGTGACATTATACATTGATTCAAACACACAAACACACAATATCCCAAAGCAAGGAACAGCCGTCTATCAGCATTACACCCCCAATGAAACCACAATACTCCTGCGGCAGCAAGTTAATGTGAACCAGTTCTCGAGTAATTCCGTTATTTTATCCGTACTAAAACGTATAATTTTGTGAGAGAAGACCCGTAGTGAGCACATATTACTCTCTTAACCGTGAGTGGATGTATCCGTTACCTTTGTTAGTGGTTCACAATACTTTTCATCGTGAGTACTGGCCGCAGAAACACAAATGAATCTCGTAGCAAACAGGGACAACAACAGGTACCACCAACACTTTCTCAAAGCCCTAGCAAGATTCCTCGTGGCACTGAACTCGAATTCTCCGAAAGAATGACTCGCCCAGTGTTGCCACACGTAAATTAAAATTATCTGTAGATCCGAGTCCGAAAAATCTGTAGATCGTGCTAAAAATCTGTAGTCACTCAAAACTCAGTTTCTTGAACGTTTTGCCTTCAAATCTGGAATGTCTGCCTGCGTCTCTGAATTTGTGGAAGAGCAAGGGCTTATTTCGTTCCACTGGTGAAGACCACAGCCGGAATTCATTGCTGCGGCGCACTGCCATTGCGCGCTGGAACTTTCGGTTTCGGTTTGCGATGTCGCGTACTTAAGTCCGCTACAACACAAAAAAGTGTCACCGGACGTAGATTTTAATACTTTCACACGTGCATTCGCATCAGTAGTGGCACTACAACGCAAGAACAACGCACGGGCGCCGTATCGCGTGTAGTAGGAACATTTCTCTCTCTTGTTCCACCATCACAGTGGTGAACGAGGATCGCGATGGACCACAAAAATAATAATGTTCAATATATTATTTCCACATACATAATGAAAGCGTACATGCATGTCGTGAATTATAAACGTTGTGGATTCACTTCAAAGCTAGTCAATCCAAGTCTGTGAGGCAGACTGGTAACACACACACAAACACTCAAGAAAACTTCCTCGCTCGCCAATGGTTCCGTCGCTGGAGACGTCCTTCTCCACCGCCGAGCCCTGCCAGTTTCGTGATCGGCGGATCAAATCATTCATGATGTAAAACCCCGAGACTAGGGAATACGATGGAACAGACACAAACATGAAGTGACTTCGTGTTTGTGTCTGTCCCTTCATGTTCCCTAGTCTCGGGGTTTTACATCATGTATCATCTTCACCAGCTCGCTTGCTTCCTAGCATTCTTTTCATTGTCAAATCATTGTCAACGGCGGCGGCATAGCAGCTTGACCCGACAGCATGCGTTTTGTGTGCGGGAGGCCAGTTATGGTGGTCGTTGAGAGGCTCTTTCTTTACTTCGTTTTCATCAAATTAACTGCGGAAAACATTCCAAAAAATAGTCGGTAAATACTCATTCTCGCGCTCTGCTGACGTTTTTCATCGTTGTCGTTTTGTGCACTAATGCGAAACACTGGGTTGAGTGACTCATTCGTTGGAGCAGAAAATCATGAGATTTTCAGAAATCTCTGTAGATCTGTAGATTTTTCAAAAAGTAGGTAGATCTCATGATAAATCTGTAGGTGTGGCAACACTGGACTCGCCATGAAGTCCGCGAAAAACGCACATCTTTTCCCCTCCACCTCCGGCACGCGCAGGTATGCCCGCTGTCATGTTGTCAGCTCCGGGAAACAGCAACGACGACGAGGCATTGGCATCGACGGACTGCTCGTGGCGAGGTGACGAGGAAGAGAACTGAGGAACGGACTGGCAGTTCGAGCCTGGACTCGGAACGAGGAGAATAAACCCTGAACACTCTCACGTTGTTGTCTTGTTGTAGGTACCGGGAGAGATTTAACTCCCGCCCTCTACAGAGACTTGGACGCGCGTGCGGCCAAGTTTACTCCAGTTTTCGCGCGCTTTTGCATCGATGGGTATCCGCAGTTTGCTTCTTTGTTTGATCTCGTTACTTACATACCCCTTTCTTTGGAACAGAGAACAAGCATCGGAATAAAAGACGATTTTCGCGTTGAGATGGAGCCCGGAGTGGTACCAACGCAGCGGATTTTGTGTACACAGGCCTTTTGAAATCAATACTGCGTCTGAACAGCTTTCCTTCTTAAGACAAACGTTGCTTTAGTTGGCTAACAAGACAAATATCTGGGCGTCATGCGGAAAACGAGTAGGAGTTGACGGCAGCTAGCCCGGTCACGCTGAAAGGCGAGACAAGCACGAAGGCTCCTGATTGGACAGCTGGAATGCATAACGTTGCATTTTTATTCGTCCTGTCAATTTTATTTGCGTTGTGCCCAGTGCTGTGTGAACTGTCTCAAACTATGTGTTCCATGGGGAACTGTTATTACCAAAGCCGCCCTGCATTTTTTGCCCCGCCATGAATTGGACCAATTGAATTGTGAAATTATTTAGTCTGGAAAGATGAGCACTGGGCACAGAGGGTTCTGATAATAGGCTCTTTACGGTATCTTCGTGTGGACCAACGCAGCTTTGATTGCTCGATTTAGCTATCGCTCAATCTTTGATGACGGAGACGCACGCGAAGAACTCGAAGCCGTAAGGTTTTTATACGACTGGAGCAAATTGTCGAACATTTTATGTCCAGATTACACCTTCACCCTGACACCGAATAACCCATGAATTGCCGAGGTGTACGGGTGAAACCCTGACAGGTGGCAACCCTAAATTGATAAAAAAAATCAGAATACGTAAGCCCATTATTACCCATCCTAGCCTTCTTTTCACACCCACAGATGTCTACAAGGTACATTCCCGCAATAAATATCTGCTAATACAGACATCTCCATTCCAAGACAGGTTCCTCAGTCACGAACAACAATGTCTATTTTATGAAATTATTATACCTGTGACGGAAAGTAGATCTCTCTTCTTAAAAACAACGGAACGGACCTGAACGGAGCACGTTCAAAAAAGGGGAAAAGAAAAAGAAACAAAAACTTTTTCAGACAGCAGAATCTTCCGCATTTTTAATCATAGCGATCTTTGGACCTGGCACACTTAACAAAAACTTGGCATGCAATTTGGCAATATCCGAGTTAAGCCAACATCATCATATAAGTGAAATAAGTATTTATCTTTTACGGGACACATAATCACCTGCGTACGACGATTCCTAATGCTGTTGTTGTTGTTGTTTGTATTTATTTCTTTATTTTTATGATTGACAGTTACCCGAGAATCCTGGCATAACCGGTGTCGAACAGTACAGTTGTTTGTGCATCAATTGGATACCGACACGACCTGACCTGTGGGGTAGACTTTTATTTTATTATTGAACTGTTTTCTTTCTATATTTATTTTTGCGTAACAGCAGGCAACCTATTGTAACTTTAACACACACTTATAGTCACAGGAAGCAGCAGCATTTCTTCCGTGGAGACACTTCCCTGGCCAAGGAACCGAAGTGGAAAACCTAAGTGGTCGATTCTCACACGCGTTCTTGCTTTTTACAGGGAATTTGTCAAAACCACTGAAGCATGTGGTAGAAAGAAGGGATATGCTATACTATGAGGGTATTTTCAGCGCGAGCAGTACCATTTTGGAGGGAAAACGAATGGGTACAGCGAAACCGACACTGCCTGCTCCTGTCAGACATATGGCACTTCTCGTGTAGTTTTGCTAAAAGAAAAATCACTTTTGGATGATTTCAGATCTACTGAGTGCTTATTTAGACATTAAACATTACGGATTTGGAAGGGTTACGTCTCACAGCAAAATCGTCCAGTTCACGCAAAATATATTATTTTTCGAAAACTCCGCCTCTGTATTAGTAACACCAAAGAAAATGACGTCAAGTTGCATTATTTAATAAATATAATTTCTCAAATGTAAGTACCTTATTTATTTCTAAAACATTTCAGAACAGGCTTTCCAGCCAACGATAGAGTATGGGCAGGAGATGACACACAAACACATATTTTAACACCCCAGATTTTCTTCGGTGTTTGTGAAGCCACGTAGTCGGTGATCTTCCATTTTGAGCGTCATGCCTGTGGCCGAAGCTACAGTTTGCTACAAACAACGAACGATCGGGAAAATGCAGGGAGAAATGCAAACGGAAAGGTTAAAACTTCGACACCCGACAGCGGCGCGCCGATCGACTGAATCGGCGGCGGCGGCGACCATAAATTGACCGGCGGCAGCGGCGGCGTGGCGCACACCTCTACTTGCACCTAATCCCTTTTGATGCAGGGCAGATCCCAAAAATTGGTTCACAGGTGCGAAAAAAAAAAGATTACAATAAAACTAACTAAATAAAAACGTGCGCACACAAAAAAGTACACATTGTTACTTCTGTCTAGACGTTGTCGATTTTTGTTTTTTGAGTTGCTTTCCATTCCCCAAGGCGGCGCTGCGCACGGTTGAGCCGTTCTGTCGATGTGGTTTCGATTTCCCAGAATAGGCAGGCGACGGAGTCTTGGTGGTTTTCTGTTGTTTCGTGGCTCTCTTGTTGAAGCGCGTCATATTCTGTCAATTACCGACGATTGAGCACTCATTCCAAACTACTGGCAATCACAAACGTGTTCAGATCTTCACAAGCAAATCATAGAACAACCAGACACAAACCTTCAGCCGTCACCGCTCTGCTAACCGTAAACACCGTCGAACCACGATCGAACCAACACCAATGAACCTCCCGATTGGCTCGCGAGACCAGCTGCCCAGACTGCTGAGCAACAGGGCAGCATAGCAACCAAAAATTCGGATACGGGAGCAGAAGGGAATTTCTGTTGCTCGGCTGCGATGCTGCTCTCGCCCAGTGCTATGGGACCGCTCGTGTCCCTGCAGCTCTGCTGCTGCTGAAATGGAGGCTTTAGGACACGCCTTTATTTGGCGAGGCGGTTAGTACTCTGGGGATCGGGGTCTTCCGCCGGTGGGATTTAGAGCGGAGGTTCCCAGAACACAAATGGGAAGACACCCATCGCAGATTCCCGTCCACAATGAGCTCCTCGATGTATGCAGACATGCACAAAATATACTGCGCAATATATAATTTAAAAGGGGCAAAAGTATTTAAAATAACCGACACTATAAATACTCCATGTAAAAAGTACTTAAATAAGAGAGAAAATACTCAAAACTGAAAGCTCGTCTAACCAGTGTTACCCCCAAGAGCCATTTGAGTCGAGTACTAAATACTATAAGAAGTGTTTAAGATTTAGTATTTAATGCTTCAGTATTAGCAGTAAGCGAAAGGCGTATTCTTAACGTGGCCGTACAAACGAAAGGAATCCACCTTTTTTGCAAGGCCTTGTTGCCAAGTAATGTATGTTGAACTTTGGTGATATGTTCTGATTCCTGACCCAAAACTCCGTAATCTCTCCTGGAACTTCTGGCGCGTGTTCATTGCTTTGGTTGAGCTGAAAACGCGGCGGGATAGGGCATGGTGAGCGAGGAAAGTATTTTGAGTACCGAAGAAAGTACTTTAAATATAATAAAAATACTTGTCGCAAAAACTATGCAGTAGATACTAAAATACCGGAAAAGTATTTAAAATACTGTGTTTTCAGTACGCACTCAAGATACGTTAAAATCTGGTCATGTATGCTTCCAATTCTGATGCAGCTTTTCTGTGGCTGAAACCCATCATAGAGGATGAATGTTTCATGTGTTACGTTGCGAGAAACTTGTTTCATAGCAATAATGCTCCCTCTGCTCAAGTGGCTTGCAGCCTACATTTTAGCGAAGCACTGCTTTTGTGGAGTTCTATAACACTGGACTGTAAACGTAGCAAAGTTTAATGTACCGACAATATTGAATGAGGGACATGGCGTGTATTAAAATGCGGCGATATTTTTGAATAAGACAGCAAACCCGGAGGGTTCCGGTGTAGGACATCTCTCTATACAGCACACGTCGCAATCATTGCAGCATTTTGCGCCAATTCTCTGAACGGTGGCAGTGGGAGTGTACAATCTGCTTCCTTTAAAAGCAAACTGCTTCTCATTCGCATCTAGCGCAAGTTGTCCTTCCAATACATGACCTTTTACTGTAATAATGAGATATGTAGGAAACGCATGCAGACGAGACGTTGCACAAATTGTTTCCGCAACCCTTCGAAAGGAAATCGATGCCGTTAATCTTTCAATAATATTCGCCATGTGAGCGAGGGCTTCCCGGATGGGATTTGCCCAGTCCACGCGTCGTACGTACTACATGCTCATAAAGGGAACAAATCTTGCATTGAAAATAAATGTAATGATCAATCGCTAAACCTGATTAAAATACTTCAATTAAATGCGTTCGAGAGAAGGGAACAATATTTACGTATTACTATTAAGGGAGAAACTATCGACACGAGTGTTTGTTATTGACACGAGTTAACCATACCGGGTGTCCCAGAAAACGTGTCATTGAATTATAATTTAAAAAAAAACTACGCCACCTAGAATCATGCGATCAACGGCATTTGTTCTTACCAGGTTTTTCACAACTCCTGATGTAAATGTCGTGTATTGTAAACTTAATTATCTAAATATTTAAGTACTGAACTCGAAAATTTGCCAAGTAAAGGTCACTTTTTTGCCCCGCCAATAGGAAGAGCGTGCCGAATTCACTCAGGTTCATGATAATTGACAGTGATATTCACGAGCTATCCCATCGGAAAAAACAGCCGAACATCATGCTTTTCGTAGCACCGAACCATAACGTGCCACGACTTTTTGAGCGCAATCGATCTCAGACCGACGAAAGGTGGTTCCAAACTCAGCCCACAGAGTGATAGTACAAAAAGTGACAGTTCCTCAAATTGGGAGAGGGAAAGTCGATCCCAGCGAAAGTCGGACGCGATAAGCCATACCTGCGTTATCTCTTTCTGCGTTGCAGGTGTGGGCGGGGTTTCCAACCTCCTCTCGTCGGTCTGAGAAGTATTGGGATGAAAAATTTGTGGCGCGCTAGCTCCGTAGAGCATGATGTTCGGCTATTTTTTTCTGATGAGATAGCCCCTGAATATAACTGTCAATTACCATTACTATGAGAAAATTAGACACGCTCTTCACATTGGTAGGGTAAAAAAGTGACATTTATTTGGCACATTTCCGACTTCAGTTCGCAAAATTTTACATAATTAAACATACGTTACACGACATTCACATCAGGAGGTGGTAAAAACCTAGTAAGAACAAATGCCGTTGACCGCATGATTCTAGGTGGTGCAGTTTTTTTTTTTTTTTGTTACAATTCAATGACACGTTTTCTGCGACACCCTGTATATTGTCAGCCATGTGTTGACGCAGAAATAAACAGGTTGCCTTTATGTTCTGCAGACGGCGGAGCAGTGGATCAGAAATTAGAAATAAAATTCATCAACAAAGAACGACGAGATCTTAATCGTACAAATTCCAACGAACCGATAAGGGAATGTAGAAGAAAGCGCCTCAGTATATTCCCTACTCCACTTCCCTTCACATTAGATTTTGATTTAGGAACATCGGACAATGTTATGAGGTGAGAAAAAAATAGTGTTCTTACTATTAACACTTCCTCCGAGTATACGCAACAAGTAGCCACGAAATATATGAATCCTATAGCAGGTGACAATGATTGGCATTTTTTAATAAGTCGTGATTATTTCGCTTGGTAGGACTGAAGAACACTTGTAGAAGTATCGTATTTAAGGTACCGTATTTCATATACTTTTTTCGGTATTTAGTACCTTAAGAGGAGCATTTTCTCTAAAATACTTTCTTCTGTATTTTCGGCTCACTACTTTAATTACTTTGTCAGTTGTCTTCGCAGTGTTGCCAGCTTCACGCGGCCTTTTGCAGTTTTCTTCTCTTTTTTCCTTGTTGTCCTCCCTCGCCCCCGGTTCCGGAGAAACTCGCCAAGACCCTTCGACAACTTCTTCGGGAAAATGCTGCCTCAGCATCATAAGTAGGGAGTGCCTTTCTCGGGTGCAACCCAATTCCGCCCGGTTATTCCCCCCGAACTGACCTCCGCCCAATTCGGGTTACTGTCACTACAATGCAGCACTCAGACGGGACGAATAGCGGTTAAAACAAGGAGACAAAGGTATCTGCAAACGTTTGTCTCGGGTTAAACCCGATTTCTCTCCGAATTCCAGTCACTATGAAATCCTCGAGTGACGCTTCCACTTGAGACGAACAAAGGTCGCCACGTGCAGCACATGAAAGAATGGGTCACTTACCTTCCCAGCAATATACCCATGTGTGTTAGATCTGTATATGCCTTCGGGTATTGGCGAAGGTAGGTCACCAAAAAAAAGGGGAAAAATAGGAAAGGACTTAGTAGATAAGAGGAGAAACAACAAACACCCCATAACACCTGAAGGCACAATTATAGCCCGATTTCTCCCCGAATTACAGATTTAAATATCGCGCCCGATTTTTACCTCCCGAATCTGAAAGGCATTTAACCCGAAAAAGTCACTCCCTAATCATAAGTGGTGCTGTGTCCTATTTCTTCGACGCTCCCCTTCTTAATTAATGCGACTCTCCTCTTCTTCTCTCTCTATAGAATTCTTAACTTCATTTTATAGACCCTTATCTAGTATATATCCACTGCTACTTTCCAGCCACTTAATCTAAAGAAACTGTATACAACTCTTGCTGACAAGCTATGATTTTTCTAACCAGTGGATCTTTCTGCTTTCTATACATCAGGTGTGTAAGTATGCTATACGAGGTCTACAGACACATTTATATACACAACTTAGTATACGTGTGTCTGTAGAAGCTGTATAGAATGCTTATACATCTCATGTATAGAAAGTAGAAAGCAGCGCTGCTTAGGAAACCTATACAGTTAATTTAAAATTTCTATAGACAATTTTCCCTATCAAGTCCCTGGCGGATTTCCTGTTACAAAAGTGGTCAACTTTCTTTGAGCCTGAATACTTTTTTTTCTCAATACCTCCCCTCAGCAAAACACAGCAGCGACCACCCAAATTCTAGAAAACGATAGTCGTAAAATATAGAAAGGACACACAACTGTCAGTCTTATTGTGACAGCACTGGCGCATGGGTGAGCGACGGGTGGCAACTTCCTTGTCCATGGGTGTCCTCCCCCCCCCCAAAAAAATGGTACATTTGGTATACGTTTGGGAGGGGTAACCCAGGGGAAATCCTTCCCCCACAAGAAGCCCCCACGGAACCTCTCCGGAAGTATTTTTTCTTGCTCATGAGCGAGCATCGATCTTCAGCGTCTTCTTTCTAAAAACTCAACTTCACCGCACAGCACGCTCTGCTCGAATACTTGCCACGAATGATAGGGTTACCGCTTCTGATTCGAAGAGAGAGAGGGGCGTACGCCTTTTTGTGGCAATTTGAAGACATAATAATTGACACAAAAAGGCGTACGCTTCCTTTTCTCCTCGAATCATAAGCGATAACCCGATCATTCGTGGCAAATATTCGAGCAGAGCCTGCTATGCGGTGAAGTTCAGTGCTTTAGAGTGTTCAGCGACGTGAGCGGGGAAGTACAGGAATGTGTTTTATAAAATGATCTACAACTTGGAGTATATTTGGTATACCGGAGATAAGGGTCGGTGTTCTATATGTGAGTTCTGAAAAATGTGTACAATTAGCCAATAAAATGCATTAGGTGTGACATTCTGAAGCTTATGTCCACATTTTGTTTGGTATATCCATCCAACCGAGGCTTCTGTCGATGTTACATAAACCGGCGTAGTGTTCACAACCGTATCAGAACGGATATGGTAGGAGTTGGCCTTCTCTAACCAATCAGCTCAGCGTGCACAAACTTCCTCCTGGAGGTATCGAGGGTTTATAAACGACAGCCAGGCTGACAGAAACAACGGTCGTCTGCGAAACTTGTGCTGTCTTCTGCAAGTAGTAAGTACTATTCTGCTCCTTGTCTACATGTCCAGTGTTAGTTGGCTATCGATTTGGCTAAGGATATGGCCATCTAAAAAAAATTAGCGGTCTCGCTGCTGGTGCAACGGGGAGTAATTTCGTTCATCTTGTTAGAAAATGCGGGGATAACTTTAAATTGCGCGTAATGCTTTGCAGATATGGGTCAAATATAGGAGCATAACTGCAATGGGTTATGATGTATCGCTGGATAGGATAACGCGCTGTGGGGTTTGGCGTGAAGAAAAACTTTTTTCACTGGGAATGAGTACCTTAAGTAGCACACGTAACAATCTCGCAACCTAATTGCCCGACGTGGAAGAGTAAGAGATGTGGAATATGCAGCTTCCGTGTGACGTACTGATCAAGCACAATCACCAACTCAGCAGAACCAGTACAAAACGGGGCAGCCCGATTCATATTCGGTAATTACAACCGCACGGCCAGTGTCACTGCTATATGATTACTGGGAAAATGCCCATTGTCTTCGTGTGGTTTTAATAATGCCTTTTACATACTGGAGCACGAATTGGGTGATGAGAAACATCCTCTATCGTTTTGATAGTGCCTAATTGCCGGCGTTAGTGCCTATCTTCGCGTAGGCGCCTCAAACTCCGATTAAACATGGAAAAATGCCTATAATGGGCCTTAAGCAGTGACGTTAAACCGTTGCGCAGGCGAAATTGACATTGGTCACCGCGCACGTCACTTTGAAGCCATCGATATCGCTTCAAACAAGCGAGTATCTCAGATGTACTGGAACGTAAGCTGGGAACTGAAAATCGGTTACTCCGTACAGTCGATGAGTCGTTCTTCCCCTATGAAAATCGTGTGCGCCGGGTTCTTCACCTGTTCATAGATTTCGTGTCGTCCACTGGATTGCTCCAGACGTGTATTTTCATCCTTCCTTCATTATCTTCACATAATATTCCACGTGTAAAGGGGTGACATCTCATCGTCATCATTTATTGTTGTTGACTCGTTTTTTCTCTCCCTTCCAGAATTGTGTTGTTGTTATTGCGTGGGTCGCTATTATCAAATATCGGCACGTTTCGTAACGGTTTTGTCGAAATCTGGAACCCACAGCGCTATTGCGTGCTTACGTCTAAGAGAGTTTTTCGGTTTCCTTCTGCGTTTTTGTTTTTTTTTTTGTACAACGAATTTGACACACGGTAAATTGCTGGGGAGGGGATGTGACGTACGAAGGTATAGGTAACCTGGGGACCCTGCCCTGCTTTTCTGCAGTAGGTGCAGCAAGTCACACGAGCGAAAATGACGCCCCGTCGAGTGAGAGGACACTTGATCCCCCCAGTGTTTCATCCGGAATCCCAATCATGTAGGGGGTCATTATTTTAGTTACGTCATTATAGCTTAACATAGCATTACCGACATGTGCCTAAAGCTGAAATAGCAAGGGCACCCCCTGTAGGGGGTCCACAGGGGGCTGTCACTAAACATTGGTGGTGTAAAGGGGGTATGGATAAATCACTGATCCCCCTACTTGCTAGCTGTAACGAGCCTTGTCGTAATGCCGAAAACGAAATCTAGAAGGCGGAGCTTAAAAATCCGAACGAAAGCTTTCGATGCTCGAAGCGCATATCGCTACTATGCTGGCCGCGACAAGTCCTTCTGAAAAGGGTCCTCGAACGGTGGCAATAGTTAGAAGCCTTGCGACCGTAGTAGGATGGAAAGTTTTCCATTTCGTGCAGCAAAAAGATTAGCGAATCAGTCCCATTTACGATATTGTTCTTGCGGATGCAACTCGAGTGTCCACTTTTTTTTTTTTGCACTTTCAGTGCTACAGACGAAAAAAACGTCGACAATTTATAGGGCATATAATGCCATTTGTAGTGCCTAAATCGGGGTTTGGGTAGCCTTTTATGGGGTTTTTTTCGAGGCCAAAAGTCCGGGCTCTACTCATTATTACTGTAGACGGTTGCGTCAGAAGGATATCATGAGTTACGTCTGAATGAGAAGCACCTTCCTTTTAATGGAAATTGATTGTACTCTCCCACTACCGCCGTTCAGGTAATTGGCGCAAAATGGTGCAAAGGTTTGCCACGTGTGCTGTGTAGAGAGGTCCTACACCGAAACCCTCAGGCTTTACTGTCCTATTCAACATTATCCCCGCATTTTAGTAGGCGTAATGTCTCAGCAAAGAAACAGTCATCTACCATGTTCAATAGCGCTATAATACGAAGTAGGAGTACATTGATCGTTACGTGCAATTGAGCCTAAGAAAACGAGAGTAAAAGAGACGAAGTGGCTATACTTATTCCGAGCCACCGACAGTGTCGAAAGAGGAGTATCGGGAGAGAGGGATTACGACCACTAGCAGCAATACCACCTGTAATTTTGATATTTCGCCTTTAACGATGGCGCGCTTGGTATGGTTGGCGGTCGTTCGACTGGGATGCAGAGTTGATACATTCCGGGGACGAGACGCCGCGCTCTCAGCCAATTGCGCAGCAGGAGGAGAATCACGTGGAAAGCCGCTCGTTTTAAAAGACAAATTAAAGCGTTAACCATGGAGCAAAAGTGTCGCGCCAAAACTCATGCACAACCGATACGAAATCAATCTGCATTCCATGATCTGGCACCACAATTTATTCGTGGCCATTTTGTTGACGTCCTACACATTATGAGACAGGCAAAAGCACTGGACAGAATTAACCGCAATATTGAACTGTGTTAAGAGCATTGACTGGGGCTGCTGAGACAGGTGCCAAATAATTTTTAGGCAAATCTCCGCGTATGGTGCCCATGTATGGGCTATGTTCGTGGCTGATAGGGAACCAAAGCCTCTGTGAAGCATGTTCTTATCTTGCTCACAGCGTATAAGTTACGGTGCCGGCAGTTTGTTAAGTATGGCGGAGAACAACAACAATAAATGAATGAAAAGTGATGATGACATTCCCCGTGGTAGCCACAGGACCCTATACCCCACTTCACAGTGGTTAATATGAGAGGATGAATTATGGTGAAAGTGAAGCGACCACAGGTCGGAGTTCTGTTTAGAGCTTTATGGCGGAGAAGAAAAATGAAGAGTCCCCGCAAAACAATGCGCATGCCTGGTTATTCTGGTCAGTGGAGATTTAACGGGTGATTTGCTAGTTAGAAGCCATGTTCAACGGGACTTTTGGACATGGACTGGTAGAGTTGGATAAAGTTAAAAGTAACGCCCTCGGAGATCGGGACGGGGTCTATGAGCATGGTAGGTTGCCTCGATGATTGGTCAATCTGCAACGAGTAGGCACAGAGGGGCTTGGTACGTCCGGCCTGCATTCTCTTTGCGGCATGTACATTGCCGGGCCTAGATTGGGCTCGAACCTGTCTAACCCCACCTTTTTGAGCCACGCTCAACTTTTACAGTCCGCTTCACTGGCTCGGACCGGGTAGGCTAAAATTGGTCGGGACCGGAAACCTAAAAATTACACAAGCAGCACAATGTACTGAAAGTCGAGTGCAATGGGGTGGACGGTATGTGCCGTATAAACGTTCTATAGTTTCACGAGTCTGTTTAAGGCCTTCCACCTACCCGTCCACCCCTATTGCACTCGACTTTCAGTACATTGTGCTGCTTGGGTAATCTGGCTTGGTACGGAGTCCTAAGGCATCGAAATTCGTAAGCCAACGGCGCTTCTCAGATGTGCTCGTGTGACGGATGTGAAGGTCATAAACAATGCACATGTTTCTGACACTCTTCAAATTGCGACTCATAAAACGGCATAGATAGAGGCAGGCTAACTGATGGACGAAATGGATTTAAAGGAGGAAAGAACTCCTACCTGCATGTATTTAGTTACGGGTTTAACAGATGTAATATTGTTCTTCTACACTTCGTAATTCTATTTACAATTTATTGTTCAATTCTGCTCCTTCATCACTTGTGCAGCGTTAATACAAAAACGCACTCTCTTTCGTATTCGGGCGAGTAGACGCACCGCCGTCCAGATACCTCTATCCATCGTTACGTCATCTGAAGAATTGTAGCACCCAACCAGACGCCAACGCGGAGAAACATGTAACGTTCTGCTTTACACTGTAAAAAATGAACTTCACTACATGGTATGCTCCTAGCCAACCATAATCCCGAATGACAACCTTCTCGTCTCTGATTTGTTGAAAACGGGAGGCGTAGCCCATTTTGTAGCCACGCATAATAGATGCATAATAGGATCCGCCTCTCGTTATCAACAAATTATGGGCGAGAACGTTGCCATTCGGGAAGACGGTTGGCTAAGAGCGTGCTATGTGCCGAATATACGCACCTATCAAATTCACCTATACAAAAGGTGTCACAGACAACACTTTGAAATCGCCGTTTGGAGCCGACACATTTAGCGGGCTCGCTTGGTACAGTTCATAGCTCCTTTAAGATGTTGTTGAGATTTGGGGAGATTTATGTTTGGCAAAAATACGCGAAGAGGTTGGCCGGAGGTATGTATGAGACGGTGGTGAAAGGGCTCCGCGTTGTCAGGGACGGACAATGTCCTGGGCCGACTTCTAAGGGAACTGCGCCGACATATGTGATATGTCTGAAAGAGTCTGAGGAAAACCCCGGACAGCACAGCCGTCACAGGGGCTCGAAGCCGGGTACTTCCCAGTCTCCAGTTTATGACGCAGTTATGAGGACTTGCCACCCCTCGTTCATTTGGAGGAGGTGGTGGCTGCTGAAACACATGTGCCCGTGGGATACTGGTGGTGCGATAGTGAAAGAGCGAGAGACAAGAGAAACCCAGTTCGTGTTCGTCAGGAATCCTAGTGGAGCGCTAATGGCAAAACGCTGGGATGCTGGATTGTTTCAGGGCCCTAGAGGAGCTGTCAGATTTAATGGGCCCGAGCTTGGGCTAACATCAAGCAGCTCAAGTCAGCGAATGACTCTTACTCAATAGACCACATAAATTGTTATGCGAGTACAGGCCGTGGGAAAAAGGGGAAGTCACGCAGAAACCAAGGGCAGCTTCAAGGGCTACCGCGACTGATTCCTCACTGACGCAATACCCTGACGATTAAGTGACTAAAGCTTCCCTCATCTGACGTTTCCTTTTTGCTTGTTGCAGTCTGCCAATACCAATAACACAAGTTTCATTCCAAAGAGGTTCAAAATTTTACCATAACATCGAGTGTGCAGCTATAATAAGTCTTTCTATGCTGTCCTAGTCTTTAGAACTGACCCAGGCGGTACAGGTATAAATAAATAAATGAACACCACTTCACCACCTCTGTAGCCCCGTTGCTTCTTAAGTCAGCGAAGAAACCTAAAAGAAAACATGTACCCTCAGTGTTGCTGAAATCACGTCTTGTTGTCCTCGGTATATACATACAGTTGTAATTGTGTCTCGTCGTAACAAGAGAGAAAGGGGGAGGGTGAACAACTTACTTCCTAGTGGCCAGGCGTATTTTAAAATTCTCGTAATATCAAGCATGTCCATCTTTCTAATACAGCGCTGTAGCTGACACAGTGAAGAGCATCAACCAATCATGAAGGTCCTTCTCCTGTTACTCCTCGTCATTGGATGTGAGTATCCAGGGCGACATTTCCGAAACATGTCCAAATGTTTACGATGCTTTAATAATTCTGTTGCAGTTGCAGCAGTTGATGCCTGGCCTGGAAGGGGACGTAGAAGTGCTGATCCCGGTAAGAACATCATTTTACATACTGATCGTCGATGAATATTACTAGTATGCTGGACAGCTTTTAATGAAAGAATATCAACCGATTGACTCCACCTTTCTAAAGTCTAGGACCCTCATTGGATAATAATAATAATAACCGATTAAATATCCAAGCGGTTTTAGATCTGCAACAGAAGAGTGTAGTCAGTCATCACAGACTGTTGATTAAAAAGTTATCCAGCAGACTCATCTATTCTTTAAAAAAATGTAAAACAGTCATACTGCAACGTCTCACGTTTTCCCGATGTGGTCCGAGACTGTTCTACACTCTTAAAAATTAACTTCACCGCAAAGCACGCTCCTAGCAAACCATAGTCTCGAATGATATCGTAATCTGCCCTGGTTCGTTGAAAACAGGGAGCGTACGCCTTTTTTCTGACACTTATGCCGTTCATAATTGTCACAAAAAAATGCGTACGCCTCCCGCTTTCAACAAATCCGAGCAGGTAACGATATCATTCGCCATTATGGTTGGCTAGGAGCCTGCTATGTGGTGAAGTTCATCTCTAACAGTGTAGGCTGTACTAGACCATGTTGTTCCTACTCACGTCCCGTGTATTTACATCGCGATTAGTATCCATGTCAACATTTCCGAAACATGTCCAAATGTTTACGATGATGTAATAATTATGTTGCAGTGGCAGCAGCTGATGCCTGGCCTGGGAAGATACTTAGAAGTGCTGATCCCAGTAAGAACATAACTTTACATATTGATCGTCGATGAATTCTAGTAATATGCTGGGCAGCTTTTAATGAAAGAACATCAATCGTCTGACTCCACCTTTCTAGGGTCTACGACCCTCATTGGATAATAATAAGTGGTTTTAGGTCTAGAACATAAGAGCGCAGTCAGTCAGCACATGAGAAGTTATCCAGCTGACCTATCTATATATAAAAAAGTAAAACTGTCATACCGCACCGTCTTGTGTTTTCTCGATGAGGATCGAGACTGTCCTAGGATGTACTAGACCATGTTGTTCCTACTCACGTCACGTATATTTGCATCGTGCGTAATTGATCACCATTCGATTGGGTGTTCCTTTTGGTTGCGTCCGTAGAATCCAGGTAAGAACGTCATTTTACTCTCCAAGAATGCATCGGTTGTTGATGAATAATGGTAATATGCAGGACAACTTTTAATGCAAGTACCTCAGTCTATTGACTCCGCTAACACCAATCACATCTTTGCTGACGTAGTACGCGGCTTATCATAGTCCACGCAATGGGATAGATTACGGTCCACTGAAACTCTCAAGTTACGCATCAGCACAGACATGTGTGTTCTGCTATGAAGACGATTATCACATTACTGTTACCACATCAGATTAGTGTCCGTAGCGAACGCTGATATGCTGGGTAACCACAAAGGTCAGCACACCGTCATCATGTCCGTCAGCCGGCTATGGGGCATGTATGTCTGTGATGATGAATCTGGGAAGAGATCCTTCGACCTTTAGATCTAAAACCTAGGAGTCTTCACATCGAAGGAAGGGTGGTTCGTGCTCGTTACACTCATGTTGAGAACACATAAAGAAGGGTCTTAGGTTACATGCAGCTATGTGGCGTTGACTAAGCTGTGGTTGTGCTGTGTTCGCTGAATGAAGTTGGCATGGAGGAAAGACGAACAGGAAGCGCGCTCTTCTTCAAAAAAGAGCAACTGACGTGCGGATGGGACATGAGCTGTAGTTTATTTGGAGGCACGCGATGGTCACGTTACCTGAATAGCCCAATAGGATCGCTTTGTACACGACACTTTGGGAGCCACTTGGACGCGCTAGACCGCACCTCTCCAAGTATTCTGAAAGTATGCGTTGGGGGTTCCCATAGAGATGTATGTAATGGGAAGCGGAAAACGAGCGGTGATGTCACTGGAGTGTCCCCCAATCTCGGCTGCACTTCTCAGAGCAATAGGGCTCCTCCTCTCTTTTCTTCCTCCATGGAAGTCGGTCTCGCGTTAGTGGTCAGTGTCTCTATGTGCATGAAGATGAGGATGACGATGGTAAATGATAATCTGGATCAAGGGACGATGAAGTAAATGTGGACCAGGAGACGATGCCTTTTCTTCAAGTCTGAGATACGTCTTTTCCTCTTTGAGTTGTCACGACATCCAATATGTCGTACGAATGAGACTTCCTCCATGACAGCAGACGTCAAAATGACGTTCCACATGTTCATGAACTCTCTTGAGGGAAACGGAATCGTTTTCGTGTATACCTATTGATGAAACCACAAACCGTCCCCAGTAGCCAATCCGATACTACAGCCCAAGTTGAGCCAGGGCATTCGTGCAGAATTTGCTATGTTTCCAAACGAAGAGTACTTTTTTTTATAATTTAGCTTTTGATAATAAGTACCTTTTGATAATTTAGGACATGAGAAAAACCCTGAAAATGAATAGTGTAATTCGCACAAAAGTAACCGCATCATAAGTTTGGCTACTCTTGTGTTAACACCTTTCCGCCATTTCGTATGTTCAATTAGTGAGCAGTGGCAGTGCAAGAAGCACCGTGAACTCTGGAGTTTTCATGGTCGCCCCTCTAGCAACGTGGGCGGAGCGCGACGCTCCACATTGAGGGTGACGTTGAGCATGGGGTGTATGCAATCTGGGCGACTACCTTTGACGAGAACAGGCCTCCCTTAGTCAAAGGTAGGAGAAAAATACTATAATGTAGAGGGGTTGGTCCTCTTGCGGAAGACACCTTTCCCTTGCCCAATAATATCCCGGGTTCGTTGCAACGTAGCAAGGGGCTTACGAACGAGTGTTTGCGAACGAAAGCGCTATGCATAATGTAAAAACCCCGAGACTAGGGAACACGAAGGGACAGACACAGCACGAAGTAACCCGCTCTCCTGGTTGACGAGTCCTCAGGATGTGACTTTTGTTGCTGAGCTCTCGGACGCTAAGGAGAGGAGCATGCTAGGAGAGGAGTAGTTCTTTAGATTATTCTGTCAGTGGTCGCGAGTTGTATATACTCTTCACAACAGTAAGTCCAATATAAACTGATGATTATGTTCTATGCAGGGTTTTCAGAGTTCGGGGTACGTGAAGCATCTCCTGGACGTGGTAATTATTGCAATACAATAGATATCACTTATTCTGTTCTCGAACTGACCGCTAAAAATGGGAATTTGGTTCTCACATTTGGTGCCCTCCAATTGTGCAATACGTATAATATTTTTTTCTTTTCTTTTTTTCCATTTGCCCCATTGTGTCTGCACTGTTTTCCTCCCTTGCGATCAGGATGTTGTGTTACCTAAGCCGTTCTCCACCAGCGACTTTCGTCTAACGTCCCCGCAGTTGTTTTTACTAGTTGGGTTGTGAGGAAATATTTTAAGGGCATTCTTTCGCAGCGCTTTGAAATGTAGGCGTAATTGGGGAATTATTAGTGCATCACGTGTGTGGGGAAACAAACGCCAAGTCACTTTTTTATTACAGTCGCACAACGAGATGCGTGCGGACTGTTCTTTGTTGGGTGTTGACAGAAGACGCCACAAAGGTGAGCATATTCTTTTTCTCCTCACTAGATGCAACAAAGAGACCCCCTGTGGAAGCACAGGTGCTCGGGAAATGGTCGCCACCTACAAAAACCGCAACCTAGAGTCGTGTTCAACTTGAGAAAAGAAATAAATCTAGCCAGTGAGCTCTCAAAGTATTACTGCGCCGCAGATATGATGGCTGGACACAGGGAAGTCGGGCACTTTACCCGTCCGCCTGGTCTTCGAAGTACCATATCACACTGTGCATGTGATTCCTCACTGAGCGAGCCCTGGACAAGGAACAAACAAGAAGACGACACCACACAAATTCTCAGGAAGAGCAAAGCGTTTTAATTCCGTTCCGAGACCCTTTAAGCCGAGAAACTGATTAGAGAGCCAGGATGTACAATAAAGGTAAGGTGGACGCATTTCCCCCTGCTTGTTATCTTGTGAAACTCACTAAGCAACCTTCTGATGCCGTTCTTTTCTTTCACAAGGACAACAGCAGAGTGGAGGTCAGTCTACAATGTGCTTAGAGAACTTGTGTTGTGTCGTCGTCTTCATTGTTACCTGTCTCGGCATATTTCTCCGTCGTTATCAGGTTGCATTTGTTGAGTATTCTTGGGCAGGGGAACGGAAAAAGGACGACAAATACTGTTTACCGCAGCAACCGTGAAATTTGGAGACATAGCATGTGCGAGGGGGCGTCGAAAATGAGGAAGAACCCACCTCCTTCCTCTGTTGTATATTTTCTTTCATCTCTGTGTCCTCGAAGAGAAGGAAACGGAGAGGAGTTACCACGTGCTCAGCTGCCCAAAGGAATCTCTCGCCGTACACACCCGACAGGTATCAGCAACGTATCGGGTTCAGCCCCTTCTACTTCTGGATCAAAGAATGACAGTTTATGAAAGGGCACCTCTCTGATTCTTAAGAACGTGGCCTTCTTTCATTTTCAATTTGTCGAAGGGCGCAGTCAGTGCCTTGAAAGGACCACCAAAGCATCCTGCCGTCAGGGGCATAGGTTTAACGGAAATTATATTTCATTGCGAGCTTTTGTTCTTGGTCTTGATCTGATCTTTTAATCTTGAGTGTGTTAGAAAAATTATGACCAGTGTTTTTAATTGCATCTATTATTATTGTACTACAACCATGTATTGACTGACATGTCGAAACTAAAGTCTGTAACCTCTATCTTGCAGGGTGATGAAAGAACAATAAAAGCACCTGGTAATAAAGCTCGAAATGTTTTGTTTCTTTGTATCAGCCGGACCATGCAAGCAAACAGCACGTGAAGATATTAATCTATAAATTCAGTGTTGCTAATTTCGGTACTTAGGTACAGCCTGCCACGACTGCAGTGTATGTACACTGCAAAGTAATAGAGAGTCGATGAATGTGTTATTTTAACAACTCTTACTCCGCACACGGGTGAAGAGAATAGGCTGCGCTGCTTCAAATTGAGAGATTGGAAACCTGACCTAGCGCAGAGGCAGTGCACCTGGACCACGGGAAGCCAATGACATGTCTCGGGGACAGGCATATTTATTGTGCAAGGGGACACTCATATTCTGGAGTACTCATTCATTTGAAGTGTTGTGGACAAGTCGCGCTGGGAGGAATGGTCTGGCCAGACGGCATCAGATCCAAGGGTAAACAAATCAGGTAATGTTATGTAGAGCATATTGGTTAACTTTAAACATGTGGAAGCAACGAGAAACGGTCGAGAACGGTCTCCGTCTCCAGCTAAGTCTCCCAACGTGGTTTGTGTTACACGACGAGCTCGTTGCAACAACTATCATTAGAAAATAGTCAAGGACGGTATAGTGAAATCTGCCTTGGGATCTTCTCTCTCCAAATCCTGTGAGTGCCTGTGCACAGAAAGCATTCTCAATATTCCAACTAGACAGACTTTATTCTGCAGGGTACTCTGCCTAAAAGTTCAAACAATTGCTTAATATTTCTGGCGCTAAAAAGGAAAGACATCTACTCCATCTACGTCTGAGCAGCCTGCTCGAAGCGTAC
Organism: Ornithodoros turicata; assembly: GCF_037126465.1. Lineage (NCBI taxonomy): Eukaryota > Metazoa > Arthropoda > Arachnida > Ixodida > Argasidae > Ornithodoros > Ornithodoros turicata. The sequence goes on from NC_088201.1 coordinate 226,401,536, forward strand.
CATACTGCCATGACTTCGCGTACAGTACTAGTTACTGACCGTCAGTTTAGCCCCTTTGAAAGAATTTGAAAGTTATTGAATCATACAATGAGTCAATACAAGTGGTCAGTGTCACGTCATTTTTTCTGCTCCAAGTGCTGGTCATGGAGAAAAGTAGACAAGACAGAGTATACATAATGTAAAAACCCCGAGACTAGGGAACACGAAAGGACAGACACAACACGAAGTGGGAGTCACGTGAAGTAAAATTTTCAGCTGTGTTTGAGACTTCGTGTTGTGTCTGTCCCTTCGTGTTCCCTAGTCTCGGGGTTTTTACATTATGCATCATCTTCACCAGCTCGCTTGCTTCCTAGCCATTTTTTCAAGACAGAGTAGACATGAAGGTATAATTAATTTAAATCAATGACGCCATTCAGAAGAAAGCAGCGGCATCAGTCGTATCCATCGCTGACCAGTGCCATGATGGTTGGAGAGAGTCACACCATGTGGCAGCCGTATTTGCAAAGAATCAGAGCCATTTATAGGGAGAGTTTGGCCATTCTCTGATATTTTGCCGACTCATGGGTGGAGCCTATTTTGACGTTAGAGTCGTCGTTGCGCCGCCCAAAAAACCTGAATCCAGTCCGCTTCTCAGCCATCTGTGGTGCGCGCCATTTTTACGCTGATTGCCTGGTCGACAGCTTTGTTTTCGCACTGAGTGTAAATGTACAGGAATAGACTGTTTATGACCCACAGCCGCCTATAATAAGGGTGTCTTTGTTGGCAAACTGAAAGAGTTCAAGGACGATTTACGCACGTGTCTTCCCTCCTTGCACCGTAGATAACGATCAGCGTCAATATGGCGTCGGCGATCAGCTGACGACGGGGCAACAATAGAGCACGGAGAGGTAGGTCGCTTAGCTGTGACGTCATATGATTCGCTTCAAGATAGACTCCCACTAATGGCTAACCTCTCCCCATAAATCTAGAATACATAAGGCATTGGCTCAACACATACGTATGTCCGTGTATCCACTCACAGCTGTTTTCAGTACAATGATGCGCGTTCATTCAATGTGTTATTGAAGCCACGTTTATTATTTCTCAGTCGCAGTTCCTAAACGAGCTTATATACGTTCCCAAATTACCTATGTAAGACCATATTTGTTCCCCATGACTAACACGTTGTCGCATAAAAACGCTGCTGAATCACATACAAAATTGATTCCCTCATTGATCGTTGACGTTGAATATGAGAATACCATCTGTGTTGCTATCAAGAATGTTCAATACCCAAAAATATAAAAAGAATTGTAACTGGCAATAATGATTGGAGTGAAAAGTTAGTTAATCCAGCAGGAGGCAGCAAGCTGGATAACGCCACTTCTGAAATGTGATGATCACCACCGACGTCACAAAGCCGAGTATCGCCAGAGTTCATTCGGGATGTGCTATGTGTCCGGACCTCTTCCTCGTATTGAACTCAGAGTTCCAGTTAGATTTCACAAATTTCCACCAGTAGCTTGCTTCTCTCTGCAAGAAAGCATGCGGCAACATCATGTCATGTGTTATCTTCTTTAACTTGACATTAAGTGATAGCCCTAGATACGATGTTTTTCGCTGTGACAGAGTGAACCGCCCTGGAGGCGGTGTATTGTTGGCTATCAGAAAATGTTTCAAGGCTGTTTTGGTCCCTGTAGATTGCTGTTTAGAGATTGTATGTGCTTACGTCACATGTCGCGGAACAAAATACATGTTTGCTGTATGTTACAGGCCACCTAATCATGGTAATACATTCCCTACTCAGCTATACGATGTACTTTACCAACTGCAAACCTTACATTCCACAGCGAAACTGTTTCTATTTGGATATTTCAATTACGCAACCATTGACTGGTCGATTCCCTCTTGTAATAGCAACTCTGCAGAATGCAACAGGTTCATTGATACTTGTCTTACCTTTGGCTTGCAGCAGATCATCAAACAACCAACTCGTATAACGCCTGACACATCAAACGTCCTTGATCTGTTGCTTACAAATGTCCCCGATACTGTACACAACGTAACTGTTAAAAACGGAGTAAGTGATCACGAGACTATTATCGTGCAAATGAGCTTAAAAAGCGTTGAACGAGATAGTTCGACCAAAACCATTCGACTTTATTCCCAGGCGGACTACGACGCCATCAACAATGGCTTGCAGCAATACTACGATACGTTTTCTGAAGATTTTCATGAGAGAAGTGTTGACTGCAACTGGACAATGTTTAGGACAAAAATCAATGAGCTTGTTAACAAACCATAAGAGTACCTGCTGATAAAAGTAAGCCGTGGTATAACAGAGAGCTTAAACGACTTGGCAACAAGAAGAAGCGCTTATTTAGAGATGCCCGAATGGTTAACAGTGAATCTTCTTGGGCTAAATATAACAGTTGCGAATCTGAGTACAAACTGAAACTGCGGATAGCCAGGTCTAAGTTCTTTAATGAGGGCCTTGGCCTTCTATTACAAAACAATCCACGCCAATTTTGGCAATTTGTCACACCGGAATCTCGAAATTCTAAGATTGTCTTGGAGGGTTTAAGCGGCCAATTATTACCTGATTCTGAAGCCGCAACGGTTCTGAACAGTTTTTTCTGCTCAGTATTTACCATTGAAGATATGTCTTCCATACCTCTGCTGCCGCCTCTTAACCATGAGCGCATGGCCTCAGTTACTGTCACATTCCAAGGCATATGTTCCATGATTGACAGACTGAAAATATCGTCCTCCGGTGGTGACGACGGTATCAACGCTAAGATACTTAAAAGTACTAAAATGGTTTCATCACTGTTCTTGTGTGACATTTTCAACCAGTCCCTTCGGTTAGGTGTTGTTCCTGAAGACTGGAAAACTGCTCGCGTGACACCAATTTACAAATCAGGAAGCAGATATACACCATCAAACTATCGAGCCATCTCGTTGACAAGTGTATCCGGAAAGCTCATGGAACACATTTTGTACTCATCTATCATTAATTTTCTTGAAAGCAACTCTTTGTTATCTAACACTCAACATGGTTTTCGCAAGGGACTAAGCTGTGAGACACAGCCGTTACGGTTTACTCATGACATTCATCTTAACTTGGACAATAGGATACCGACAGACGCTGTTTTTATAGATTTTTCGAAAGCTTTCGATAAGGTCCCGCATTCACGTTTACTCCACAAGCTATCTCGACTAAACATTGATAACGCAGTTTCAGAATGGATTCGGCATTTTCTTCACTCACGGGTTCAGTACACAATTGCAAATAACACCTGTTCAAGCATTTCACCAGTAACATCCGGAGTACCGCAGGGATCCGTGCTTGGTCCGTTGCTCTTTCTGATCTACATCAACGACTTACCAAACTACATCAAGTCCAATATATGCCTGTATGCTGATGACTGTGTCATATATAGAACCATACATAATGAACATGATCGAGCCATATTACAAAACGACTTACATTCTTTTCATCTGTGGTGTTCCGACTGGCTAATGGAAGCTAACTACTCGAAATGTAAGTCGATGACTTTCACTCGGTCATGCCAACCTTCTAACTTGAATTACGTTTTGGGAACATCAGTACTAACGCAGGTAAATAACTATAAATACCTTGGACTTCACCTAACACCAGACTTATCATGGCGCACACACATCCGTGCTATCTCATCCAGTGCAAACAAATCCCTTGGCTACCTCATGCGAAACATCCGTATGGCTTCACCACTTGTTAAAAAGCTTGCGTACACAACAATAGTGAGACCCAAGCTCGAATACGCATCTGTAATATGGCACCCCTGGCAGGAAACACTAAGCACTGAATTGGAGTCTATTCAAAACTGCGCCATCAGGCTTATAATGAACAACTATAACCCGCACAGCAGTATCACAGATATGAGGCATACCCTCGAATTACCCACATTGAAACAAAGACGTATACATGGCAGCATAACATTCCGTCATAAACTTTTCCACAGCCCTCTTGACATAAAACACGACATGATATTGAAACCCTTCCGGTCTTCATCACGCATTAACAACCTTAAAAAAATCTGTCCAATTCATGCTTCTACAACCTCGTTCCAAAACTCTTTTTTACTACGAATTAGACCTCTGGAATAACCCGCCGGACAGCATAGTGACGATCACAGATAACACACGTTTTCAACAGTCTCTGACAGAACACCTGAAAGATTAACACTGTTTAACATTGACATTTTTTTTGTAACTTGTTATTGTTATTAGTATTGTTATTGTTATTATTATAACTTGTAACATTGTAATTAGCATTACTGTGTTTTGCTTTGCCTATGTCCCTTATGTAATGCCCTCGGGCCTTTAAGGGTTAAATAAATGAAATGAAATGAAATTAAATGCTCTCCACTCACGCTGTAGAAAGGAGTTGTGGTTTAATGTTCCAAAATGGTTACAACATCGCCACACAGGCCGCACTCATCCGCAAACGCGCCACACACACACACAGTCCTGCAATCGCTTCGCTCTAACCCTCGCGGAACAGGGGGCGCCAGTAACGAGCGGAGGAGAATTGCCTACATTCGGCCGTCCTGTTCGTCTTAACGTCCTCGGTAAGTCCAGAAGACAAAACAATAACAAAATTAAAACGTCATTTACAACGGTTAAAAGTACATACTATTGCACAACATAATCTTGCAGTCTAGCCGGTAGTGTACGGTGCCTAACCGGCCTCCTAGCAGCAGGAAGCTCTTCTTGCTGATCCTCAGAATCTTCAGAGTCAGCATCGTCTTCAAGATGAGTTGTCTTGGTTGTTGCCGACCAACTCTTTAGGTGGGAGACGTGCGCTGTAGTTGCGAAACAGCTACCTAAACTTTGATTGAGCTCCGCTACTCTGCAAGTATCCGCTGGCAAAGCTTGGGTAATGACCAGGGCTCCTCTCTACTTGGGCTGAGTCTTGGTTGGTTGCCCGGTTCTCTGTGCTGCCTTTCTCATAAAAACCACCTCCCCCACTTCATACATTTTTGCTGGGTAGTGTCTTTTATCATATGTGTGCTTGCTCTTCTCTTGTTCTTCCAGCAGACGCTGTCGCACTCTTGACCTCAGCTCGCTCGGTTCACTCCAAGTATCCTCACCTTCTGCCGCAAGCTCTCGTAGTGCAATCCCGTAAAAGGTTGGCTTGTAGCCATGGAGAAGTTCAAAAGGAGTCTTCCCTGTAGTTTTGTTTATAGCATTGTTTAGGCTGCACTCTGCCTGCTTGAGGTTTTTATCCCAATCGCGGTGTTCAGGGTCCTTCATTGCTGTGGTGATGACTGGTAGTACCGTTCGGTTCAGTCGCTCCACCTGTCCGTTGGCCTGGGGATGCCGTGAGGAATTCAGCACATGTCGAATAGTTCGTGTCCTACAAAATTCCTCAAACGCTTTTGAGGTAAAACAACTACCCCTGTCTGAGATAAGAGTTTTTGGCAGTCCTCTCTCTAGGATAAATTCCTCCAGAGCACTCAGTACATGTCTAGATGATGTGTCTCGCGTAGGAAAAAGTCTTACGAACTTTGTCAAATTATCCACGATGACCAAAAGGTGCTGATTGCGTTTCCTGCTTGGCACAAATGGTCCCATATGGTCCAGGTGCACAGTTTCAAAAGGACGTTTTCCAGGTGGAATAGGTCGAAGGAGTCCCTCTTTTTTTCTACCAGGAAGTTTGTTAAAAATACATTAAAAGCACTGGGAAATATGCTTCCGCACATAGTTACGCATACGAGGAAACCAATATGCTTCCTGAATTTTTGCTACAGTTCTGTCTACCGAAAAATGTCCCAGCTGGTCATGGCACTGAATCACTATTACTTTTCGCATTGCCTTTGGCAACACAAACTTGCTTGTTTTCTCTCCGTCTTGCTCAAATTCTCTCATCAGTCGACCATCCTTTAGGGTGTAAGCACTCACTCTTGCTTTCTCGTCCCTGGTACGACAGTGTTCTGGCTTCTCTAATATTGCCAGTAGCTCGCATATCTTCTCATCTCCCCGTTGTAGGGCTAATACCTGGTCAGCAAGGTCGCAGGAGAGACAGACCTCAAATCGATCTTCAAGGAGAGAGTCCATTGTGTCAACTGGCTCATCTACAGGGCCTCGGCTGAGAGAATCAACATGTAGCATCTGCGATCCCGGTCGATGCTTGATGGAAAAATCAAACTCCTGTATCAGGTCATACCATCTTGCAATCTGGGGCTTCTGTGTTCGTTGTGCGTTAAGATAGACAAGAGCCTGGCAATCTGTAACTACGGTAAAGTGGATGCCCAGCAGTAGAGATCTCAATCTGTCCACACACCAAACGATGGCCATGAGTTCCAATCTTGTTGAGTGGTAGTTGCTCTCTGTCTCAGTTGTCTTCTTGCTCACGCAATAGACAAGGTGCCACTTATTCCCCTTTTGTTTTTTGTTGCAGCAACATTCCTGCTAGCCCTTTTGAACTTGCGTCGGTATGCAGCTCAGTCTCTGATTTAGGGTCGAAAAGCTGCAACACGGGCTTTGTCGTCAGACTTTCCTTTAGGTATTGGAAGTAACTCTCTTGTTCAGCTCCCCAATCAAAGTCTCTATCCTTCCTTGTCAACCTCGTTAATGGTTCAGCAATTATAGCATACTTGGGGATGAATTTCCGGAAAAAACCGCTCAGTCCTAAGAATCTCCTCACTTCGTGCACGTTCCCAGGCGTTGGAAACTGGGCGATAGCATTTACCTTAGCTTCCCCAGGCTGCATCTGTCCACTGGTCAAACGGAAACCCAGGTATTCCACACTGTCTTTGGCAAAAACACACTTGCTGAGGCGTAAGGTCAAATTTGCATCTCTGAAAGCGTGCAAAACCTGCCGTAATCGTCGAATCATGTCACTCCAATCCTGTGCTGGGATGAGAACATCGTCTAGATAACACATCACTACTTGTCCTCTTAGGGGCCCTAAGACTTTATTCATAAGGCGTTGGAAGACGCTTGGTGCGTTGGTGAGGCCGAACATCATCCTCTCGAACTGCCCTGTTTCATCGGGTGTAATGAATGCAGTCTTACGCTTTGCAGTTTCCGTTAATGGCACTTGCAGGTAACCATGAGCAAGATCCAGGGGTCGGATTCACAAATGCGATCGTAAGTTACGCTAAGATGCGCTAAGACGTCGTAGCCTGCGACGCGCGTACGACGGCGTCGTAAGCGCGATTCACAAAGCTATCGTAGTGGAGAGGGTACCCCCTTTGACCAGGAAGAGGAAGTTGCTCGCTTCCTGTCACGTACACCTCGGAGACATACAGCCAAAGGCTGCGAGACTATGTTTTCGCTATGGCAACGATGACGAAAATTTGTGATCGCACCAATAAGAGACGTCCTATTAGAAGAAAACGAAGTTGTTCGTCCCCAAATGTTTTGTTACTGCACGTGCTCTCGGTCTTTCGGTAGCCATAATGGATGCCATGCAATCACAGGCGAAACGCGTTCGATGACAAACAGGGGGCGCCAGTAACGAGCGGAGGAGAATTGCCCTTGTTTGTTAGTACTTCGGGAACACAGTGTTTGCTGTATTCCATCGTACTGGAAAAGAAGACATGGAATCAAGTGTTAACTTGAAGCCTCACATGGCCTTGGATATGGTTGCCGAGAATAACAAGCACATTGAGTGCACGAGAAATGGAACAGTCTTTGTTAGGCAAGGTACGTAAAAAAATGCGCTAGAAAATTAAGGAAAGACACAACAGGTACAGCTTCAGGACTCCGACTCTAGGGAGTTAATACAAACGGGGACCTGGTCTGTCCCTATATATGGTGTGTCGCGAAAATCCCCCGGCTCAATAATTCGTGAACAGGTTGCGCTATCGAAGAAATTTCTTTTTGATAAAGATCCTTGAGACATCCGCAATGGCCGGAGTAGTGAGCGGCTCATTTGCATGCGCTCACTAATTAGCTAAGCACCTTATCTTTTAGCTTTTACTTCGCGCGCTTATGGAACCTCCTTTTTAACCCTCAGCGAAAAATATAGCAAGAAAAAAAGCATCGACACTAGTAGTATAAAAAGAAGTCCTATAGCCAAGAGTTTTCTCTAATCCAATTCCAATCCAATTCTAAGCCAAAATCCACTGCTAAGCCAACACAATCCAGTTCTAAGCCAACACAAGCCAATTCCAAAGCCATCTGATTGGCCGCCATTAGCTCCGCCCACTTCACGTTGATTGGCTCACGCCAGGCCTACTGGTCGTTGATTGGTTTACCGTAGCTCCGCTCCGTAATGCTAATTAGTTGGCTTGGCTCCGCCCACTTCACGTTGCTTGGCCCATGCTAAGCCCACTGATCGCTGATTGGTTGACCGTAGCTCCGCCCCTTTATGCTAATTACTTGGCCCCGCCCACTTCACGCTGATTGGTGCACGCCGATCGCTGAGCTCCACTGATTGGTCCATTCTAAGCCTAGTGACTTCTAAGCCGAACCATGCTAAGCCTACTGATTGGGCCTTCACGCCGATTGGTTCATTCTTAGCCTACCGATGACTAGCCCCTGATTGGTCCACGCTACTTACCTCATGGTGCAACTGGCTCCACCCACTTCACGCTGATTGGTCCATTCTAAGCCTGCTGTCTTCTAAGCCGGTCCACGCTAAGCCTGCTGTCACTCTCCCAGCGCTCTGGTTAGTCGTCCCCAGTCTAAGCCTACCAATTGGCCCTTGTTCTGAGTCCACTGGCAATAGATGGCGCAACTCTTTACTGGCTCAACCCGCTTCATGCTGATTGGTCCGTTCTAAGCCTAGTGACTTCTAAGCCAAACCACGCTAAGCCTACTGTTTGGGCCTTCACACCGATTGGTTCATTATAAGCCTACCGATGGCTGGCCCCTGATTGGTCCACGCTACTTACCTTGTGGCACAACTCTTTACTGGCTCCACCCACCATGCAGATTGGTCCTACTGATTCAGACTTCTAAGCCAAACCACGCTATGCCTACTGATTGGCCCTTCACACCGAAGCCTACCAATGGCTGGCCCCGATTGGTCCACGCTAAGCCTACTGAACAGTGATTGGCTAGCCTGAATTTGTCGGTACCAGGCAGCCGCTTCAGACAAGACACAACAATGGTTGATTTCAACCTTTATTTGGTACAACAGCCTCCTGGTCCTCAGCAGTCCAGCTACATCAGAGAGATCGTTAGTCCCAGTCATCTCTTGCGCTCATTGGTCACTCAGCTCCCTCGGTGGATGCCATCTGGCTCATCTAACTGCAAGTGGTCATTGGCCCATCTGACAACAGGCCTCTCATTGGTCACTTATGTCTAGAGTGCCCTAACAGGCTCGAACTGGTCACTTCCACTCATCACTAGACCCAACTGCTATTGGTCACACCCTCTAATCTCTAGATGAGATAATATAAGTCTAAATGCGGGATATGAGAACTTTTACTTTGGCTGGTAGGCTCCAACTGCTATCAGCCAATGCCTCCATCCGCAGCTGCTCACTGGTTCACAATGAAACTTTTTCACATGCTCTGATGGCGGCGAAGAGGGTTCCCTACACATATAATAGATGGCGCCGGTTGTATACCATTTTTGCAAAGATGGACAGCTGCGACGCGAGCGTGAAAAAAAAGCCCATTTCATTGGTGACTCATTTCTATCCATCTGGTCCATACTTCAGAGAGCCAGCATTAGAAGGCTGAACAGCTTAGAACAGCTTAAAGAAATGTTCAGGGTACTATGAACACATCTTAAAACACACTCTACCCATCTCTCCATAGAACACGAGTAAAGTGGGCTTAACCATGTGTTATGCATGCATAGGGGGAAGCCCACATCTGGGAACAAGCTTTCGTTTTTGTGATAGTGTGCCTTTGCACTTCAACAGCAGAATGTAGTTCAGTGTTTATCAAGCAGAATGGAGAGGAAAAAACATAAATAATACTATATGAAGCTGAAGAACGGAGTTTGTCGCAGATAGTGTGCTTCAACAACAAGAACAAAAAAAATGTAATGTTTCATAAGCAGAGCGCAAAAAAAAAACGCATCGTGATGCCAAGCAGTGAAACCCACTAGCTCCGCACGCGCTTGTACTAAAAAGTTGAGCAGGAAGACGCACATGATAGAGAAACATGGATAGTTGATGCTGTGCAGAGAAGCTCGTTTTAGAGAAAAACTATTTCAACGTTGATTGAGCGGATCATCAAGAAACCCTGTAGAGCTGTACCTGCAAGGAAGCTTAGGATCGTTTTGTTCTAGACAGTGTGCGTTGCACTCCAACACGAGGAACTAATTAAATGTTTATCAAGCAGAATGGCGAAGCATAGTAACGCTATGCGGTGAACCTCAAGATTGTTTCTCTCACTGACGCACCAACGCTTATTAAACAAAGTGATCGAGTAGACTCATAGTGGTTGGTGCTATGCAGTGAAACTGCACCTTCCAGGTTTACAAATCTACATCACACCCTATGTGTGCACCACAAACGTAGCCAGCGTACATTTCACGCAACACACCTCCGCGTTCACACGAGCACTACTGAACAGTAAGAAGCACCATTAGAAATATAAATTTAGGATGATCACACAAAAATGCACTCAATCTTAAAAAGCAGACTCAACCCAAGCTGAGTATGAAGAAACACAATTTCAGATTGCTGTCCCAGAACATTCTGTGCAAACATAGCCAGCGTATATTTCACGCAACACACCTCGCACGCAGAGCACTACTGGAAGCACTATTAGAAATATAAGCTCAGGACACACCGTCGCATTATGAACAACTTCATCTCGGAAAAAAATGTGCTCACCTTCGCAGACGGGCACAGATTCAAGAGCACCATGCAGCAATATCTGAAATACGAATATCCGACGGCGCGCGGGCAGCTCACGCGACTTTAGCCTGCCCATGTCCGCGTATATTGTAATTTTAGACAGTGTGCGTTCAACATAAGAAATTACCTATATCAAGCAGAATGATAGAGCACACTGATGCTATGTGATAAGGCTCTCACTGACGCTCCAACGGTTATTAAACAATGCTATGCAGTGAAGCTTGGCACGTACTCAATGTTAAAAATAACACTCAACCCAAGCTGAGTATGAAGACACACAATTTCACATTGCTTTCCCAGAACATTATACGTACGTAAACGTAGCCAGCGCACGCAACCTACCTCGCACGTGTTCCTTCGAAATATAGCACAACTGGAAGCACCATTAGAAACATAAATTTAGGATAATCACACGGCGTCGCATTATGAACAAGTTCATCTCATAAAAAAAGGGCTCATCTTAAGAGCATCACAGACGGGCACATGGATTCATAAACTCGTGGTACAGCAGGGCACGAATTTCGGCCGCATGGACACCTCACGCCACTTTAGTCTGCCCATGTCGGCGTATATTGCAGTTGTAGACAGATGGCGTTCAACATAAGCAATCAATTAAATCAACCGGAATGACAAAGCATAGTGATGCTATGTGGTGAGGCTCCAACGCCTATTAAACCGAAATTGGTTGGTGCTATGCACGCACGTACCCAACCAAAGCTGAGTATGAAGAAACACAATTCCAGATTGCCTTCACAGAACATCCCGCGCAGTCGCGTCTCCGCGTTCCTCCTCTACTGGAAGCACCAATATTAGAAATATTAGGATGGTCGCATTATGAACAAGTTCATCTCATCAAGAAAATGGGCTCACCTCATCACATCGGTATGACGCACATAGATTCTTGTCGCGCGACGCGGCACAGCAGGGCACTAACTTCGGACGCGTGGACAGCTCACACGATTTTAACCTGCCCGCGCACGCAGGCTCAACATGCACTGACACACCAAAATGTCGCGCACCTTCCAGGTTCACACCCGCATGTCGACATCTTACCGTGCCACCGGCACAGAAAACTAGATAGCCGGAACACGGGCGCATAATATACCCCTCTCGGTCCGTGTTGGGGCCATCTGTTTTATATCAATGCTCGCTCGTTTCTGCAAGGTTGCAAGTCCGAGAAATTGGGTCACCTTGAAGATGAGCCTGTGTTCGAGCCATCTGTTTTATATCAAAACGCACTTCCGCCCGTCATGGCGAAACGAGTACTCTGCGGCGGACCCTAGCGGGAAAAAATGTTGCGCATGTTTCAAGGTGATGTAAATAGGCTTTCTCCGAGAAACTGGGTCACCTCGTAAATCATGTTTTCCGTGGCCGCGCGTATTAAAACCGAAAGTAAACAGCGATCACACAACGCTATGCGAAGAAAAAAATATCCCTATGAGCTCGCGTCACCACCTGCTCATTGCCAAAACAAGCTTTCTGTAACCAAAAGCGTTCACTTATGCAGTTTCCAAGAAGTTCCAAATGTCCTTCGCAGCTAACGGGCGCGCGCGCGGGCCGTTTCTGCGTGATTGTGTAAACAAAATCGCGTCACCCTCCAATAGCGCATTTGAGTTCCGTCCGACGGTCGACTGTGGGTCAAGCGCACGACGAGAAAGGACTATTGTCTTCAAGATGAGGAAAGTTCTCATTTTCAGTTGATTCGGTGTGCGTAGAAACTTGCACTGAGATGTCACAAGTTTTCGAAAAGTCGGATAAACCCGGTGATGGGGGATTGTTCCGGAGATTGAAAAGCTGGACGTGTTGGTCGACACGGGGAGGCCGTGTACGCGAAACTCCTGATGGAAAACGCGTAAAGGTGCCCAGGCGTTTTAAGCGATTCACAGACGAAGAGTTGCAAGAAATGCGTGAATTACGGGATCTGAAACTGGAGAAGAGACTCATGGATGGATCGCCCGAATTCATCTTCACTCACGCGAAGTGACGCATCCCACAGCGAAAGTGCGCGCGTCTCATCATCAGTAAAATAAATGTATTTCCTGTTTTAAGAGAAAAAAATGCCGTGCAGTGTGATGGATAAGGAAGCTATATAGATAAGACTCTAGCATGTGTTTAGTTGTTAAGAATACTTCTGACATTAAAAATGTCAGAAGTATTCTGACAACCTGTGCATATTGATTCTGAACCTGTGCATATTGATTCTGCCGTGCCCACAAGCTATGTATGCGATTGTGTGTGATTGCTATGATGTTGTTCATGCGCTACTGATGCTTTCCGGGGATGTTGAGAGTAACCCAGGCCCTACAACGGAGGAACTTCTTGCTACACTTTTGTCCAATCAAGCATCAGACAGCCAAGTTTTACTATCCATAAGACAAAGTCAAAATGAAACTGAGAGGTCGCTTACCGAACTGAGCAGGAAAGTTAATCAAATTGAATCTGAAGTGCGAAACCTACAAACATTAAAAGCTACGGTACCGGAGGCATCAGATCAGCTCATATCTCTTGAATGTAAGGTAGCCTCCTTGACAAGCAAAGTTGTAGACCTTGAAGCACGTTCACGACGCAATAATCTGTTAATATTCGTCTTGGAGGAAACCACTGGCGAATCGCAGAACGACCTCTTAGCAATAGTCAAAGAAAAAATATTTCGCGACCGTTTGATTGTTACTCCCACAAGCATAGAACGTGTCCATCGGCTCGGTAGTAGACAACAAGGCAAAACGCGCCCTGTAATCCTGAAACTCTTCAGCTATACAGAAAAGATTGAGATCTTGAAAAACTGTTGGTGGCTGAAGGGGTCTCCCTTCTCGATCAGTGAGGACTTACATGTACGAGTGAGGCAGGCTCGTAAAAACTTGATGGCTAGCGCTTCAGACGAAAAATCAAGAGGGTGTAAAGTGCGCTTAGTCTACGACAAATAATTCATCAACGATGTGATTTACATTTGGAACCACAATACTCAGCAAAGAGAACAGGTAACTGGCAGTTCTTCGGCCCCGGATGCCGCACATCATCAACACACGCTGCCCTTGAGCAATGCCCCAAATAATGAACTACGCGTCCCATTATCTGCAGCTCGTGTCACAAGATCTCAATCTCGTCTGACTTCTGTATCAAACACATGACCGCAGTCCGCAGGCATCTCTGTTCTTTGTGGCAATATACAATCGGTCGCATTATGAGCAAGTTCATCTCATCAAGAAAATGGGCTCACCTCATCACATCGGTATGACGCACATAGATTCTTGTCGCGCGACGCGGCACAGCAGGGCACTAACTTCGGACGCGTGGACAGCTCACACGATTTTAACCTGCCCGCGCACGCAGGCTCAACATGCACTGACACACCAAAATGTCGCGCACCTTCCAGGTTCACACCCGCATGTCGACCTCTTACCGTGCCACCCGCACAGAAAACTAGATAGCCGGAACACGGGCGCATAATATACCGCTCTCGGTCCGTGTTGGGGCCATCTGTTTTATATCAATGCTCGGTCGTTTCTGCAAGGTTGCAAGTCCGAGAAATTGGGTCACCTTGAAGATGAGCCTGTGTTCGAGCCATCTGTTTTATATCAAAACGCACTTCCGCCCGTCATGGCGAAACGAGTACTCTGCGGCGGACCCTAGCGGGAAAAAATGTTGTGCATGTTTCAAGGTGATGTAAATAGGCTTTCTCCGAGAAACTGGGTCACCTCGTAAATCATGTTTTCCGTTGCCGCGCGTATTAAAACCGAAAGTAAACAGCGATCACACAACGCTATGCGAAGATAAAAATATCCCTATGAGCTCGCGTCACCACCTGCTCATTGCCAAAACAAGCTTTCTGTAACCAAAAGCGTTCACTTATGCAGTTTCCAAGAAGTTCCAAATGTCCTTCGCAGCTAACGGGCGCGCGTGCGGGCCGTTTCTGCGTGATTGTGTAAACAAAATCGCGTCACCCTCCAATAGCGCATTTGAGTTCCGTCCGACGGTCGACTGTGGGTCAAGCGCACGACGAGAAAGGACTATTGTCTTCAAGATGAGGAAAGTTCTCATTTTCAGTTCATTCGGTGTGCGTAGAAACTTGCACTGAGATGTCACTAGTTTTCGAAAAGTCGGATAAACCCGGTGATGGGGGATTGTTCCGGAGATTGAAAAGCTGGACGTGTTGGTCGACACGGGGAGGCCGTGTACGCGAAACTCCTGATGGAAAACGCGTAAAGGTGCCCAGGCGTTTTAAGCGATTCACAGACGAAGAGTTGCAAGAAATGCGTGAATTACGGGATCTGAAACTGGAGAAGAGACTCATGGATGGATCGCCCGAATTCATCTTCACTCACGCGAAGTGACGCATCCCACAGCGAAAGTGCGCGCGTCTCATCAACAGTAAAATAAATGTATTTCCTGTTTTAAGAGAAAAAAATGCCGTGCAGTGTGATGGATAAGGAAGCTATATAGATAAGACTCTAGCATGTGTTTAGTTGTTAAGAATACTTCTGACATTAAAAATGTCAGAAGTATTCTGACAACCTGTGCATATTGATTCTGAACCTGTGCATATTGATTCTGCCGTGCCCACAAGCTATGTATGCGATTGTGTGTGATTGCTATGATGTTGTTCATGCGCTACTGATGCTTTCCGGGGATGTTGAGAGTAACCCAGGCCCTACAACGGAGGAACTTCTTGCTACACTTTTGTCCAATGAAGCATCAGACAGCCAAGTTTTACTATCCATAAGACAAAGTCAAAATGAAACTGAGAGGTCGCTTACCGAACTGAGCAGGAAAGTTAATCAAATTGAATCTGAAGTGCGAAACCTACAAACATTAAAAGCTACGGTATCGGAGGCATCAGATCAGCTCATATCTCTTGAATGTAAGGTAGCCTCCTTGACAAGCAAAGTTGTAGACCTTGAAGCACGTTCACGACGCAATAATCTGTTAATATTCGTCTTGGAGGAAACCACTGGCGAATCGCAGAACGACCTCTTAGCAATAGTCAAAGAAAAAATATTTCGCGACCGTTTGATTGTTACTCCCACAAGCATAGAACGTGTCCATCGGCTCGGTAGTAGACAACAAGGCAAAACGCGCCCTGTAATCCTGAAACTCTTCAGCTATACAGAAAAGATTGAGATCTTGAAAAACTGTTGGTGGCTGAAGGGGTCTCCCTTCTCGATCAGTGAGGACTTACATCTACGAGTGAGGCAGGCTCGTAAAAACTTGATGGCTAGCGCTTCAGACGAAAAATCAAGAGGGTGTAAAGTGCGCTTAGTCTACGACAAATAATTCATCAACGATGTGATTTACATTTGGAACCACAATACTCAGCAAAGAGAACAGGTAACTGGCAGTTCTTCGGCCCCGGATGCCGCACATCATCAACACACGCTGCCCTTGAGCAATGCCCCAAATAATGAACTACGCGTCCCATTATCTGCAGCTCGTGTCACAAGATCTCAATCTCGTCTGACTTCTGTATCAAACACATGGCCGCAGTCCGCAGGCATCTCTGTTCTTTGTGGCAATATACGTAGCGTTGTCAATAAAGTTGATCAGCTACAATCACTAGTTGACAACACTAACGCCGACGTAATTGCCTTAAATTAGACATGGCTTAATCCCTCGGTATGTGACAATGAAATCCTGCCTAATTTCACTGTGTTTCGCCGGGACCGAGTTGACAGCAAGGCCGGTGGCGTACTCCTGGCCTTCTCCAATGCTCTGTCTCCACGCCTGTTAGATATCCAATGTGATCTTGAAATATGTTTAGCCCGTATGCAGTTGCTGTCGCGTAGTTTTATTTGTGCAGAGTGCTATAGACCACCAGATACATGTGATTTTGTCGATAAACTGCGCCTTGGCCTTAACAATATAACCACAAGGTATCCATCCAGTGATATAGTTCTCATGGGGGACCTTAACTTTCCTAACGTTAACATTAAATGGCAAAATGCGCTTCAGCTGCAGTGCTCCCCAGAAGAGCGCGATTTTGTTGATTCATGCACCCTGTACAACATTGAGCAATTGGTAAGAGAGCCTACACGTGTAGGCAGCATATCGGTCAAATATTCTTGACCTGATCCTCACTTCAGCACCTGATATCTTGTCCATTGTATCTGTATTCGCTGGCCCAAGTGATCATAAATTCATCCACGCCTCTCTGTCTATTAAAGTCGCGCGCACACGGAGGGGTAAGAAACTCATAAAATATTACAAAGCTGGGAACTTTGACGCTATAAACACTGAACTTGCCGTATACTACGAAGATTATCTTGGCTCATTTCACGCTAGGTCAGTCGAGGATAACTGCTGCCTTTTCAAGAACAAATTACTTGACTTGGTGAACACTCATGTTCCTACCATTTCTGCCAATGTTTCACGCTCAGTGCCATGGTTCAATAACAAATTGAAACGTCTTCGTAGTAAAAAAAAAAATAATATTCTATAGAAAAGCTAAACTATCAATAAATAATCACGCATGGGCGAGGTATTATCAAGTCGAAACAGAATTTCGGACCAGTACTCAATCAGCCAAGAGCTCATTCTATCAGAGAACACTGCCTTCAATGCTACGTGATAACCCCAGGAAATTCTGGAATATATTTTGCCTAACTGAGCACGAGGTGATACGCGGACACGACTCGACTGGCTCTTTGGTAACTGGTGAAGATTGCGCCATGGTACTGAACGATTACTTTGTATCTGTATTTTCTGTTGATGACGGCGCAAATGCTACCGCTGCAGTAGTGCCTGATTTCCAAGCCAGGTGCAGCATTGATATAACGTACTATGGAATTATCGAGTTGATAGACGATCTGAAGATTAGTTCATCATGCGGCCACGATTGTATATAACCTTAAGCTACTGAAAAACACGAAATCCATCAGTGCCGAATTTCCGTGCCATAGCCGCCATAGTGCCGAATTTCCTAACCCAATCCCTTGTGAAAGGAGTCATTCCTTCCGACTGGTTAATTGGAAAGATCATTCAAGTGCACAAAGGTGGTGACACGCAAACGCCATGTAACTACAGGCCAATCTCTCTCACAAGTATACCTTGCAAGTTCTTGGAGCACATCATAGTCTCTAACCTTGTAAGCTTCCTGCAAAATAACGTTCGGGTACCAGCACGGTTTTCGAAAAGGTTATTCGTGCGAAACGCAGCTAGCTGGTTTATCTAACGACATTTTATCTAGCTTGGATATTGGTCTGCAAGTCGACGCAGTCTTTCTGGATTTAGCAAAGGCTTTTGATAAGGTTCCTCACGCTAAACTCTTTACTAAACTCACACGTCTTAACTTAGATCCGTTTGTGCTAGCATGGGTAAAAAATTTACTCAGCAATCGAAAACAGTACGTGTTTGCCAATTCCTCATCCTCACCGTTTTGTTCAGTAACGTCTGGTATACCTCAAGGCTCCGTCATTGGACCGCTCCTTTTCTTGATATATATTAACGATCTGCTATTGGGTATCTTATCTAATATACGGTTATTTGCCGACGACTGTGTGCTCTACCGGACAGTAGCGGATTGCTTCGATGCCAGTAAGCTACAGAGCGATCTCGACATCGTCCTTTCTTGGTGCTCTACCTTCCAACTTCCAATCAATAACACTATGAGCAAAGTCATGCCATTCACGCGGCGTCAACCCCAAGAGTTTACTTACCGCATTGGTTCTTCCGTTCTAGAGCATGTCGATACTTACAAATATCTGGGAGTTTACCTTTGTAGCAACATGTCATGGACAGCTCACGTAGCGCATGTTGTGGGAAGCGCAAACAGGACGTTAAGCTACCTCCGAAGACGACTTCGACAATCCAACTTAATAGTTAAAAAACAAGTGTACACAACGTTTGTCAGGCCGAAGTTAGAATA
The DNA here is from genome assembly GCF_037126465.1 of Ornithodoros turicata. Lineage (NCBI taxonomy): Eukaryota > Metazoa > Arthropoda > Arachnida > Ixodida > Argasidae > Ornithodoros > Ornithodoros turicata. Next base: position 226,420,186 of record NC_088201.1, read on the forward strand.
TGCGTCTCCAATATGGGACCCTTTTCAGAGCAGCTTATCACAATCCCTCGAATCAGTTCAAAACCGAGCGGCTCGTTTTATCTTCAGTGACTACTCTCCGCACAGCAGTGTTTCCCTCATGAAGAAAAAGGCTGAGCTTGCTTTGCTGTCTGAGCTTCGCAAGATCGCGTCCATCACACTTTTTCACAATATTTTTCACAACAAGGCATTGCACACAGATATGCTACAGAGTGCATATTACAGTTCTTCGCGCCGTGACCATCCTAATAAAATAATCAGGCCATTTTGCAAGCACGGCTTTTACCAGGAATCTTTCTTGCCTCGTTCAATACGACACTGGAATGATCTTGACCATGATATTGCAGCCATTACTAATCCTGTTTCATTAAAAAGAGAATTGTTGATTTAATGGGTGATTGAGCATTTAGTGCCCACAATGTTTCTTTGTTGTACTGTATAATGTCCATTGTTTGTTTGTTTGTTGCTGTTCATATAAGTGTTTTTGCACTTTGCTTATAACTTATGCTTTGTACGTTGCTACTATGCAACCCACGACTCCGTCATGTTATGCCTACGGGCCTTTGACGTACAATAAATAAATAAATAAATAAGACGCTTTTCGACATGCCCCATGCCTTACGTGGGCCGTAAGACCTGCTAAAACGACATAGGTTTTCGTCAAGCACTACAACTTTGAGGGGCTCTGCACCCCATAAATTTCAGTTTCGTTACCAAAGACCAATGTGCTGTTGATTTTGGAGTCATAAGAAACCACACGAAAAATCCACATAAAGTTCTAGGGGGGGGGGGGGACGAGCGACACCACTGGATGATTTGTTGTGGAATGGCCCCCCTCAATTAGCAGACTGCACAAGACCCAAAAGTTTGAATATGGCGCGAACCATGAGATATCTTAATTTCCTCATTAGTGAAAACATCACCGCCACACACACACTACAAAATACGCTATTACTCCTAATACTAGAGAGCTTACTAATGCTAATACTGTGCTAGCAGAGAACTACTAGCACACTACCAATGCTAAAGAGATGATGTTGAATACACCACTTCAAGCAGGCTCCGTCATCCTACTTTGACTGACCATGTAGCAGAAATACAGTATTTTACATTGAGAAAATGATACATATGATATGGCTGCCATTTACACTGCTAATCGTTATTCAAAAGAAGCACTCGAAGCAGAAACATTGCATGTGCTATATGAGGGTCTGTTCATCTTCAATAGGCGCCAGCAAACAGCGATGGGGACAAAATCCTGCCCCTTGTAACATGTTCTCAACACGCCTACAGATACAAACTGAAGAAGCACCGAGAGAGGAGGCGACGTTTGTTCAGTCCCGCTTTGGTTTTCCCGTCGATGTTCCGCTCGGCACACTTTTGCCAGCCAATAAAACTGCTGGATAATTCTAGTTGGAAAGGAACACGACAGTCTACTCCACACGAGCGCTTACCTCGCCCAGGGCACGTCATGGTTTTCCACTTGTCCCGGGAACAACGTAGTCCTTAGCCGCCTTCGTTTTGTAGCGAACGCGAGGTGAACCTGCATAATGTCCGTCTCCAGATAAGCTTCGTCACCGATGTGTGAGGAACAGATGTGCGGAACACGACGTCCTTTCTCCATTGCAGGATACCTACAGCGATTGCTGCCTCCCATTTTCGTTTTGTGGTATTGTCTCTCGGCCGGTGAGTTCCGGCTTGGTCGCGGACAAATTCGTGGAGCCAGGAACATAACATAGCGTTCCTGCACTCGTCTATATGATACAATCTCTCTTGAGAGAAAGTGCCACAGCAAAACACTCGAAATCGAAGTAGGCGGCCTCGGATACAATCGTCAACGGAGAAGCTCGGAGGCCGACTGCCCTCCGATTCGTCCGTCGCGTCATTGTCCGAACCACGTCACAACGATGTTGCTGTTGCTGGGACCTCGCGGCCGTAGAGGTTCCGCCAACTTTAAAATCTGTTGATGAAATAACTAAGCAATTATCGAGAGAGCGAATTAGCCAAATATGTTGTCGAAGGATGCTGAACGTCATGGTAACGATTTCGTACCCACGTTCCCGGATGCGACCGTCCCTTTAAACGCTGCTAGGCCTCATCTATGAGCGTTCTCACGATAGGCCTCTTGTGCGGAAAGCCCTCATCAGTGAGCAATCATCACAATAGTCGTTATTCGTCGTACGGTGTCATCAGTAAGGGCATTCACAATATCCCTCACGTGCCGCAATGCCTCATCCGTGAATGATCTGACGCGCGACAAAGCATCACCTGTGACCCAATCTTGGGTTGCCGCTGAATGAAAAGAAACTTGGAAGTTGTAACTGTAACTAGATGTCGTTCCAGTAACTATACTATAGTCTATTTTCTGGAACCGTAACCGTAACTCGTTCTTCCGTACATGTTAAAGGAGCAAAGAGATGACATTTAACGTGGCTCAAAACTCTGTCTCATTCGTCAAGCTGTCCATCGGGAGTCATCATGCAGAATATTTTAGATATGCGGTGTATTTTCACTCCGTAATCCGCAATTACAAAACGCACTCGGAGAAGGCAGAAAAATCCTTGCACGAACGACCTGCTCCCCTCGCGTGACGTCATCACCTCCCCATGCCTTTCTTTCTCGTTTCATTCCTGTCAGCGCACGCGCTTGTACTCACTTCTGCTGTGCCGATCTACATAACGAGTAACATGGTCGGCTCTGCCAGGGGGATAGCTGACGTCACGACGTACCCTTCTCCTCTCGTTCTCTTACACGCCCATTAAAAGAGTGGAGGATTTTTGAAAAGTTTATGGAATCGAGCTCGTCGTCCTTTTGCAGGAGCTCATTTTATTTATTGTAGAACCCGTCGCAGCTAGAAATAACAAAAAAAAAAGGGTACCACCTCAGTATTCCTTAAGAGAACGTAGTGTGCTATTCTCAGCTTCAGAGTGAGGTTTACATTTGCTTATCTTGTATTTCTGCAATTCTGCAGTCTAAACGGAAACTGCATCACATGTGCAATAATTTCGTCAGATTCCTAATGTAGTGCAATGATCGGTAATGGGAGAATTTTTCATGTAAATTATTTACCGTTGTAACGTTGAAGTGAACGACCCTGTTCAACATAGGACAAACACAACAGAAGCCTCACAACGCCCAGTTGCGTACTTCACTTGAATGATGGCAGTTGAAGAAAAAGCATTGGCAGTGGGCTGCTAACCGGCCATGGTAGCCATCTTAACCGTGCTAGTCTCCGCCAAGAAAAAAATTGTGTGTTCGAATCCCACTGCTGGTGCCTTGCTTTTTTTTTTCACTGCATTAATTCAAGTGAAATATTTACGTTACGTATTTTCATCCTATCAAGTTCCTTCCATTGTTTACGGATGATTTGCGGTTTAAAATTTAGGCTCCTGCTATCGGGGAGGGATTCATCTTCAGGAATGGGTGAACTGCGCCTGCGGAACGTCCTTTCGGTCACTCTGGTCTCTTTAAGTCTGTCTTCCCTGGGAACGACAAGGGGATTACCGATAGGTAAATGTCAGAGGTTCCAACAAAAGAGCATAAGTTGGACACGAAGTAGCGCATCACAAGATCGCGTACAGATAACGGCTTCGCTGACTCTGTGCAAGAACTGTCCGCACAAGGAATAGCAAGCGCACAAATTTAAGCGTTCACGAGTGCAGCTGCAGTAAGGGTACATAGTGGAACATACCGGATACTTTGTTTTCTCCAAGGACTGTTTAATATTGTGTGCTCTTCAACGTCGTGAGTACTCTTGAACCGTGATCAAACGCTGCCCACCAGATGCATGGCCTTCATATTCCTGCAGAGTTCTTGTGCTCCACCGGTCCGCGACGGATCTCTAAAACTACAACTCCCATCATCATCCTCTCATCCGTTCCCAATTAACAATAGCGCAGTGGACCGCCAGAGTTTCGGTGATTCGCGCCCACATCATCATCACCCAGTGTGTGTATGCTGTGTTGCTTTGCGTTGAATTGCGCTAAATTATAATTTATGTACATATTTTGAAGAAGATATTATGTGAAGAAGAGGTGGCGAACAGGATATTGGTTTGGTCTTTAGCCGGTCGTTCAAGTAACATAGGATAACCACTTCCAGAGATACTGCATGGTGAACACAGGATGAGTTGACATACTGCGCGGGGCTATCATGGAACGACGACGATTGGGATGGGGGACGATCAAAATGATGATAATGATTCTACCTCTCTATATTTTTAGTTAGCAAGCATGTCAGTTCGTTTGCTGAGAACTGCAGTTTTGCCCTGGCTGAGGCCCTACAGTACAGGGAAGTGACGTCCTAGTCGAAAATGCGCATCTTAATGCTTTAAAGGCGGAGAATGAGAAAGTCGAATACCACAGTATTCCGCTCTTTAGCATGTGCACATAAGGACTGTCTTGCCGAGTCTTTCACATGTTAGCAACACAGGTGGAGACCGCAGTCGGGGAAGTGATACAGAAAAGACAAGCCGAAGCTTCACCGTTGCACGTAAATTATGGTTTATCTAATAAATATTGATAAATGAACACAGGAATCCGTGAAGACATGTAGCTTCAGCTTAAATTTTCTGTGCAAGTCATCGACTCCGCACTGGGGCCTCCACGTGTGTCGCCAATCTTCATTCGCCGACAAGTGCATTCAACAGCAAACCTTTCACTGATTTTCATTCGTTGTTATTTCAGAGAAGATGTTCGTGCGCCAAGTGTGTCATACCACTGAGTGCCAAGAAACAAGTGAGCTCAAACGCAACTACTAGAATACGTCATTTAAATGCATTACAAACGGTCATGGTGTTCTGGATCTGTGATGGTGGAAAATGACGCATTTTCCTTCAGGAACGCTTGACCAAACACACAGTGTTTTAACACGGCTTATGTTTAACATAATGACTTTGTTTGTATTTTGTTAGTTCATATACTGCGGATACAGTTGGATCAGCTGCTGTAAAGATACCATGAGGCGTGTACCTACGCATAGCGTTTTACTTATTTATTTCTATTCTGCATTTTGCTGCACCAGCGCATATGTCCGCATGACTGCACAGCATGTTGAGGGGCAATGATTGAATGTCCCCAACAGTAGCCGATTACCACACAAGATCGAATCGCGGCCACCTCCAACTGCAGCTTATGGGCTGTTGTGTATGGTATCGCGCACCTCTGATTTTCCTGTCCTAGTGTGGGGCGCGTCGCTACGTGCAGTCAGATTTTGCAGCACTGCAGACAATGGGCCTTTCAATATCCTCATAGTATTAGGGCTGTGGCACCCCATCGTAGACAACTTGCGTTCCTGTGCTTTTCAAACATAATTCCTAGAGATTCCGGCAGACAGTAAACCTTGACTGTGGGCTGTACAACGGGAAGAAATTGAAACTTACCGGACTCAGTTTGTTGACTTACAAATTTACTAAGGTAGTTCATCGTTCTTTGACTTTTCGCCTTCTCGCTTGCTCCCCTGTCGTTACTTCGTTTACCCCAGCCCACAACGCCGCTGAACAGTCAGCGTTGCGTACGTTTGAGTTCCACGTATGTGGAACCAGCATCTCCATTTTAGTTTTCGTACATCCACCACACCCACTGTACATAATGTAATGTATCGAATATCAGTTAAGTAAATCAATATGCTAGTTTACACTTTCAGCGAAATTTCTCCAAGGCATTCTCAATACGAGCGCTGATCCATGTGACGACTTCGACCAGTACGTTTGTAGGAAATGGCTTGACGCACATCCCACTCCTGACGACCAGAGTTCTTATGGTGTGTTTACTCAACTTAAAGCGAATCTTGAGACATAACTCAAAGGTACGTGCATATGTTGACTAGAGTCTGACTAATTTAGAAAAGACGTATGCGCATGACGTGTTCAATATAGTGTTGAACCGCTAAATGAACTGAATAAGTTCCCATGCTGTGTGTCCCATGCAGCATTTAGAAACTGTTGTCATCCAAAAATAGAATATGGCAGCCCTAGCGACAGGTGTGCCGGAACAGCATCTAACCTTAGAATGGTTGATAGAATAAGAAACACCTGTGCAACGGGCACAACAAAAAGAGAGGAAATACTTTCTTTTCTCGAAGGCTTTGTACCTGAAATGTCCGCTATACTCGGATGCTGGTCTGGTGGACTGGTCCACATCACGCAGGGGTTCCAGTACTAATCTAATACTTTCATTGTTTCTTTGTCTCCGAAACGTGGCAAAGTCACCCTATTGGTGCACGAATACCACCATCACATTATTCTTTGTCTACCTCGTTATAAAAGTGCGTTATAGGAACACCATGAATTGTCAATGTAGGTTCATTTGCTATATTACGAGGACTCGCAAGAAGTTGTATGTTCCATTACAGATCTCCTTGGCAACGCCACGTTGTCTTTCGAGCCACCGGAAAGCCAAAACATAACGCACAAGATACTGCGAGCGTACCAGACATGTATGAATGAGAGTGCGTATTGGGTTCTCAGCATGTATTACAAACTTAAAAATCAAAGCCATACAATTATTACTTCACTGTGAACGATTACAACTCACAAAAGCGTATGCTTAGAGCGCTCACTGCTTTGTGACCAATGTAACTTTTAGGTAGCGTAATCCCTTTTTCCAGCATTGGCTCCGTACTGAATGAAGTAGAAAGTAAGCTCGCCAGAACCATAAGCAAGTGTAACTGAAATTCCTCATTCGCGGAGGGCACAATAGCATGTCTATTAGACCATCTCAGTCCCATCAACATCAGCCAAACTGTAGTTAAATGAGAGTTCGTCGCTTAAAGCATGCTTCGATATAATCAGAGCGACAACCTACGAACACATAACGAATATATCTGTACACCTATCCGTGTGCCAAAAACGTAATTTTGTGACCCGTTGCAGGAATACTGAGAGATGTTGGCATCGTAAAATGGCCCGTCTCATATACAGATACCGACATCCCTGACTGGAATGAGACTTTCACTAAACTCGTGCTCAAACTTGGTCTAACGCCAGTAGTCAACTTGTTTGTGTTACAGGACTTGAGAAATGTTACCAACTATGCGCTACAGGTAAGTGGATCTCACGTAGCAACGGTGTCTGATTGTAATGGAGTATTCGCCCCTGTCCATGCTGGAGTGAGTTTAGGCTACAGGACGCCTATCCATAAGTGGTGCCGTGTGCCAAGGTGAAGCAGGATCTATATGCCAACTTGTTACACCGAAATTCTAATTAGAGGCGAGCGCATGAAGAACATAGTAGACACAACGAACATATCGTAATTTTCAACCAATGTCTACGAAAAAAAAGCGCTTCCGAACAAAAATTGTATAGCAACACTCTCCTACATCTTTCTCGCTTGCTCTCGCCGAAGTGACCTGAGAGTTCCCTGCACCAAGAGCAATCCAGAACATCTCCTCAAGCTCCCTTGTTGATCACCTGCTGCTTCTCGTCGCGGAACGCCGCAGTTGCGCTTACAGAGACATATACTTATCTTGTTGTTCTCGTTACGTAATTGTGTTATGTGGGTGTAATGGAATTTGAATATTACTTCCTCAAACTTACCAACACATGATGGGGACTACTTTACAGGGTTAGTCTAGCAAACGTTACACATTTCGACTGCATCGTAAAAATACAAGACGGGGGTTTAGCCAACCCCAGACTTCGCAGACCGATAACCATTTCTCTGAAGTTCTATTGGAACTTTTTGTGACTGTAGAAGAAAAATTAAAATCAAGCAAAATCTCACGCTATGCATTTTCTATGGTCTATCTCGCTCAAAAGCCAGCCATCTTCTCCTCTGTGCACTTCAATTTCATTTCACCACACACTGGTGGCGCCAACGTACAGAAGAAGAGGATTGGTGCATAACGTCAGGATGGACACGCCACATGGTTGTAGGCAGCGCCGCCTGTCTGAGGCGATGTGAATGTGAAGCAGACACAAGGGAAAAAAAAAGGTGTTTGCGTGAGATAGGCCAATGAAAATGCATGGGGCAATATTTTGCTTGATTTTGAATTTTCTTTCTGCATGGCATAGTGATTACAAAAAATTACAATAAAACTTCAGACAATTCACTATCAGTCTTCAAAGTTTGGGGAAGGCTAAGCCTCGTCTTCTACTTTTACGAATCGACTGAAATGTGTAACGTTCGCTAAACTAACCCTGTAGATCCCAGGCGAGGCGTATGGTAGACGCGAGGATACCGAAATACATTCCTGTACGACAATAGTCCAGGAAAAAGTATTATGGGCTTCTCCACATTACAAATCATAGAAGTCGAATGGAGAACAAAAGGAGTAGTAGCTCGGATTTTGGACATCTACCTTAACAAGTGCCGGGAGTAGTACCCGCCAACGAATCGTCGACGACATACTACCCCCCGCAAAGCTGAGCAGAGTTAACCCAGCGGTCGCCTTCCGCATGCCAGCACATATCTCTCGTCGCATCGCGTCGTATCTCGCCGCATTAGTTCATCGAATGCGCCTCGACGCGGCCTTCACAGGACAGTGGCGCTACCGCTTGAGACAAGTTAACTCTCCCCACTGCAGTCACTGCGGTGCTGTTGAAGATCTCGAGCACATTATTCTCCATTGCCCACACTACCAGCCTTCCCGTTCCGTACTCTCTGCCTCCCTCAACGAGCTAGATTTCCGCCCCCTCTCCTTCACAAAATTGCTTAGCCCCTGGCCGCATCCATCTCACCAGCGCTCTGCCCTCAAGGTTCTCTTCGCCTTTTCGGACGCCACAGGACTTCGATCTTCATTGTAACGGGACCCATTACTCCATTCCCCGCTTCTCCTCCAGCGATGAAACTCCCCACCCATCATCTTGAAATAAAATTGTTGTTGTTGTTGCCGGGAGTAGTTGTGATCCCGACTTATAACGTAATGTTATGACCCGTACGAGCACGGATCGCGGAGCGCTTAAAGGATCATTCAAGTGGTATCTAACATGGCCAAAAACTGCCGCCATCTTGTAAAGCAGCATGTGAAACACGTTCCCACAAAATATTTCTGTCCAAAGTTGTTTCACCGCGGCACAATTAATTTGCAAAATCGCACGCCCACTCACTCAAATCACCCACTGTAGTGTGACGTTTGTGGCAGAGAGCCCCCTCATTCGTTGGCAGGAAAAACCGTCTGCTACGAACATTGCAAGCTGTTTCTTGTTTACTTCTATTCGTTATATGATTTCTATCACATTTTCTGAAAAACAAAGCAGCTCGACAACATAAGAACTGCAATCACAAGAATAATGTCCCGTGGATTTTGTGCAATCTCAAAACCCACAGTAGCAGAAAGCAAGCAATGACGGCGCTATTGTGGCGCCACCTGTTAGCCACTGAAACAACTCTGCAGTGAAAACGGTCAGACAGGCTGCACGCTGTCGGGAAGCACTGGGGTATCGCTGTACAACACACAGTTAGATTCGTGCTGCGCCATTCGTCCTTCCCGTGGTGTCAGCGATGCCAAAAAATTGAGGTCGTGTCCTTGACAGACGTCAAATCCTCCGTTTCGGACATCACGCAGCCGGAGAAGACCTGGCGTCTCCATAGCGGTAGCAGACGCTCCGGTCTGCCCGATGTTCCTCACTTTGATCATGTGATCACAGGTCCAATGATGAGCGTCCCTACCGCTCACGTCACATAGTGGCGCGCGTGGCGGCGCTCATCACGTGTCTATCGCGAAGGTGAAGGAGGGTTTTTCGCGCACGGGAGATTCGGGGGCTATTGCAGGCATCCCAGTTTCGCTACGGTTGGACTAATTGTGGAAAAACTGTTTTCGGGCGCCGAACATTCCATACCGACCCAAAAACAGAAACAAAGTTGTGTGCCTCTAGACTGCTCCTTTAAGAAAGTGGCAAGAAAGTAGCCGTCCGTTTCGCGTCACTTTTTGTTCCACTTGTTACACACGGAACACTTAAAATATGGTGTACGGGTAGAAACCGTTGCATTCGGAACAACTTCTCTGTTTCCGTTGGATCACATGAAACAGAAATCTCATTGACAGACAAACTGCGTACATACGACGTATTTGGGAAGTTTAACATTGCTAACTACAGTTGTCTACACATGCGTGATGATTATTGGAGAGAATATATGCGCGTTTAATTCGCACTTACGTTCGTCTATCTCACAGCCAAGTTCATAACTATTACTGGTCTCCATCGTGACGCGGTCGCTTTAGGCGTGATGAAGCTCGTTTATGCTGAAGAAGCAATTTGCACGATCAACACAAATTTTAAACGAATACGTTTTAGAGTTAGATATTAGTGGGCTGCAAATTATCGGCTGGCTCTGTGTTCCAAGCAATTTCAGTCGGAAAGCAGATAACCGATCGCCACCTTCCGAAAAGGACTCAAACAGGAGATTCGCCGTTGCCGTTTTTCACCGAACTCAAACGCGGATGGGTGTCCTTCCATTGAATGGTCTTTGAGTGTCAGTGTGTCACAGGAATGGTTTAATAGTAAAGGGACGAATCATCTTCTTCCCTTTTCTTACATACTCATCTCCCATATACACATGACCTGATGAAAATAGCGTTATGGAAAACTTTCAGATGGACCAGCACGTTTTTGGCACTGTTGGACGAAACCAGTTTCTGAACCAGTCTAACATGCACAACAAGAAAATAATCCAAACATATAAGCGATACATCATTAATATCACAACACTAATGGCAAACAGCGCCACGGGCCAGAAGGATCCTGCGGCTTTGGCAGATGAGATAGTTGACTTCGAAGTCCAGATTGCAAACGTAAGACAAAGACGCCTCCATCAGACAAAAATGTGTACTTGAGTTATGGTAAGGCGATCTCTACAGCAAAGCTGGTGTGTTTACAGAGAACCCGATCACAAGAAAAGAGACGTAATTATATTGCTAGGTACAATAAAGTAACTGTGGGTGAACTGCAGCAAAATCAGTCGCAGGTAAGGTAACCTGTATACAATCATATTTACTCCAGATTTCTATTTTAATAAATCTTTAGTACATCAGTTGCATGTCATTTGCATAGAGATCTCGCATCACGTGACGCAACCTGTACCTCCTGTACGGCGCCAAAGAGTTGGATATTTTGTTCTGTTTTGAACTCATAAACATGTGCAGCTTCTCAGCTTTCGATCATGTGTTGTACAATGAATGCTCTTTCTCCGTAATGGCGAGAGGAGACCACTCTTCATTTGTATGATTTTCTTAATTTAGTTTCCATTGCTGGAGATCGTGAAGAACGTTTTCAAGAATGTCAGCATAAGTGTTGACGAAGAAGAACCCCTTATTGTGTGGGAAACGGACTACTATAAATCAGTATTCGACTTCTTCAGCACTGTCAACAGGTGAGGCAATACAGTAAGGTCATTTATTCCACATAACTAATTAGAGGCTTGTGATATTGTAGTCGGTTAAAAGGAGAGTCATTGGCCATCATGCAGAATAGGCTCCCATTCCTACGTTCTCCATATGTAGATATCGCAGTCGTACGTATTCATGCTTTTATTGCTCTGTTCGACTGCGTGGCGCACGCAAGAGAACCAGCATGGTGTCCATAGACCTACTTGTTCTCTCGTTTTGCTTCATATTTAGAGAGTGACCCATAAGGTCACTGGGTTTCGGGTTTCCGGAATTCGTTTTTCTTTTTTTGCTATATTTGGAGTTCGTTGTGTTCCGAGGATTCGGAGTTATTCGTCTTTATCATCTTTATCATCGCCGATTTATCACATCTATGTTAATATCCGAAGTTCAGAGAAGAAGCTACAGCTGTTAAACATATTCCATCAGCGGTGAGAACACTGCTTCTGCAGCGGAAAGACAGCAGTAGGGCAAGAAAACAGCAGAACGTGCAGAAAGATGTTATGTAGTTTCTGACTTCAACCCTTTCATCACCGTGGGATTTCGGTCTGCCGCGAGGGGTCTTCAACAACAAAAGTCATTGCGAAAAGCAGGAAAAAACATGGATGACACAGGCAACAGAAACATCACCTTCTAACAACTGGCTTTAATTGGTCAGCGTAGGTTCCAGTGATGTCACGGGCGCTGTAATCCCATATGACCCAGAACCGTGTATAGGAACGGGAGTCTGGCTATTAGGAGAAGCATAAAAAAAGGCTTAATCTGTCAATCAAACGTTCATTTCTCCTGTTTGTTTCTCCTTCCGTATGTGTAAGTTTCTCGTCAAACTCAAGGAGATGTTGCCATCTGATCGAACTTGAGCACGTTCCATGCGTTGCTGTTTTTTGTGGGGGCTGCCATGACACCAAAATTTTCCAAAAGGACGGACGAGTTTTGAGAATTTTATGAAATTTTGTTTTGCAGATTACTTTAATTTTGTTCCGCGAGTAGATACTATTTTGTACCTATCTTGAAAATCAACTATAAATTACGCTCCAGTGTGGATATTTACGCTAAAACGTGCGTCGTCGTTGTTATACCCACTATGAACGGCGATGTCAAGAAAAATCGCAAGAAAAAGGCCACTGATGCGTAAAATTTCGCTTTGCATTACTGATTTTTATTGATATATACATCTTTGCCCGTCGTTTATTTCATACACTTGTGATTCGCAATTTAAAGGTCATTCCTGATGATGATGATGATGATTGGGAGTTTTGTGGCGCAGCGACAACTAGGATCATAATGCGCCAAAACTCTGGTGTTATTTAAAACAAATTTAACTTAAAAATAGAGTGATTTGTTTAAAATCAAAAGGAATCGAAAGGTGTTGGTTCGATAGGTGTGTAAATCATCATATGAAATGAGATAACTAAGATATTACAATTCATTCACGATGCCTATATCTCTTAAAAATAGGAAAACGTCCTCGAAAGGGATGAGAGCCTCATCCCCTAGTAATAATGCGGGGTGAAGGGGGATACAGTACTTGTAGAAGATATGAAAATGACGTTGGCGATGTGTCATAAAAGAAGGGCAACTAATGAGTACATGCAAAATGGAAAGGTCTGCGCCACAGTGTGCACACTCAGGTGCTTCCTCTCCTCGTAAAAGGTACCCATGGGTCAAAATGTGTGACCCAATCTTAACCGACTTGACAAAATCTCGTGTAGCCGGTTTTTAAATACTTGAACTGGGGCTCCAATTCGAGGTTTAACTGTGTGCAATTTGTTATCTGTTTGGCCAGACCAGAAATCTTGCCACTTCCTGCGGATGACCCTTTTCAAATCCAGCAGTAGATCAGGGAGAGGGATTTCAAAAGAAGTGTTGTCATAACCATGGGCAGCGAGAGCTGCACGGTCAGCCCTCTCGTTGCCGCTTATACCGACATGGCTGGGTACCCAACAAAGTTTCAAACTGTACCCTTTCTCATATATGACAGTTGCTAAATGCTGCGCACGTCGAACTAAAAGAGTTTTGTGTGGCTTGATGTTACAAATGGCATGTATGGAACTCAGTGAGTCTGTGTATATAACAGACGACGTTATCCGTGTTTCTAGAATATGATTTAGTGCAACAATAATCGCATACATTTCTGCGCTGAAAATTGTCAGAAGACTGTTCAAGGAATGCGATTTTGTACATGTTCCTGAAATCATGGCGCACGATACTCCTGTACTAGTTTTTGAGGCATCCGTGTAAATATCAGTGTGTTCACCGAAGCCTTCCTTGAGGATCTCAAATTCTTGCTGTATTTCCACAGCAGGTCTTTTTGTTTGTTAAATTTGGTTAACGAAGTGTCATGTGCCACGGGTGTTCGCCAAGGAGGGAGCATTTGTGGGGACTGTAGCGGGGGTAGATTGTAGCTCCGCATAAAAGTATAGTGCTCTACATCTTGTTGGAGCCGGATACTGTATACAGGTATGGCATTCGGTATGGCATTCGGTTCATGAATAAACGTTCGGAACGTGTGCCCTCCACACAGGGCAGCGCAGGATGCTGAGGGTAACCTTTAATTCTGAGCCCATACGACGCACCGAGATAAAACCGTCGTCTTTCTAGGGACCATTCGTTTGCTTGAACATAAAGACTTTGAACTGGAGACGTTCTGAAGGCTCCAAGGACCAGCCTTAATCCGAAGTGATGCACTGTGTCTAAGGCCTTCATAACTGAGGGACGTGCATACCCATACACGAAACATGCATAATCTAGCCTAGCACGGACAGTGGATATGTAAATGCGGTGGAGGGTTTCGCGGTCTGCTCCCCAAGACCTGTGAGAGAGGATCTCCAGCACATTCAAAGATCTTAAGCATTTGCGTTTCAAATCCTTCACATGGGCCAGGAAGGTCAGCTTTCTGTCAAAAATCAAACCAAGAAACTTATGTTCATACTGAACACAAATATCCTGACCTTTCATTTGGAGTGATGGATCCGGAAAAAGACCTCTTGTTCTGGAAAACGGTACGCAAACAGTCTTGGTGGGTGAGAACCTGAACACGTTTTCAGATGACCATTTGGTTAGCCTGTTGATAGTCAGCTGGAGCTGTCTTTCGCACACAGCAAGGTTAGAAGACGAAACACATATTTGCAGATCGTCTACATACAAAGAATACGAGACGGATGGGGTTATAACACTGGCCAGTGAATTCATTTTGATTACAAAAAGGGTGACACTGAGAACGGCGCCCTGCGGGACACCATTCTCCTGTACGAAAGGCCTCGATAAAGTAGTGCCCAACTGAATTCTAAACAGTCGACCCTGGAGGAAGTCTCTGACACAGCGAAACAGGCGACCACGCACTCCCAGAGAGTGGAGGTTCCTGAGAATACCATAACGCCACGCTGTGTCATAGGCCTTCTCCAAATCAAAAAAGACAGAAACACAGTGCTGTTTCCTGATGAAAGCTTCCCTTATTGTACTTTCTAGGCGCAGAAGATGATCAGTTGTTGAGTGTGCAGCTCTAAAGCCGCACTGTAAACGGTCCAGACACTGGTTTTGTTCCAGGAAGTACACAAGTCAACTGTTCACCATGCACTCGAAGGTTTTTCCGAGACAGCTGGTGAGAGCAATCGGCCTGTAGCTTGATGGATCAGATTTATCTTTTCCTGGCTTCAAGAGAGGGATGACTGTTGCCAATTTCCAGCTAGAAGGTAGCATGCCTTCTTGCCAGACCAGATTAAAGAAGTCCAAAAGACTGTCAAGGGTGCAGGTGCCGTGGCTTTACGAGAAAACAAGGCTTGAAGAAGTTCTGGTTTTGTAAATGGCTTATTGTAGCCACATCTGTCACCTGATGCGCTTGAGAGTGTTTGTTTTTCCGCACGCTCCTTGAACCTTAAGAAGTCAGGTGTGTAATGTGATGAGCTCGAAACGTTTGAGAAGTGCTCACCAAGAGCATTTGCCTGTTCATCTATGCTCTTACAAACTGTGCCATTAACCTGTAGTAGAGGTACGGAAAAGCTGGCGTAGTCGCCCTTAATTTTTCTTAGTCTATCCCACAGTGCTTTTGAAGGGGTGTTAGAGTTTAGAGAGGATACAAATCTTTTCCACGACTCCTGCTTGGCTCGGCGTCGCGTCCATCGGGCTTTAGCACGAGCTTTTTTAAATGCAAGCAGATTAGCACTTGTGGGGTATCTTCGAAATATCCCCCACGCCCGGTTCTGCTCCCTGCGTGTTTTCTCACATTCACTCGTCCACCAGGGTTTAGGACGCCTGGGGAGATTCCCTTTTGTTTGTGGAATGGATAGTGTAGCAGCATGAATAATTTTGTCTGTGATCACCTTGTTGGCCTCCTCCACACAGAGACGATCAAAAGATGAAGGTGCAAGTTCTGCCTCTTTGGTAAATAACTCCCAGTCTGCTTCAGATAGTTTCCACCGGGGTGGCCGTGCTCTTTTATTACTGGTACCAGAGAATTTAAGGATAACCGGAAAGTGATCGCTACCTCGAGGGTTTTGGTCGACTTTCCAGTCAACAAAGGGGTAAAGAGTGGGACTGCATAATGAGATGTCAATTGCAGAGAGTGACTGGGTTGCAGAGTTCATGTAGGTCGGCAATCCTCTATTTAACAAACAAATTGACCGGGAAAAGAGTATTCTTTCCAACATCTTACCACGGTTGTCAGTTTTTGCACTGCCCCACAAAGAATTGTGGGCATTAAAATCTCCCGAAATCATAAATGGTTGAGGCAGCTGGTCGCAAAGCTGCTCAAAGTCCCTCTGACGTACCATAGCTGAGGGAGGCAACTACAAAGAGCAGACTGTAATGATCTGGTCTAAGCAAATTTGTATGGCTACAGCCTCAAGGTCTGTCACCAGTGGAATGTTCCTTGCAGGGACAGAGAGTGGTACGACAACAGCCACACCACCAGATGCACGAGCTGTGTGCGCACGGTCCTTGCGGAAAATAGTGTACTTACGAAAAGGATTTAAATTTTCCGAAGTTAGGTACGTTTCCTGTAAACAGAAACACATTGCACTGTTCTCCTCAAACAGGTCATGAATGTCGTCCAAGTTTGAAAAAAGACCTCAACAATTCCATTGGATTATAACCTGTGCACCCATAAAAAGGATGGGAGAGAGAAGCAGCAAAATCCTTAACATGTGGTCGCTAATACATAATTCCGTGGACTGTTTGGACATGAGTGTTATTTAGGGAGGAGTTATCCTTGGTGGAAGCACTTTCTGTGTACCTTTTCGTCTGCTGCCCCTACCTCGGCTAGATGTCATCTCTCTCTTTTCTTTCCCCTGAGAGAGTACACCTGGGATACTAGACGACGACTTCTGCGATAAGCAGTCGTCGTCGTCCATGTCCATGTCTTGCAATGTGGCCTGGGATTGGCCTGGTGTGACCTCATCCCAGATGGAGGCACTGCCATCAACTCCAGTAGAAGCTGTGGCTGTCTCCGGAGGAGACCCAGAAACAGGAAGGGACACCCCGGTGTCATTTCCATTTTGTTGGGGAGTATTGGGTAGAGACCCAGTAGTCTGGGTCTCTACAGATTTCCTCAGTGGTGCTACCCCCCTGCGCACCACTTCGGAGAAGGTTCCCTTTTTTGAAAACTCAACCTGCGCTTTTGCATCTCTGTACGAAAGATTTTGTGTCACTTTGACCTTCAGTATGTCTTTCTCTTCCTTCCACCGTGGACAGGAGCGAGAGTAGACAGGATGATTACCTTTACAGTTTGCACATCTGACATCCTTCTCACAGGTCTCTGCAGCGTGATCCGTGCCTGCGCATTTCGGGCAGGTGGCCTGTCCACGACAGACCTGCGAGCCGTGGCCAAAACGTTGGCACTTAAAGCACCTCCGCGGATTTGGGATATATGACCGGACGTGACAGTTGATGTACCCTGCTTTAATGGTAGTGGGAAGCTTATGTAATTGAAATGAAAGGACAATGTGTTTAGTGGCAATCTCCTTACCGTCTCGACGCATAGTTATTCGCCGCGCTGTCACAACACCTTCATCCCTTAGACCCTCTTCGATTTCAGCATCTGAACAATCAAGAAGTTCATGCTCAGATATCACGCCCTTCACTATGCTCAGCGTACGATGCCTCGAAACTGTAACAGGTACGTCAGCAATTCTGTTCAGGGAAAGCAGAGTCGAGCTTTGCTGTCGTGTCTGGACATCGATCTGCAAGTCTCCTGTAGTCAACTTTTTCGCGGAATAGGACTTCCCTATGGCTTTTTCCAGTTCCTTCGCGATCGCAAATGGTGATACTTTGCTCAGGGGCTTAGACTCGTTTTCTCCATGGATGATCAGGACCTTTGCAAACCATGGTTCTGGTGTGAGGTCCAGTGATTGTGTTGCTAGTACATCGGTGCGGTGCCGCTTTCGGTACCGATCATGTTTTTTTGAGTTTGAAGAATCCATAAAAGAAATGTTGTGGTTCAGTGCAGTGGTGCGTCGCCCACCATGGAGCCCAACAAGGGAACGTGTCCCACACGCTAACGCCTGCCTCTGCACTATACCCTAGTGCAGCTTCTGGAGAGTGAAAGGACTGCCCAAGGTTGACCCTTGCCGCCAAAGAAGGTGAAGGGAGGAAAAGGAAAATAGTGAAGGAGTGGAGAAAGAAAAAGTAATGAAGGGGGAGATGGCGACTAGCTGAATAATCCTGGCCGGGTCTTCCAGGACCACCCGACTATGGGAAGCAGGGGCCAAAGCGGTGTGTTGCTTTCCCGGAGGGGCCCCGAAGGGTCCTAAACAACCTCCGGGTCCACTCAACCGCCAGGATCCCCCTTTCCCCAGACACGGGAAAGCCACACACAGCTATACATGGGGGTCTCCCTCCTGCGGCGACCCAACCGTTGGTGCAGGAGGGGGCTACTGCTGCTGCTGCCGGGCGATGGGGGCGCCAAGTTCCCGACGCCGGGTTAAAGGTCATTCCGACAGCCGTGACTGTCCTGGAGAACGCTTCTGTCGGCCAATCAGTTGTGCTATCGAACGCTTCTGCCGTTCAGCGTCTTCCCAGCACGCCCCTCTCCATGCAAATGACGGCGATAATAGTGTCTGCAAAATCCCTTGTTTTGGTAGGATGCTGAGGATATCCATTTTAATCCTACACGATCCACTGGAATTCAGTGAATAGAGGTGAAATAGAGCTTGGATAGCGGGACTTTAAATCCAAGCCTGTATTTCGGCTCGTGATTGGCCAGAGAGCTCAAAAAGTGGGTGGAGCTCCAGGTATAGGCACGTCTCATTGATGGCAAAACTCCATTTTTTATACGCAGCTGTGACCTGACCTAGAAATTATATTTCCTTTTTTGATGCCCCACTAAAAATGTGTTTCTTCCCTCTCTTTCGCCAGGATTTTTGTAGATCATAACCGAGTCGCCCGCACGAGGGCTCTTCTGGGTCAAAAACAGATTCTTTTAGCTCAAACAGGATGAAACATCTAAGAACAAAAATGTTTGCGCCTCAATGTAAGCCTTCTCTCCAGGAATCGTCCTTGACTGACCTCCTCTAGCCTTGTCCAAACGCCCTTGGCTGTAGCCTGGTTGATGACATATGCTGTCTGAGAACCTGACAGAGTCTGCACAATTGCGCTGAGAGCTTCTGTGTCCCGCTTGTCCCAAAGGGCTCTCGCTTCTGTTGCTTCCGGTGGGTTGTCTTGAATGACCGTCCAAAGTCCACGCGCCTTCAAGAACGAGGTCATTTTGAACTTCCACGTCGGATAGTTTGTGCCGTCCAACTTCTCGGTGACGGTCGTGAAGGTCTGCACTGGAGCCGCCATACCCTCTGACGACATTTCTGACAGCGACTTCTCACGTTCTCTTCAACAAAGAGGCCCTCCTTCCTGGACAGGTCCGAAACGAGAGCTTCCTGGGCCCATAACCTATGTTGAGCTGTACCATTGTTTCGGTCTACCGCAGCTGGTGCCCTGCCATTCCAACACGCGAGAGTTACCTGAAGATATCCAGTGTCATCTAAAGTCACTCGAAGACGTCTGAAGCCTGTTGAGGTCATGTGAGGGCGTCTGGAGCCATCACAAGTGTTCGGAAGATGTCTGAGGTCACCTGAAGTCACTCGCGGTCACTTCAAGACACCCAGAGTCACCTGAAGACGTCGGCAGTCATCGGAAGTCACCTGAAGACGTGTGGTGCAATTTGAAGTCGAGTGAAAACGTCTCAGGCCACCTAAAGTCACTTGAAATCACCTGAAGTCGCCTAAAGTCGTGTAAAGCTACCTGAAGATGTCAGGGGTCAACTAAAGTTACTTGAAGTCACAGCTGGAGTCGCCTGAACCTGTCTTGTGAGGCGGGAATGAAGAAAAGAAATGTCCTGGGTCGCCAGATGTGGAAGGAAGGTGACCGGGCCGTGGCTCACTCCAAGAACATCTTCATCCGCCAAACTCTTGAAATAAGGATGCGGCAGTCGGAGTAGCAACAAATACAAACGTTTAATGATGATGAGACGTATTTACAGGCATGCATAATAATTTAGGATGGTAAGGTGCCGAATAGGTCGTCGTAGGACGTTCCATGAATGACGACAGACGATTACGACGTGGCACACCGCCGTTAACTACTACGGTGGCGCCACTTACACACATTGACGATGGGCATGTCATCTGACGATGACAATGACGCTGACACGACCCCTTCTATTAAAATGAAATGTCCTCATTTCATGGTTACTGTTGATGTACTAAACACTTGATAACCAAAAAATGATAATCATCGTGACATTCTGTCTTTCTCAGCTTTAAACAAAGCGTCCCGACTCTTACCAGGGCCCTTGGCAGAATAAGGGCATTGAGAAAAGAGAACAGACAGAATTCCTCGAAGTTACAACGTATATGCTAAGTGTGGCAAATCCATACCTGCTACAAAAGAAAAAATCTCCTGATTTTGAGTACAGTGAAGTATACAGAAAAATTGTGAAGTGTACAGAAGATTAACAGTTGTGACAAGAATATGTGCGCGACAAAATCTGACAGTGAACAGAATACCAAAAATGAAGTACTGACACAAGCACTCCAAGCATGATATACGAGAGCAGGAGTCAGGGAAATCAAGCAAAGAAAACTGTCAAGCCAAATTTGTTCGTTCATGAGACGAAGCGTCCTTCGCTCATGAAACGTCTGTTTACATTTGTCGAGGCGTCCCACCACAAATGTAAACTCTCAATTTCAAGTCGTACTAGGTAAATTACAAGACTAGATTAAAGTTGAAGTGATAAGAACTAAGTCGAAGTGACTGGCCATAGCGAAAGAGTGTAAACGTTACGCAAGTCTGCACTATCAAAATTTGAGTAAAACGTAAGATGAGGATATCGGTAACAATAGATCTCGGCAGAACTAGATACTGGCATTAGTAGCGATAAAGATATACGTCTCAACATACCTTAAAGTTCTTGTCTGAACTGAAGATAATTACGAACACATCACTATAACGTTTCGCGTTTGTTGCGAAGTCTCTTCGAAATCGTTGATCACTGAACGAAGTTTCTTTTCGGTGAAAAGGAAAGTCCTCGTTGATAGAAGACGAAGAGGTACAGTTCCAAGAAGTACATAGCGACGAAGATGAGGCCGGATCAGCTGATTACAGGGCACTGATGTTGCGTTTGCTGAAGATCAGTCCAATGTTCGTGAAGGTGACCACAGATACGATGAATCGTGAGGTGAAGTTCGCATCACTTGAGCAGGCCTTGCTGTATGAAGACACTCGTGATCCTTGCATGGATCACTTGAAGATGACAACGGCGATGGCGATGAACGGCTAGACGATATGTCCCAAGTAGTGTGATAGTCCAGGAAATGAGCTGAATTGGCTCAAAAATAACACATCAGGGGAAGTTGTCTGAATATTAATGGCTTGTGCTTGGAAGACATGTTACGATAACGAGACATGATACGCTTACTTCGAAACACCAAGCCATCACCAAAGACCAAAGATAGCATTCCGGAACACTAGCCACGGAAGCTCAATATATTCCATTGCAACCAACTGAAGAGTTACAAGTGAATGGAGGTTTAGTTTTCGACAGGAAAACTTAAAATGGCTACAACTGAGCTAGTGGACGGCCTCGAAAGTCACTCGAGGAAGGCACGTTCTAGAACGTTAGGCTAAGCAACTGTTCGTCCTAACTGAAGAAAAGGGTTTAACTCTCGCGCGGGAGAAATCTACGTTCTACACCGCTAAAGAAAGTTCGAAAGACATGAGTAAGACATGACGGCTGCCTGGACTGAAGCAAGCCATCAGGACTCTAGTCTCGTGAGTGAGAACGCTAGTGACTTCACTGAATAGGGCAATGGCTGACCTTGACAAGGTTATGCGACTGTTGGTTGCTGGAGGACGAATCCAATACGAATTGCATAACAACGTCGAAGGACGAGAAGATGAAAAACACGCCTTCGGTTCAAGCACCCAAGCTGATGGAGCTCTCTGTGTACCTCGTACCATGCCTCAACAAGTGTAAAGAAAACTGACTATGTCTCTGCTGACAAAGGCCATGGACTGCGCTGAAAAACGATCTTGCCTTTGAGCTCTGAAGACATCACTCCGAAGATTGCCGATCCTGTCGACTGCGCCATGTGAGGCGGGAATGAAGAAAAGGAATGTCCTGGGTCGCCAGATGTGGAAGGAAGGTGACCGGGCCGTGGCTCACTTCAAGAACATCTTCATCCGCCAAACTCTTGAAATAAGGATGCGGCAGTCGGAGTAGCAACAAATACAAACATTTGATGATGATGAGACGTATTTACAGGCATGCATAATAATTTTGGATGGTAAGGTGCCGAATAGGTCGTCGTAGGACGTTCCATGAATGACGACAGACGATTACGCCGTGGCGCACCGCCGTTAAATACTACGGTGGCGCCACTTACACACAATGACGATGCGCATGTCAGCTGACGATGACAATGACGCTGACAGTCTGCAGTCACCTGAAATCGCCTGAAAACTTCTCGAGCTACCAGTAGCCACCTGAGGACGTCTGTGTTAACCTGAAATTGTTGAAGTCACCTGAAAATGTGAAAAGTCGCCTAAATGTACTGAACTCACCGGAAAAGGTTAGGTGCCACCTCCAGTCGCTTGAAGACATCTGAGGTCACCTAAAGTCACCCGAAGGCATTTGGAGCCATCTGAAGACGTCAGCAGTCACCTGCAGCCACATGAAGTCGTCTGAAGTCTCTTGAAGTCACCTGAAGACATCTGGAGTCAACTGAAGTCGCCTGAAGACGTCTGAAGTCATCTGAAAATACTTGAAGTCACCCGAAGAAATCAGGAGTCATCTGAAGACGTCGGTAGTCACCTGAAGTCACCTGAAGACATCCAGAGTCATCTAAAGTCTCCCGAAGACGTCTGAAGCCTGTTGAAGTCATCTGAGGGTGTCTGGAGACATCACAAGTGTTCGGAAGATGTCTGAGGTCAACTGAAGTGACTTGCGGTCACTTCAAGACACCTGGAGTCATCTGAAGACGTCGGCAGTCATCTGAAGCCAACTGAAGACGTCTGGAGCCATTTGAAGTCGACTGAAAGCGTCTGAGGTCACCTAAAGTCACTTGAAATCACCTGAAGGCATCTGCTGCCACATAAAGTCGCATAAAGTCGCCTACCGCAAGTGACTTCAGGTGACCTCAGACGTCTTGCGAACACTTGTGATGGCTCCACACGTCCTCAGATGACTTCCACAGGCTTCAGACGTCTTCAGGTGGCTCTAGGTGACATTGAATGTCTTCAGGTAACTGCAGGTGACTACCGACGTCTCTGGATGACTCCAGATGTCCTCTGGTGACTTCAAGTGGTTTGACATGACTTCAGACGTCTTCAGGCGACTTCAGTTGGCTCCAGATGTCTTCAGGTGATTTCAAGAGACTTGGGACGTCTTCATGTGGCTGCAGGTGACTTCAGGTAATTGCTGATGTCTTCAGATGGCTCCAAATGTCTTCGGGTGGCTTTCGGTGACCTCAGACGTCTTCAGGCGACTGGAGGTGGCACCTGACCTCTCCAGGTGAGTTCAGTACCTTTAGGTGACTCTTCACACTTTCACATGACTTCAAGTGACTTCAGGTGAACACAGGTGAACACAGACGTCCTCAGATGGCTACTGGAAGCTCGAGACGTTTTCAGGCGGTTTCAGGTGACTCCAGACACGTTCAGGCGACTCTATCTGCGACTTCAAGTAACTTTAGATGACCCCCGACATCTTCAGGTAGCATTACGCGACTTTAGGTGACAGCAGATGCCTTGAGGTGATTTCAAGTGACTTCAGGTGACCTGAGACGTTTTCAGTCGACTTCAAATGGCTCTAGAAGTCTTCAGGTGACTTCACATGACTGCGGACGTCTTCAGGTGACTCCAGGTGTCTTGAAGCGACCGCAAGCGACTTCAGGTGACCTCAGTCGTCTTGCGAACACTTGTGATAGCTCCAGACGTCCTCAGATGACTTCCACAGGCTTCAGACATCTTCAGGTGGCTCTAGGTGACATTGGATGTCTTCAGGTCTCTTCAGCTGACTACCGACGTCTCCAGATGACTCCAGATGTCTTCTGGTGACTTCAACTGATTTGAGATGACTTCAGACGTCTTCAGGCGACTTGAGTTGGCTCCAGACGTCTTCAGGTGACTTCAAGAGACTTCGGACGTCTTCATGTGGCTGCGTGTGACTTCAGGTGACTGCTGACGTCTTCACATGGCTCCAAATGTCTTCGGATGGCTTCTGGTGACCTCAGACGTCTTCAGGCGACTGGAGGTGGCACCTGACCTCTTCAGGTGAGTTCAGTACCTTTAGGTGACTCTTCACGTTTTCAGGTGACTTCAAGTGACTTCAGATGAACACAGATCCTCAGGTGCCTACTTAGCTCGAGACGTTTTCAGGCGGTTTCAGGTGACTCCAGACACGTTCAGGTGACTCCAGCTGTGACTTCAAGTGACTCTACGTGACTGCTGGCATCTTCAGGTAGCTTTACGCGACTTTAGGCGACTTCAGGTGACAGCAGATGCCTTGAGGTGATTTCAAGTGACTTCAGGTGATCTGAGACGTTTTCAGTCGTCTTCAAATGGCTCTAGAAGTCTTCAGGTGACTTCAGATGACTGCGGACGTCTTCAGGTGACTCCAGGTGTCTTGAAGTGACCGCAAGTGACTTCAGGTGACCTCAGACGTCTTGCGAACACTTCTGATGACTCCACACGTCCTCAGATGACTTCCACAGGCTTCAGACGTCTTCAGGTGGCTCTAGGTGACATTGGATGTCTTCAGGTAACTTCAGGTGACTACCGACGTCTCCAGATGACTTCAGATGTCTTCTGGTGACTGCAATTGATTTGAGATGACTTCAGACATCTTCAGGCGACTTCAGTTGGCTCCTGATGTCTCCAGGTGATTTCAAGAGACTTGGGACGTCTTCCTGTGGCTGCATGTGACTTCAGGTAACTGCTGATATCTTCAGATGGCTCCAAATGTCTTCGGGTGGCTTCGGATGACCTCATACGTCTTAGGCGACTGGAGGTGGCACCTGACCTCTTCAGGTGATTTCAGTACCTTTAGGTGACTCTTCACAATTTCAGGTGACTTCAAGTGACTTCAGGTGAACACAGACGTCCTCAGATGACTACTGGTAGCTTGAGACGTTTTCGGGCGGTTTCACGTGACCCCAGAGACGTTCAGGCGACTCCAGCTGTGACTTCAAGCAACTTTAGGTGACCATTGACATCTTCAGGTAGTTTTACGCGACTTTAGGCGACTTCAGGTGACAGCAGATGCCTTGAGGTGATTTCAAGTGACTTCAGGTGATCTGATAGGTTTTCAGTCGTCTTCAAATGGCTCTATATGTATTCAGGTGACTTCAGATGACTGCGGACGTCTTCAGGTAACTCCAGGTGTCTTGAAGTGACCGCAAGTGGCTTCAGGTGACCTCAGACGTCTTGCGAACACTTGTGATGGCTCCACACGTCCTCAGATGACTTCCACAGGCTTCAGACATCTTCAGGTGGCTCTAGGTGACATTGAATGTCTTCAGGTAACTTCAGGTGACTACCGACATATCCAGATGACTCCAGGTGTCTTCTGGTGACTTCAAGTGATTTGAGATGACTTCAGACGTCTTCAGGCGACTTCAGTTGGCTCCAGATCTCTTCAGGTGATTTCAAGAGACTTGGGACGTCTTCATGTGGCTGCAGGTGACTTCCGGTAACTGCTGATGTCTTCATATGGCTCCAAATGTCTTCGGATGGCTTCGGGTGACCTCAGACGCCTTCAGGCGACTGGAGGTGGCACCTGACCTCTTCAGGCGTGTTTAGTACATTTAGGTGACTCTTCACATTTTCAGGTGATTTCAAGTGACTCAGGTGAACACAGACGTCCTCAGATGACTACTGGTAGCTTGAGACGGATTCGGGCGGTTTCACGTGACTCCAGACACGTTCAGGCGACTCCAGCTGCGACTTCAAGTAACTTTAGGTGACCCCTGACATCTTCAGGTAGCTTTACGCGACTTTAGGCGACTTCAGGTGACAGCAGATGCCTCGAGGCAATTTCAAGTGACTTCAGGTGATCTGTGACGTTTTCAGTCGTCTTCAAATGGCTCTAGAATTCTTCAGGTGACTTCAGATGACTGCGGACGTCTTCAGGTGACTTCAGATGACTGCGGACGTCTTCAGGTGACCTCAGACGTCCTGCGAACACTTGTGATTGCTCCACCCGTCGTCAGATGACTTTCACAGGCTTCAGACGTCTTCAGGTGGCTCTAGGTGACATTGAATGTCTTCAGGTAACTTCAGGTGACTACCGATGTCTCCAGATGACTTCAGATGTCCTCTGGGGACTTCAAGTGATCTGAGATGACTTCAGATGTCTTCAGGCGACTTCAGTTGGCTCCAGATGTCTTCAGGTGATTTCAAGAGACTTGGGACGTCTTCCTGTGGCTGCATGTGACTTCAGGTAACTGCTGATATCTTCAGATGGCTCCAAATGTCTTCGGGTGGCTTCGGATGACATCAGACGTCTTAGGCGACTGGAGGTGGCACCTGACCTCTTCAGGTGAGTTCAGTACCTTTAGGTGACTCTTCACATTTTCAGGTGATTTCAAGTGACTCAGGTGAACACAGACGTCCTCACGTGACTACTGGTAGCTTGAGACGTTTTCAGGCGGTTTCAGATGACCCCAGAGACGTTTAGGCGACTCCAGCTGTGACTTCAAGTAACTTTAGGTGACCGTTGACATCTTCAGGTAGCTTTACGCGAGTTTAGGCGACTTCAGGTGACAGCAGATGCCTTGAGGTGATTTCAAGTGACTTCAGGTGATCTGAGACGTTTTCAGTCGTCTTCAAATGGCTCTATATGTATTCAGGTGACTTCAGATGACTGCGGACGTCTTCAGGTAACTCCAGGTGTCTTGAAGTGACCGCAAGTGACTTCAGGTGACCTCAGACGTCTTGCGAACACTCGTGATGGCTCCACACGTCCTCAGATGGCTTCCACAGGCTTCAGACATCTTCAGGTGGCTCTAGGTGACATTGAATGTCTTCAGGTAACTTCAGGTGACTACCGACATATCCAGATGACTCCAGGTGTCTTCTGGTGACTTCAAGTGATTTGAGATGACTTCAGACGTCTTCAGGCGACTTCAGTTGGCTCCAGATCTCTTCAGGTGATTTCAAGAGACTTGGGACGTCTTCATGTGGCTGCAGGTGACTTCCGGTAACTACTGATGTCTTCATATGGCTCCAAATGTCTTCGGGTGGCTTCGGGTGACCTCAGACGCCTTCAGGCGACTGGAGGTGGCACCTGACCTCTTCAGGCGTGTTCAGAACCTTTAGGTGACTCTTCACATTTTCACGTGATTTCAAGTGACTCAGGTGAACACAGACGTCCTCAGATGACTACTGGTAGCTTGAGACGGTTTCGGGCGGTTTCACGTGACTCCAGACACGTTCAGGCGACTCCAGCTGCGACTTCAAGTAACTTTAGGTGACCCCTGACATCTTCAGGTAGCTTTACGCGACTTTAGGCGACTTCAGGTGACAGCAGATGCCTCGAGGCGATTTCAAGTGACTTCAGGTGATCTGGGACGTTTTCAGTCGTCTTCAAATGGCTCTAGAATTCTTCAGGTGACTTCAGATGACTGCGGACGTCTTCAGGTGACCTCAGACGTCCTGCGAACACTTGTGATTGCTCCACCCGTCGTCAGATGACTTCCACAGGCTTCAGACGTCTTCAGGTGGCTCTAGGTGACATTGAATGTCTTCAGGTAACTTCAGGTGACTACCGATGTCTCCAGATGACTTCAGATGTCCTCTGGGGACTTCAAGTGATCTGAGATGACTTCAGATGTCTTCAGGCGACTTCAGTTGGCTCCAGATGTCTTCAGGTGATTTCAAGAGACTTGGGACGTCTTCCTGTGGCTGCATGTGACTTCAGGTAACTGCTGATGTCTTCAGATGGCTCCAAATGTCTTCGGGTGGCTTCGGATGACCTCAGACGTCTTAGGCGACTGGAGGTGGCACCTGACCTCTTCAGGTGAGTTCAGTACCTTTAGGTTACTCTTCACACTTTCAGGTGACTTCAAGTGACTTCAGGTGAACACAGACGTCCTCAGATGACTACTGGTAGCTTGAGACGTTTTCGGGCGGTTTCACGTGACCCCAGAGACGTTCAGGCGACTCCAGCTGTGACTTCAAGTAACTTTAGGTGACCGTTGACATCTTCAGGTAGTTTTACGCGACTCTAGGCGACTTCAGGTGACAGCAGATGACTTGATGTAATTTCAAGTGACTTCAGGTGATCTGAGACGTTTTCAGTCGTCTTCAAATGGCTCTATATGTATTCAGGTGACTTCAGATGACTGCGGACGTGTTCAGGTAACTCCAGGTGTCTTGAAGTGACCGCAAGTGACTTCAGGGGACCTCAGACGTCTTGCGAACACTTGTGATGGCTCCACACTGTTGAGGTTTTATGCCGTGGACAATCTGTGCGTGTCGCTTCAACACTCAGAGCATCAGTCAGACATCCAGTTCGGTCCAGTCAGCGAGAGAATGTGGTACACGACTTTGTCATCACACACCTCGCGCTGCTCGGGCCTTTTATTATTAAAATATAACTAATCCGAAACTAAAGGATTTGTGCTAGACGCAAAAGATACAGCCCAACAAATGCCCCCCTGCGTCCAGCAAATCCTACACATCAAGGAAAGTTTGTGAAGCCGAATCCTTTGCCGCACACGGTGTTCTTTGCGTTCGACACTGGTTTCGTCAAAGCGTCGGCGATCATGTCCTCAGTGCGTAAGAATGTGATCCTGAACCGTTTGTTTTCCACTTCATTTCTGGCGAATAGGTATTTGAGATCGATGTGCTTTGTTCGTTTATGATACATCGGGTTTTCAGTTATTCTGATGGCAGACTGGTTGTCACAACGGACTTCTAAGGTCTGAGTTCCATAGTTATTGAATCCAAGTTCTGCCATGAACGTTTTAACCCACTTTCCTTCTTTTAAGCCTTCCGTAAGCGCAATGTATTCCGCTTCGCATGTTGACAAAGCTATTAGTTGTTGTCTCGTCGATCTCCAACTGATCGCACCCTGAGACATTGTGAATACGTAACCACTCCTCGATCTGCCAGTGCCACACTCGTTCCAGCTTGCATCGGTGTAACCTGTTATGGACTCCTTGCATGCGCTGTAGGTTATTCCAACGTTGCGGGTTCCTTTGAGGTAGCGGAGCACTCTTTTCACCATCCTCCAGTGACTTAGCGTGTGATTTAAATTGAACTGGCTCAGGTAGTGAGTGACAAATGCAAGGTCTGGGCGTGTCCCTTGCACCAAATACATTAAATTTCCTATCAGGGACTGATATGGTACATTCGGATTCTTCTCTGCAGCAGTCGCAGTCGTCGTGTCATTCCTCTGTCCAACTTCCATTGGTGTTTTTATCGGTTTGCAATCCTCCATCTTGAAGCGATTTAAGATCTCGTCGATGTATTTTCTTTGACTGATCGTTAGGGTCCTGTTCTGTTTGTCGTGTACTACCTCAATTCCGAGAATATAGGTTGGCTCTCCCAAGTCTTTCAGTTTGACCTTTTGCCCTAGGTCCTTGATGGCTGTTTTTAGAAGGGCTGATGAAGTGGCCATCATAAGCATGTCGTCCACATATACGCTTAGAATAACCTTCTGATGTCCTTGGATCAATAGGTAAACACATCTATCCGCTTCAAGCCTCCTGTAACCCAAGTTCCTGAGGATTTCATCAAGCGTTAAGTACCATGTCCTCCCGGATTGCTTGAGGCCGTAAAGTGCCTTCTTTAGTAGACATACTTTATTGGCAGCTCCGGGATAGCCCAAAGGTGGCTCCACGTAGACAGTTTCCTCGAGTCTTCCGTGAAGGTACGCCGTCTTCACATCAAGTTGGCGCATCGCCATTCCTTCCTCGAGGCCTAATGTAAGGAGGATTCGCAAACTTGTCAACTTGACAACGGGTGAAAAAGTATCAAAATAATATACGCCTTCAACCTGCGATGTCCCTACGGCAACAAGGCGTGCCTTATACTTGTCTATATTTCCTGCGGCGTCTCTCTTGATGAGATAGACCCATTTTGATTTTACAACTTTCATGTCTGCTTTCTTTGATACTAAGGTCCACGTTTCCATTTTATGAAGAGATTTGAGTTCCTCTTCCGTGGCTTCGATCCACTGTGCTCGTTGTGGCGACGCCATTGCTTCATCGTAAGATCGTGGGTCAGTTTGCTTTTGCTCCGTTTGCTGTTCTGTCGCCATTTCACAGTAGTTAGCCTTCTTTGGATCAACTTGTAGACGACTAGGTGGTCTTTTGATTCTCGTCGATCGTCTTATTGGAGCGTCGTTCTGTGGAGGCTCCACATCAGATTCGTCAGTAGCTTCATACTCACTGTCTCGTTCAAGTTGAGATATTGAGCTGTGATTTCCCACCTGGGGGTCACAACATTCCCACCTTCTGCTTGTGATTCAGCCACATCCATATCAACAAATACGTTATCATGAGGTGCGTCTGGTTCTCGTGGTGGGATTTGACTTGAGTACTGCAAACTTTCGTAATCCTCCTGGCTGTTACTGTCGCTGTTCAACAGGAGTGAACCCTTTTTGTCGTCTATAAATTTTACGTCTCTGCTAGCAATGATTGACTTGCTGGACGGATGATAGAGACGATAAGCTTTCTTGTCTTGGTAATATCCCACAAAAATAACCTGCCGGCTCTTTTTATCGAGCTTGTTTCTTGGTTGCCAGGAATCCAGGCATAGGCAAAGCAACCAAAAACTTTAAAGTATCGTACCGATTGGTAGCGTTTCGAGTATATTTCCTCTGGTATGCCTCCATCGAGAACCTTCTTGCTGCAACGGTTTTTTATGTATGCCGCAGCGTTGACTGCCTCGGCCCAAAAAACATAGGCAGTTCAGCTTCGTGCAGGAGCGTTCGAGCTGTCTCGACTAATGTTCTGTTCATTCGCTCTGCAACGCCATTCTGAGCGGGTGAATATGGCGCGGTCCTCTCATGAACTATTCCCCTTGCTTTTAAGAAATGTGCCAAACGATCGTTGACGAACTCACCCCCATTGTCAGTACGAATCCTTCTGACAGTCCGTCCAAGTTGGGTTTCGGCGGTGCATATGTGTTCCTTTAATGCTTCAGCGGCTTCGCTTTTATAGCGTAAGAAATGAACTGCTGCTCGTCTACTACAGTCATCTACAATAACCATAAAATACTTGCTTCTCCCCATTGACTCCACTGGAAAAGGGCCACATAGGTCAAGATGCAGCAATTCTAGTACTTCTGAGCTGTGACTTGAGAGCGCCCTGAAAGGTTCTCTTGAGTGCTTCACAATGACACAGTTCTCGCAGGTTTCCATTCCCTTCGAAAGGAGTGGTAGGCCGGCCACCGCATTCGTTCGTGACATTTTCATTAGCGCGTCGACGTTCAAGTGTCCCATACGACGGTGCCACAGCATTTCTGCACTGTCGAGCTTTGCATGATCCGCCCGCTCTGTTACCGGTATGGCTTGTGCATTCATTTTGTAGATGCCGTCAGTTTTCACCGCTGAGAAAACGAAGTTCGCTTCCTTGTGGACGGTGCAATCGTCGTCGCTGAAGATAACTTGCATACCGCTGTCGGTAAGCTTAGACACGGAAATCAGGTTATCCGTTATACCAGGAACATAAAGAACGTTTCTTGCTGTTAGCCTGTTGTCCACATCGTCATCTAGGACGCGAAAAATGACGGTTCCGGACCCTTCAGCGTCAATAGTCTTGCCATCGGCCACCGTAACTTGCCTCTTCTTTTCGGGCTTAAAGTCCCTTAGGATATCCATGCATCCGGTCATATGGCTTGTGGCTCCCGAATCAATGGACCAATCTTCAGAGGCACACTTCAATTCCTTAACACCGAAAGCAAATTAATTTGTCAGTCGTCCGTTTCTATCCTGTGCTGTGGGTGGTCTGGCTAGTCTGGCCGTTTGCCTCGACTTTCCTTCAGTTGTGTCGGGATTTCGAATCCTGAATGACTCGTCTCGATTCCTGTTCTGACGTGGCGTCCCACTTCCAGCGTTCCCTGCTGAGCGGGTCCAGCAGTTTCGTGCGAAGTGTCCAGTTTTCCCACAATTGTAGCACTTTAGCGCTTTGGTTTGCGAAGCATATTTATCCTCGTGCTGGTACCTTTTCGGCCGAACACTTGCCTTACAAGCGGCTTCATCAACTGAGTCCCTTTTCTGACGTTGTTCTTCTTGTAGAACGGCATATCTGACCTTTTGTAGGGTAATATCGGACATAGAACACACGTCAAAGCCTCGGGCTACTCCATAATATGCTCCTGGCAGTCCTTGAATGGCTATGGTTGCTACTTCAGCATCTTCGATAGTCTCGCCTAAACTCCGTAACTGCTCAGAAAGGGATTCTACGCGGTGCATGTATTGTGCTGCATTTTCTTCTTTGGTCCACTCAATCCCGTTAAGCTCCCGTTTTAGAGCAATTTTCTTTTCGAGTACACGACCTCGGTTAACCTCTTCGAGTTTGTTCCAAATGTCCTTTGCAGACGTCTGGTTTACGACGTAACTCGTCTGTGCGCTTAACAGCGACTGGACCATGACGTTAGTAGCCTAGATCTCCTTCTTGTCCCATTCACGCCTGGCATCTTGGTCAATTGGGCGTTCGCCTTCCACGGCTGAACAAAGTCCCTTCGCCTTGAGGTATATCGTCATTTTAAAACGCCATGTGGGATAATTGCTGAAGTCAAGCTTCTCTAAGTGGACCGAGTGGTTAGTCGACGTTCCCTCCACCATTTTGGTTTCTCAAAAGAATGTGAACTTGCTCACCGCTTGAGTGACTCGGTGTCTTGAAACCGATCTGGGCCCATAACCTTTGTTGAGGTTTTATGCCGTGGGCAATCTGTGCGTGTGGCTTCAACACTACCGAGAGAGCATCAGTCAGACATCCAGTTCGGTCCAGTCAGCGAGAGACTGTGGTACACCACTTTGTCATCACGCACCTCGCGCTGCTCGGGCCTTTCTTATTAAAATATAACTAATCCGAAACTAAAGGATTTGCGCTAGACGCAAAAGATACAGCCCAACACACACGTCCTCAGATGACTTCCACAGGCTTCAGACGTATTCAGTTGGCTCTAGGTGACATTGAATGTCTTCAGGTAACTTCAGGTGCCTACCGACATATCCAGATGACTCCAGGTGTCTTCTGGTGACTTCAAGTGATTTGAGATGACTTCAGACGTCTTAAGGCGACTTCAGTTGGCTCCAGATCTCATCAGGTGATTTCAAGAGACTTGGGACGTCTTCATATGGCTGCAGGTGACTTCCGGTAACTGCTGATGTCTTCATATGGCACCAAATGTCTTTGGGTGGCTTCGGGTGACCTCAGACGCCTTCAGGCGACTGGAGGTGGCACCTGACCTCTTCAGGCGCGTTCAGTACCTTTACGTGACTCTTCACATTTTCAGGTGATTTCAAGTGACTCAGGTGAACACAGACGTCCTCAGATGACTACTGGTAGCTTGAGACGTTTTCGGGCGGTTTCACGTGACTCCAGACACGTTCAGGCTACTCCAGCTGCGACTTCAAGTAACTTTAAGTGACCCCTGACATCTTCAGGTAGCTTTACGCGACTTTAGGCGACTTCAGGTGACAGCAGATGCCTTGAGGTGATTTCAAGTGATCAGGTGATCTGAGACGTTTTCAGTCGTCTTCAAATGGCTCTAGAAGTCTTCAGGTGACTTCAGATGACTGCGGACGTCTTCAGGTGACTCCAGGTGTCTTGAAGTGACCGCAAGTGACTTCAGGTGACCTCAGACGTCTTGCGAACACTTGTGAATGCTCCACAGGTCCTCAGATGACTTCCACAGGCTTCAGACGTCTTCAGGTGGCTCTAAGCGACATTGAATGTCTCCAGGTAACTTCAGGTGACTACCGGCGTCTCCAGATGACTCCAGATGTGTTCTAATGACTTCAAGTGATTTGAGATGACTTCAGACGTCTTCAGGCGACTTCAGTTGGCTCCAGATCTCTTCAGGTGATTTCAAGAGACTTGGGACGTCTTCATGTGGCTGCAGGTGACTTCAGGTAACCGCTGACGTCTTCAGATGGCTTCAAACGTCTTCGGGTGGCTTCGGGTGACCTCAGATGTCTTCAGGCGACTGGAGGTGGCACCTGACCTCTTCAGGTGAGTTCAGTACCTTTAGGTGACTCTTCACATTTTCAGGTGACTTCAAGTGACTTCAGGTGAACACAGACGTCCTCAGATGACTACTGGTAGCTTGAGACGGATTCGGGCGGTTTCACGTGACTCCAGACACGTTCAGGCGACTCCAGCTGCGACTTCAAGTAACTTTAGGTGACCCCTGACATCTTCAGGTAGCTTTACGCGACTTTAGGCGACTTCAGGTGACAGCAGATGCCTCGAGGCAATTTCAAGTGACTTCAGGTGATCTGTGACGTTTTCAGTCGTCTTCAAATGGCTCTAGAATTCTTCAGGTGACTTCAGATGACTGCGGACGTCTTCAGGTGACTTCAGATGACTGCGGACGTCTTCAGGTGACCTCAGACGTCCTGCGAACACTTGTGATTGCTCCACCCGTCGTCAGATGACTTTCACAGGCTTCAGACGTCTTCAGGTGGCTCTAGGTGACATTGAATGTCTTCAGGTAACTTCAGGTGACTACCGATGTCTCCAGATGACTTCAGATGTCCTCTGGGGACTTCAAGTGATCTGAGATGACTTCAGATGTCTTCAGGCGACTTCAGTTGGCTCCAGATGTCTTCAGGTGATTTCAAGAGACTTGGGACGTCTTCCTGTGGCTGCATGTGACTTCAGGTAACTGCTGATATCTTCAGATGGCTCCAAATGTCTTCGGGTGGCTTCGGATGACATCAGACGTCTTAGGCGACTGGAGGTGGCACCTGACCTCTTCAGGTGAGTTCAGTACCTTTAGGTGACTCTTCACATTTTCAGGTGATTTCAAGTGACTCAGGTGAACACAGACGTCCTCACGTGACTACTGGTAGCTTGAGACGTTTTCAGGCGGTTTCAGATGACCCCAGAGACGTTTAGGCGACTCCAGCTGTGACTTCAAGTAACTTTAGGTGACCGTTGACATCTTCAGGTAGCTTTACGCGAGTTTAGGCGACTTCAGGTGACAGCAGATGCCTTGAGGTGATTTCAAGTGACTTCAGGTGATCTGAGACGTTTTCAGTCGTCTTCAAATGGCTCTATATGTATTCAGGTGACTTCAGATGACTGCGGACGTCTTCAGGTAACTCCAGGTGTCTTGAAGTGACCGCAAGTGACTTCAGGTGACCTCAGACGTCTTGCGAACACTCGTGATGGCTCCACACGTCCTCAGATGGCTTCCACAGGCTTCAGACATCTTCAGGTGGCTCTAGGTGACATTGAATGTCTTCAGGTAACTTCAGGTGACTACCGACATATCCAGATGACTCCAGGTGTCTTCTGGTGACTTCAAGTGATTTGAGATGACTTCAGACGTCTTCAGGCGACTTCAGTTGGCTCCAGATCTCTTCAGGTGATTTCAAGAGACTTGGGACGTCTTCATGTGGCTGCAGGTGACTTCCGGTAACTACTGATGTCTTCATATGGCTCCAAATGTCTTCGGGTGGCTTCGGGTGACCTCAGACGCCTTCAGGCGACTGGAGGTGGCACCTGACCTCTTCAGGCGTGTTCAGAACCTTTAGGTGACTCTTCACATTTTCACGTGATTTCAAGTGACTCAGGTGAACACAGACGTCCTCAGATGACTACTGGTAGCTTGAGACGGTTTCGGGCGGTTTCACGTGACTCCAGACACGTTCAGGCGACTCCAGCTGCGACTTCAAGTAACTTTAGGTGACCCCTGACATCTTCAGGTAGCTTTACGCGACTTTAGGCGACTTCAGGTGACAGCAGATGCCTCGAGGCGATTTCAAGTGACTTCAGGTGATCTGGGACGTTTTCAGTCGTCTTCAAATGGCTCTAGAATTCTTCAGGTGACTTCAGATGACTGCGGACGTCTTCAGGTGACCTCAGACGTCCTGCGAACACTTGTGATTGCTCCACCCGTCGTCAGATGACTTCCACAGGCTTCAGACGTCTTCAGGTGGCTCTAGGTGACATTGAATGTCTTCAGGTAACTTCAGGTGACTACCGATGTCTCCAGATGACTTCAGATGTCCTCTGGGGACTTCAAGTGATCTGAGATGACTTCAGATGTCTTCAGGCGACTTCAGTTGGCTCCAGATGTCTTCAGGTGATTTCAAGAGACTTGGGACGTCTTCCTGTGGCTGCATGTGACTTCAGGTAACTGCTGATGTCTTCAGATGGCTCCAAATGTCTTCGGGTGGCTTCGGATGACCTCAGACGTCTTAGGCGACTGGAGGTGGCACCTGACCTCTTCAGGTGAGTTCAGTACCTTTAGGTTACTCTTCACACTTTCAGGTGACTTCAAGTGACTTCAGGTGAACACAGACGTCCTCAGATGACTACTGGTAGCTTGAGACGTTTTCGGGCGGTTTCACGTGACCCCAGAGACGTTCAGGCGACTCCAGCTGTGACTTCAAGTAACTTTAGGTGACCGTTGACATCTTCAGGTAGTTTTACGCGACTCTAGGCGACTTCAGGTGACAGCAGATGACTTGATGTAATTTCAAGTGACTTCAGGTGATCTGAGACGTTTTCAGTCGTCTTCAAATGGCTCTATATGTATTCAGGTGACTTCAGATGACTGCGGACGTGTTCAGGTAACTCCAGGTGTCTTGAAGTGACCGCAAGTGACTTCAGGGGACCTCAGACGTCTTGCGAACACTTGTGATGGCTCCACACTGTTGAGGTTTTATGCCGTGGACAATCTGTGCGTGTCGCTTCAACACTCAGAGCATCAGTCAGACATCCAGTTCGGTCCAGTCAGCGAGAGAATGTGGTACACGACTTTGTCATCACACACCTCGCGCTGCTCGGGCCTTTTATTATTAAAATATAACTAATCCGAAACTAAAGGATTTGTGCTAGACGCAAAAGATACAGCCCAACAAATGCCCCCCTGCGTCCAGCAAATCCTACACATCAAGGAAAGTTTGTGAAGCCGAATCCTTTGCCGCACACGGTGTTCTTTGCGTTCGACACTGGTTTCGTCAAAGCGTCGGCGATCATGTCCTCAGTGCGTAAGAATGTGATCCTGAACCGTTTGTTTTCCACTTCATTTCTGGCGAATAGGTATTTGAGATCGATGTGCTTTGTTCGTTTATGATACATCGGGTTTTCAGTTATTCTGATGGCAGACTGGTTGTCACAACGGACTTCTAAGGTCTGAGTTCCATAGTTATTGAATCCAAGTTCTGCCATGAACGTTTTAACCCACTTTCCTTCTTTTAAGCCTTCCGTAAGCGCAATGTATTCCGCTTCGCATGTTGACAAAGCTATTAGTTGTTGTCTCGTCGATCTCCAACTGATCGCACCCTGAGACATTGTGAATACGTAACCACTCCTCGATCTGCCAGTGCCACACTCGTTCCAGCTTGCATCGGTGTAACCTGTTATGGACTCCTTGCATGCGCTGTAGGTTATTCCAACGTTGCGGGTTCCTTTGAGGTAGCGGAGCACTCTTTTCACCATCCTCCAGTGACTTAGCGTGTGATTTAAATTGAACTGGCTCAGGTAGTGAGTGACAAATGCAAGGTCTGGGCGTGTCCCTTGCACCAAATACATTAAATTTCCTATCAGGGACTGATATGGTACATTCGGATTCTTCTCTGCAGCAGTCGCAGTCGTCGTGTCATTCCTCTGTCCAACTTCCATTGGTGTTTTTATCGGTTTGCAATCCTCCATCTTGAAGCGATTTAAGATCTCGTCGATGTATTTTCTTTGACTGATCGTTAGGGTCCTGTTCTGTTTGTCGTGTACTACCTCAATTCCGAGAATATAGGTTGGCTCTCCCAAGTCTTTCAGTTTGACCTTTTGCCCTAGGTCCTTGATGGCTGTTTTTAGAAGGGCTGATGAAGTGGCCATCATAAGCATGTCGTCCACATATACGCTTAGAATAACCTTCTGATGTCCTTGGATCAATAGGTAAACACATCTATCCGCTTCAAGCCTCCTGTAACCCAAGTTCCTGAGGATTTCATCAAGCGTTAAGTACCATGTCCTCCCGGATTGCTTGAGGCCGTAAAGTGCCTTCTTTAGTAGACATACTTTATTGGCAGCTCCGGGATAGCCCAAAGGTGGCTCCACGTAGACAGTTTCCTCGAGTCTTCCGTGAAGGTACGCCGTCTTCACATCAAGTTGGCGCATCGCCATTCCTTCCTCGAGGCCTAATGTAAGGAGGATTCGCAAACTTGTCAACTTGACAACGGGTGAAAAAGTATCAAAATAATATACGCCTTCAACCTGCGATGTCCCTACGGCAACAAGGCGTGCCTTATACTTGTCTATATTTCCTGCGGCGTCTCTCTTGATGAGATAGACCCATTTTGATTTTACAACTTTCATGTCTGCTTTCTTTGATACTAAGGTCCACGTTTCCATTTTATGAAGAGATTTGAGTTCCTCTTCCGTGGCTTCGATCCACTGTGCTCGTTGTGGCGACGCCATTGCTTCATCGTAAGATCGTGGGTCAGTTTGCTTTTGCTCCGTTTGCTGTTCTGTCGCCATTTCACAGTAGTTAGCCTTCTTTGGATCAACTTGTAGACGACTAGGTGGTCTTTTGATTCTCGTCGATCGTCTTATTGGAGCGTCGTTCTGTGGAGGCTCCACATCAGATTCGTCAGTAGCTTCATACTCACTGTCTCGTTCAAGTTGAGATATTGAGCTGTGATTTCCCACCTGGGGGTCACAACATTCCCACCTTCTGCTTGTGATTCAGCCACATCCATATCAACAAATACGTTATCATGAGGTGCGTCTGGTTCTCGTGGTGGGATTTGACTTGAGTACTGCAAACTTTCGTAATCCTCCTGGCTGTTACTGTCGCTGTTCAACAGGAGTGAACCCTTTTTGTCGTCTATAAATTTTACGTCTCTGCTAGCAATGATTGACTTGCTGGACGGATGATAGAGACGATAAGCTTTCTTGTCTTGGTAATATCCCACAAAAATAACCTGCCGGCTCTTTTTATCGAGCTTGTTTCTTGGTTGCCAGGAATCCAGGCATAGGCAAAGCAACCAAAAACTTTAAAGTATCGTACCGATTGGTAGCGTTTCGAGTATATTTCCTCTGGTATGCCTCCATCGAGAACCTTCTTGCTGCAACGGTTTTTTATGTATGCCGCAGCGTTGACTGCCTCGGCCCAAAAAACATAGGCAGTTCAGCTTCGTGCAGGAGCGTTCGAGCTGTCTCGACTAATGTTCTGTTCATTCGCTCTGCAACGCCATTCTGAGCGGGTGAATATGGCGCGGTCCTCTCATGAACTATTCCCCTTGCTTTTAAGAAATGTGCCAAACGATCGTTGACGAACTCACCCCCATTGTCAGTACGAATCCTTCTGACAGTCCGTCCAAGTTGGGTTTCGGCGGTGCATATGTGTTCCTTTAATGCTTCAGCGGCTTCGCTTTTATAGCGTAAGAAATGAACTGCTGCTCGTCTACTACAGTCATCTACAATAACCATAAAATACTTGCTTCTCCCCATTGACTCCACTGGAAAAGGGCCACATAGGTCAAGATGCAGCAATTCTAGTACTTCTGAGCTGTGACTTGAGAGCGCCCTGAAAGGTTCTCTTGAGTGCTTCACAATGACACAGTTCTCGCAGGTTTCCATTCCCTTCGAAAGGAGTGGTAGGCCGGCCACCGCATTCGTTCGTGACATTTTCATTAGCGCGTCGACGTTCAAGTGTCCCATACGACGGTGCCACAGCATTTCTGCACTGTCGAGCTTTGCATGATCCGCCCGCTCTGTTACCGGTATGGCTTGTGCATTCATTTTGTAGATGCCGTCAGTTTTCACCGCTGAGAAAACGAAGTTCGCTTCCTTGTGGACGGTGCAATCGTCGTCGCTGAAGATAACTTGCATACCGCTGTCGGTAAGCTTAGACACGGAAATCAGGTTATCCGTTATACCAGGAACATAAAGAACGTTTCTTGCTGTTAGCCTGTTGTCCACATCGTCATCTAGGACGCGAAAAATGACGGTTCCGGACCCTTCAGCGTCAATAGTCTTGCCATCGGCCACCGTAACTTGCCTCTTCTTTTCGGGCTTAAAGTCCCTTAGGATATCCATGCATCCGGTCATATGGCTTGTGGCTCCCGAATCAATGGACCAATCTTCAGAGGCACACTTCAATTCCTTAACACCGAAAGCAAATTAATTTGTCAGTCGTCCGTTTCTATCCTGTGCTGTGGGTGGTCTGGCTAGTCTGGCCGTTTGCCTCGACTTTCCTTCAGTTGTGTCGGGATTTCGAATCCTGAATGACTCGTCTCGATTCCTGTTCTGACGTGGCGTCCCACTTCCAGCGTTCCCTGCTGAGCGGGTCCAGCAGTTTCGTGCGAAGTGTCCAGTTTTCCCACAATTGTAGCACTTTAGCGCTTTGGTTTGCGAAGCATATTTATCCTCGTGCTGGTACCTTTTCGGCCGAACACTTGCCTTACAAGCGGCTTCATCAACTGAGTCCCTTTTCTGACGTTGTTCTTCTTGTAGAACGGCATATCTGACCTTTTGTAGGGTAATATCGGACATAGAACACACGTCAAAGCCTCGGGCTACTCCATAATATGCTCCTGGCAGTCCTTGAATGGCTATGGTTGCTACTTCAGCATCTTCGATAGTCTCGCCTAAACTCCGTAACTGCTCAGAAAGGGATTCTACGCGGTGCATGTATTGTGCTGCATTTTCTTCTTTGGTCCACTCAATCCCGTTAAGCTCCCGTTTTAGAGCAATTTTCTTTTCGAGTACACGACCTCGGTTAACCTCTTCGAGTTTGTTCCAAATGTCCTTTGCAGACGTCTGGTTTACGACGTAACTCGTCTGTGCGCTTAACAGCGACTGGACCATGACGTTAGTAGCCTAGATCTCCTTCTTGTCCCATTCACGCCTGGCATCTTGGTCAATTGGGCGTTCGCCTTCCACGGCTGAACAAAGTCCCTTCGCCTTGAGGTATATCGTCATTTTAAAACGCCATGTGGGATAATTGCTGAAGTCAAGCTTCTCTAAGTGGACCGAGTGGTTAGTCGACGTTCCCTCCACCATTTTGGTTTCTCAAAAGAATGTGAACTTGCTCACCGCTTGAGTGACTCGGTGTCTTGAAACCGATCTGGGCCCATAACCTTTGTTGAGGTTTTATGCCGTGGACAATCTGTGCGTGTGGCTTCAACACTACCGAGAGAGCATCAGTCAGACATCCAGTTCGGTCCAGTCAGCGAGAGACTGTGGTACACCACTTTGTCATCACGCACCTCGCGCTGCTCGGGCCTTTCTTATTAAAATATAACTAATCCGAAACTAAAGGATTTGCGCTAGACGCAAAAGATACAGCCCAACACACACGTCCTCAGATGACTTCCACAGGCTTCAGACGTATTCAGTTGGCTCTAGGTGACATTGAATGTCTTCAGGTAACTTCAGGTGCCTACCGACATATCCAGATGACTCCAGGTGTCTTCTGGTGACTTCAAGTGATTTGAGATGACTTCAGACGTCTTAAGGCGACTTCAGTTGGCTCCAGATCTCATCAGGTGATTTCAAGAGACTTGGGACGTCTTCATATGGCTGCAGGTGACTTCCGGTAACTGCTGATGTCTTCATATGGCACCAAATGTCTTTGGGTGGCTTCGGGTGACCTCAGACGCCTTCAGGCGACTGGAGGTGGCACCTGACCTCTTCAGGCGCGTTCAGTACCTTTACGTGACTCTTCACATTTTCAGGTGATTTCAAGTGACTCAGGTGAACACAGACGTCCTCAGATGACTACTGGTAGCTTGAGACGTTTTCGGGCGGTTTCACGTGACTCCAGACACGTTCAGGCTACTCCAGCTGCGACTTCAAGTAACTTTAAGTGACCCCTGACATCTTCAGGTAGCTTTACGCGACTTTAGGCGACTTCAGGTGACAGCAGATGCCTTGAGGTGATTTCAAGTGATCAGGTGATCTGAGACGTTTTCAGTCGTCTTCAAATGGCTCTAGAAGTCTTCAGGTGACTTCAGATGACTGCGGACGTCTTCAGGTGACTCCAGGTGTCTTGAAGTGACCGCAAGTGACTTCAGGTGACCTCAGACGTCTTGCGAACACTTGTGAATGCTCCACAGGTCCTCAGATGACTTCCACAGGCTTCAGACGTCTTCAGGTGGCTCTAAGCGACATTGAATGTCTCCAGGTAACTTCAGGTGACTACCGGCGTCTCCAGATGACTCCAGATGTGTTCTAATGACTTCAAGTGATTTGAGATGACTTCAGACGTCTTCAGGCGACTTCAGTTGGCTCCAGATCTCTTCAGGTGATTTCAAGAGACTTGGGACGTCTTCATGTGGCTGCAGGTGACTTCAGGTAACCGCTGACGTCTTCAGATGGCTTCAAACGTCTTCGGGTGGCTTCGGGTGACCTCAGATGTCTTCAGGCGACTGGAGGTGGCACCTGACCTCTTCAGGTGAGTTCAGTACCTTTAGGTGACTCTTCACATTTTCAGGTGACTTCAAGTGACTTCAGGTGAACACAGACGTCCTCAGATGACTACTGGTAGCTTGAGACGTTTTCGGGCGGTTTCACGTGACCCCAGAGACGTTCAGGCGACTCCAGCTGTGACTTCAAGTAACTTTAGGTGACCGTTGACATCTTCAGGTAGTTTTACGCGAGTTTAGGCGACTTCAGGTGACAGCAGATGCCTTGAGGTGATTTCAAGTGACTTCAGGTGATCTGAGACGTTTTCAGTCGTCTTCAAATGGCTCTATATGTATTCAGGTGACTTCAGATGACTGCGGACGTCTTCAGGTAACTCCAGGTGTCTTGAAGTGACCGCAAGTGACTTCAGGGGACCTCAGACGTCTTGCGAACACTTGTGATGGCTCCACACGTCCTCAGATGACTTCCACAGGCTTCAGACGTCTTCAGTTGGCTCTAGGTGACATTGAATGTCTCCAGGTAACTTCAGGTGACTACCGGCGTCTCCAGATGACTCCAGGTGTCTTCTAATGACTTCAAGTGATTTGAGATGACTTCAGACGTCTTCAGGCGACTTCAGTTGGCTCCAGATCTCTTCAGGTGATTTCAAGAGACTTGCGACGTCTTCATGTGGCTGCAGGTGACTTCAGGTAACTGCTGATGTCTTCAGATGGCTCCAAACGTCTTCGGGTGGCTTCGCGTGACCTCACATGTCTTCAGGCGACTGGAGGTGGCACCTGACCTCTTCAGGTGAGTTCAGTACCTTTAGGAGACTCTTCACAATTTCAGGTGACTTCAAGGGACTTCAGGTGAACACAGACGTCCTCAGATGACTACTGGTAGCTTGAGACGTTTTCAGGCGGTTTCACGTGACTCCAGAAACGTTCAGGCGACTCCAGCCGTGACTTCAAGTAACTTTAGGTGACCGCTGACATCTTCAGGTAGCTTTACGCGACTTTAGGTGACTTCAGGTGACAGCAGATGCCTTGAGGTGATTTCAAGTGACTTCAGGTGATCTGAGACGTTTTCAGTCGTTTTCAAATGGCTCTATATGTATTCAGGTGACTTCAGATGACTGCGGACGTCTTCAGGTAACTCCAGGTGTCTTGAAGTGACCGCAAGTGACTTCAGGGGACCTCAGACGTCTTGCGAACACTTGTGATGGCTCCACACGTCCTCAGATGACTTCCACAGGCTTCAGACGTCTTCAGTTGGCTCTAGGTGACATTGAATGTCTCCAGGTAACTTCAAGTGACTACCGGCATCTCCAGATGACTCCAGGTGTCTTCTAATGACTTCAAGTGATTTGAGATGACTTCAGACGTCTTCAGGCGACTTAAGTTGGCTCCAGATCTCTTCAGGTGATTTCAAGGGACTTGGGACGTCTTCATGTGGCTGCAGGTAACTTCAGGTCACCGCTGACGTCTTCAGATGGCTCCAAATGTCTTCGGGTGGCTTCGGCTGACCTCAGATGTCTTCAGGCGACTGGAGGTGGCACCTGACCTCTTCAGGTGAGTTCAGTACCTTTAGGTGACTCTTCACAATTTCAGGTGACTTCAAGTGACTTCAGGTGAACACAGACGTCCTCAGATGACTACTGGTAGCTCGCGACGCTTTCAGGCGGTTTCAGGTGACTCCAGACACGTTCAGGCGACTCCAGCTGTGACTTCAAGTAACTTTAGGTGACCCCTGACATCTTCAGGTAGCTTTACGCGACTTTAGGCGATTTCAGGTGACAGCAGATGCTTTGAGGTGATTTCAAGTGATTTCAGGTGATCTGAGACGTTTTCAGTCGTCTTCAAATGGCTCTAGAAGTCTTCAGGTGACTTCAGATGACTGCGGACGTCTTCAGGTGACTCCAGGTGTCTTGAAGTGACCGCAAGCGACTTCAGGTGACCTCAGACGTCCTGCGAACACTTGTGATTGCTCCACCCGTCGTCAGATGACTTCCACAGGCTTCAG
Source organism: Ornithodoros turicata (assembly GCF_037126465.1). Lineage (NCBI taxonomy): Eukaryota > Metazoa > Arthropoda > Arachnida > Ixodida > Argasidae > Ornithodoros > Ornithodoros turicata. The sequence continues at coordinate 226,464,570 of NC_088201.1, forward strand.
ACGTCTTCGTGCCTCTAGGTGACATTGAATGTCTTCAGGTAACTTCAGGTGACTACCGATGTCTCCAGATGACTTCAGATGTCCTCTGGGGACTTCAAGTGATCTGAGATGACTTCAGATGTCTTCAGGCGACTTCAGTTGGCTCCAGATGTCTTCAGGTGATTTCAAGAGACTTGGGACGTCTTCCTGTGGCTGCATGTGACTTCAGGTAACTGCTGATGTCTTCAGATGGCTCCAAATGTCTTCAGATGGCTCCAAATGTCTTCGGGTGGCTTCGGATGACCTCAGACGTCTTAGGCGACTGGAGGTGGTACCTGATCTCTTCAGGTCAGTTCAGTAGCTTTAGGTGACTCTTCACATTTTCAGGTGATTTCAAGTGACTCAGGTGAACACAGACGTTCTCAGATGACTACTGGTAGCTTGCGACGCTTTCAGGCGGTTTCAGGTGACTCCAGACACGTTCAGGCGACTCCAGCTGTGACTTCAAGTAACTTTAGGTGACCCCTGACATCTTCAGGTAGCTTTACGCGACTTTAGGCGATTTCAGGTGACAGCAGATGCTTTGAGGTGATTTCAAGTGATTTCAGGTGATCTGAGACGTTTTCAGTCGTCTTCAAATGGCTCTAGAAGTCTTCAGGTGACTTCAGATGACTGCGGACGTCTTCAGGTGACTCCAGGTGTCTTGAAGTGACCGCAAGTGACTTCAGGTGACCTCAGACGTCTTGCGAACACTTGTGAATGCTCCACAGGTCCTCAGATGACTTCCACAGGCTTCAGACGTCTTCAGGTGGCTCTAAGCGACATTGAATGTCTCCAGGTAACTTCAGGTGACTACCGGCGTCTCCAGATGACTCCAGATGTGTTCTAATGACTTCAAGTGATTTGAGATGACTTCAGACGTCTTCAGGCGACTTCAGTTGGCTCCAGATCTCTTCAGGTGATTTCAAGAGACTTGGGACGTCTTCATGTGGCTGCAGGTGACTTCAGGTAACCGCTGACGTCTTCAGATGGCTTCAAACGTCTTCGGGTGGCTTCGGGTGACCTCAGATGTCTTCAGGCGACTGGAGGTGGCACCTGACCTCTTCAGGTGAGTTCAGTACCTTTAGGTGACTCTTCACATTTTCAGGTGACTTCAAGTGACTTCAGGTGAACACAGGCGTCCTCAGATGACTACTGGTAGCTTGAGACGTTTTCGGGCGGTTTCACGTGACCCCAGAGACGTTCAGGCGACTCCAGCTGTGACTTCAAGTAACTTTAGGTGACCGTTGACATCTTCAGGTAGTTTTACGCGAGTTTAGGCGACTTCAGGTGACAGCAGATGCCTTGAGGTGATTTCAAGTGACTTCAGGTGATCTGAGACGTTTTCAGTCGTCTTCAAATGGCTCTATATGTATTCAGGTGACTTCAGATGACTGCGGACGTCTTCAGGTAACTCCAGGTGTCTTGAAGTGACCGCAAGTGACTTCAGGGGACCTCAGACGTCTTGCGAACACTTGTGATGGCTCCACACGTCCTCAGATGACTTCCACAGGCTTCAGACGTCTTCAGTTGGCTCTAGGTGACATTGAATGTCTCCAGGTAACTTCAGGTGACTACCGGCGTCTCCAGATGACTCCAGGTGTCTTCTAATGACTTCAAGTGATTTGAGATGACTTCAGACGTCTTCAGGCGACTTCAGTTGGCTCCAGATCTCTTCAGGAGATTTCAAGAGACTTGCGACGTCTTCATGTGGCTGCAGGTGACTTCAGGTAACTGCTGATGTCTTCAGATGGCTCCAAACGTCTTCGGGTGGCTTCGCGTGACCTCACATGTCTTCAGGCGACTGGAGGTGGCACCTGACCTCTTCAGGTGAGTTCAGTACCTTTAGGAGACTCTTCACAATTTCAGGTGACTTCAAGGGACTTCAGGTGAACACAGACGTCCTCAGATGACTACTGGTAGCTTGAGACGTTTTCAGGCGGTTTCACGTGACTCCAGAAACGTTCAGGCGACTCCAGCCGTGACTTCAAGTAACTTTAGGTGACCGCTGACATCTTCAGGTAGCTTTACGCGACTTTAGGTGACTTCAGGTGACAGCAGATGCCTTGAGGTGATTTCAAGTGACTTCAGGTGATCTGAGACGTTTTCAGTCGTTTTCAAATGGCTCTATATGTATTCAGGTGACTTCAGATGACTGCGGACGTCTTCAGGTAACTCCAGGTGTCTTGAAGTGACCGCAAGTGACTTCAGGGGACCTCAGACGTCTTGCAAACACTTGTGATGGCTCCACACGTCCTCAGATGACTTCCACAGGCTTCAGACGTCTTCAGTTGGCTCTAGGTGACATTGAATGTCTCCAGGTAACTTCAGGTGACTACCGGCGTCTCCAGATGACTCCAGATGTGTTCTAAATACTTCAAGTGATTTGAGATGACTTCAGACGTCTTCAGGCGACTTCAGTTGGCTCCAGATCTCTTCAGGTGATTTCAAGAGACCTGGGACGTCTTCATGCTGCTGCAGGTGACTTCAGGTAACTGCTGATGTCTTCAGATAGCTCCAAACGTCTTCGGGTGGCTTCGGGTGACCTCAGATGTCTTCAGGCGACTGGAGGTGGCACCTGACCTCTTCAAGTGAGTTCAGTACATTTAGGTGACTCTTCACATTTTCAGGTGACTTCAAGTGACTTCAGGTGAACACAGACGTCCTCAGATGACTACTGGTAGCTTGCGACGCTTTCAGGCGGTTTCAGGTGACTCCAGACACGTTCAGGCGACTCCAGCTGTGACTTCAAGTAACTTTAGGTGACCCCTGACATCTTCAGGTAGCTTTATACGACTTTAAGCGATTTCAGGTGACAGCAGATGCTTTGAGGTGATTTCAAGTGATTTCAGGTGATCTGAGACGTTTTCAGTCGTCTTCAAATGGCTCTAGAAGTCTTCAGGTGACTTCAGATGACTGCGGACGTCTTCAGGTGACTCCAGGTGTCTTGAAGTGACCGCAAGTGACTTCAGGTGACCTCAGACGTCTTGTGAACATTTGTGATGGCTCCACACGTCCTCAGATGACTTCCACAGGCTTCAGACGTCTTCAGGTGGCTCTAGGTGACATTGGATGTCTTCAGGTAACTTCAGGTGACTACCGACGTCTCCAGATGACTCCAGATGTCTTCTGGTGACTTCAAGTGATTTGAGATGACTTCAGACGTCTTCAGGCGACTTCAGTTGGCTCCAGATGTCTTCAGGTGATTTCAAGAGACTTGGGACGTCTTCATATGGCTGCAGGTGACTTCTGGTAACTGCTGATGTCTTCATATGGCTCCAAATGTCTTCGGGTGGCTTCAGGTGACCTCAGACGCCTTCAGGCGACTGGAGGTGGCACCTGACCTCTTCAGGCGTGTTCAGTACCTTTAGGTTACTCTCCACATTTTCAGGTGATTTCAAGTGACTCACGTGAACACAGACGTCCTCAGATGACTACTGGTAGCTTGAGACGTTTTCGGGCGGTTTCACGTGACTCCAGACACGTTCAGGCGACTCCAGCTGCGACTTCAAGTAACTTTAGGTGACCCCTGACATCTTCAGGTAGCTTTACGCGACTTTAGGCGATTTCAGGTGACAGCAGATGCTTTGAGGTGATTTCAAGTGATTTCAGGTGATCTCAGACGTTTTCAGTCGTCTTCAAATGGCTCTAGAAGTCTTCAGGTGACTTCAGATGACTGCGGACGTCTTCAGGTAACTGTAGGTGTCTTGAAGTGACCGCAAGTGACTTCAGGTGACCTCAGACGTCTTGTGAACACTTGTGATGGCTCCACACGTCCTCAGATGACTTCCACAGGCTTCACACGTCTTCAGGTGGCTCTAGGTGACATTGAATGTCTCCAGGTAACTTCAGGTGACTACCGGCGTCTCCAGATGACTCCAGATGTCTTCTAATGACTTCAAGTGATTTGAGATGACTTCAGACGTCCTCAGGCGACTTCAGTTGGCTCCAGATCTCTTCAGGTGATTTCAAGAGACTTGGGACGTCTTCACGTGGCTGCAGGTAACTTCAGGTGACCGCTGACGTCTTCAGATGGCTCCAAATGTCTTCGGGTGGCTTCGGGTGACCTCAGACGCCTTCAGGCGACTGGAGGTGGCACCTGACCTCTTCAGGCGTGTTCAGTACCTTTAGGTGACTCTCCACATTTTCAGGTGATTTCAAGTGACTCACGTGAACACAGACGTCCTCAGATGACTACTGGTAGCTTGAGACGTTTTCGGGCGGTTTCACGTGACTCCAGACACGTTCAGGCGACTCCAGCTGCGACTTCAAGTAACTTTAGGTGACCCCTGACATCTTCAGGTAGCTTTACGCGACTTTAGGCGACTTCAGGTGACAGCAGATGCCTTGAGGTGATTTCAAGTGACTTCAGGTGATCTGAGACGTTTTCAGTCGTCTTCAAATGGCTCTAGAAGTCTTCAGGTGACTTCAGATGACTGCGGACGTCTTCAGGTGACTCCAGGTGTCTTGAAGTGACCGCAAGTGACTTCAGGTGACCTCAGACGTCCTGCGAACACTTGTGATTGCTCCACCCGTCGTCAGATGACTTCCAGAGGCTTCAGACGTCTTCAGGTGGCTCTAGGTGACATTGAATGTCTTCAGGTAACTTCAGGGGACTACCGATGTCTCCACATCACTTCAGATGTCCTCTGGGGACTTCAAGTGATCTGAGATGACTTCAGATGTCTTCAGGCGACTTCAGTTGGCTCCAGATGTCTTCAGGTGATTTCAAGAGACTTGGGACGTCTTCCTGTGGCTGCATGTGACTTCAGGTAACTGCTGATGTCTTCAGATGGCTCCAAATGTCTTCAGATGGCTCCAAATGTCTTCGGGTGGCTTCGGATGACCTCAGACGTCTTAGGCGACTGGAGGTGGCACCTAACCTCTTCAGGTGAGTTCAGTAGCTTTAGGTGACTCTTCACATTTTCAGGTGATTTCAAGTGACTCAGGTGAACACAGACGTCCTCAGATGACTACTGGTAGCTTGAGACGTTTTCGGGCGGTTTCACGTGACTCAAGACACGTTCATGCGACTCCAGCTGCGACTTCAAGTAACTTTAGGTGACCCCTAATATCTTCAGGTAGCTTTACGCGACTTTAGACGACTTCAGGTGACAGCAGATGCCTTGAGGTGATTTCAAGTGATCAGGTGATCTGAGACGTTTTCAGTCGTCTTCAAATGGCTCTAGAAGTCTTCAGGTGACTTCAGATGACTGCGGACGTCTTCAGGTGACTCCAGGTGTCTTGAAGTGACCGCAAGTGACTTCAGGTGACCTCACACGTCTTGCGAACACTTGTGATGGCTCCACACGTCCTCAGATGACTTCCACAGGCTTCAGACGTCTTCAGGTGGCTCTAGGTGACACTGAATGTCTCCAGGTAACTTCAGGTGACTACCGGCGTCTCCAGATGACTCCAGATGTGTTCTAAATACTTCAAGTGATTTGAGATGACTTCAGACGTCTTCAGGCGACTTCAGTTGGCTCCAGATCTCTTCAGGTGATTTCAAGAGACCTGGGATGTCTTCATGCTGCTGCAGGTGACTTCAGGTAACTGCTGATGTCTTCAGATAGCTCCAAACGTCTTCGGGTGGCTTCGGGTGACCTCAGATGTCTTCAGGCGACTGGAGGTGGCACCTGACCTCTTCAAGTGAGTTCAGTACATTTAGGTGACTCTTCACATTTTCAGGTGACTTCAAGTGACTTCAGGTGAACACAGACGTCCTCAGATGACTACTGGTAGCTTGCGACGCTTTCAGGCGGTTTCAGGTGACTCCAGACACGTTCAGGCGACTCCAGCTGTGACTTCAAGTAACTTTAGGTGACCCCTGACATCTTCAGGTAGCTTTATACGACTTTAAGCGATTTCAGGTGACAGCAGATGCTTTGAGGTGATTTCAAGTGATTTCAGGTGATCTGAGACGTTTTCAGTCGTCTTCAAATGGCTCTAGAAGTCTTCAGGTGACTTCAGATGACTGCGGACGTCTTCAGGTGACTCCAGGTGTCTTGAAGTGACCGCAAGTGACTTCAGGTGACCTCAGACGTCTTGTGAACATTTGTGATGGCTCCACACGTCCTCAGATGACTTCCACAGGCTTCAGACGTCTTCAGGTGGCTCTAGGTGACATTGGATGTCTTCAGGTAACTTCAGGTGACTACCGACGTCTCCAGATGACTCCAGATGTCTTCTGGTGACTTCAAGTGATTTGAGATGACTTCAGACGTCTTCAGGCGACTTCAGTTGGCTCCAGATGTCTTCAGGTGATTTCAAGAGACTTGGGACGTCTTCATATGGCTGCAGGTGACTTCCGGTAACTGCTGATGTCTTCATATGGCTCCAAATGTCTTCGGGTGGCTTCAGGTGACCTCAGACGCCTTCAGGCGACTGGAGGTGGCACCTGACCTCTTCAGGCGTGTTCAGTACCTTTAGGTTACTCTCCACATTTTCAGGTGATTTCAAGTGACTCACGTGAACACAGACGTCCTCAGATGACTACTGGTAGCTTGAGACGTTTTCGGGCGGTTTCACGTGACTCCAGACACGTTCAGGCGACTCCAGCTGCGACTTCAAGTAACTTTAGGTGACCCCTGACATCTTCAGGTAGCTTTACGCGACTTTAGGCGACTTCAGGTGACAGCAGATGCCTTGAGGTGATTTCAAGTGACTTCAGGTGATCTGAGACGTTTTCAGTCGTCTTCAAATGCCTCTAGAAGTCTTCAGGTGACTTCAGATGACTGCGGACGTCTTCAGGTGACTCGAGGTGTCTTGAAGTGACCGCAAGTGACTTCAGGTGACCTCAGACGTCTTGCGAACACTTGTGATGGCTTCACACGTCCTCAGATGACTTCCACAGGCTTCAGACATCTTCAGGTGGCTCTAGGTGACATTGAATGTGTCCAGGTAACTTCAGGTGACTACCGGCGTCTCCAGATGACTCCAGATGTCTCCTAATGACTTCAAGTGATTTGAGATGACTTCAGACGTCTTCAGGCGACTTCAGTTGGCTCCAGATCTCTTCAGGTGATTTCAAGAGACTTGGGACGTCTTCATGTGGCTGCAGGTAACTTCAGGTGACCGCTGACGTCTTCAGATGGCTCCAAATGTCTTCGGGTGGCTTCGGGTGACCTCAGATGTCTTCAGGCGACTGGAGGTGGCACCTGACCTCTTCAGGTGAGTTCAGTACCTTTAGGAGACTCTTCACAATTTCAGGTGACTTCAAGTGACTTCAGGTGAACACAGACGCCTCAGATGACTACTGGTAGCTTGAGACGTTTTCATGTGGTTTCACGTGACTCCAGACACGTTCAGGCGACTCCAGCTGCGACTTCAAAGAACTTTAAGTGACCCCTGACATCTTCAGGTAGCTTTACGCGACTTTAGGCGACTTCAGGTGACAGCAGATGCCTCGAGGCGATTTCAAGTGACTTCAGGTGATCTGAGACGTTTTCAGTCGTCTTCAAATGGCTCTAGAAGTCTTCAGGTGACTTCAGATGACTGCGGACGTCTTCAGGTGACTCCAGGTGTCTTGAAGTCACCGCAAGTGACTTCAGGTGACCTCAGACGTCCTGCGAACAGTTGTGATTGCTCCACCCGTCGTCAAATGACTTCCCCAGGCTTCAGACGTCTTCAGGTGGCTCTAGGTGACATTGAATGTCTTCAGGTAACTTCAGGTGACTACCGATGTCTCCAAATGACTTCAGATGTCCTCTGGGGACTTCAAGTGATCTGAGATGACTTCAGATGTCTTCATGCGACTTCAGTTGGCTCCAGATGTCTTCAGGTGATTTCAAGAGACTTCAGACATCTTCCTGTGGCTGCATGTGACTTCAGGTAACTGCTGATGTCTTCAGATGGCTCCAAATGTCTTCGGGTGGCTTCGGATGACCTCAGACGTCTTAGGCGACTGGAGGTGGCACCTGACCTCTTCAGGTGAGTTCAGTAGCTTTAGGTGACTCTTCACATTTTCAGGTGATTTCAAGTGACTCAGGTGAACACAGACGTCCTCAGATGACTACTGGTAGCTTGAGACGTTTTCGGGCGGTTTCACGTGACTCAAGACACGTTCAGGCGACTCCAGCTGCGACTTCAAGTAACTTTAGGTGACCCCTAATATCTTCAGGTAGCTTTACGCGACCTTAGACGACTTCAGGTGACAGCAGATGCCTTGAGGTGATTTCAAGTGATCAGGTGATCTGAGACGTTTTCAGTCGTCTTCAAATGGCTCTAGAAGTCTTCAGGTGACTTCAGATGACTGCGGACGTCTTCAGGTGACTCCAGGTGTCTTGAAGTGACCGCAAGTGACTTCAGGTGACCTCACACGTCTTGCGAACACTTGTGATGGCTCCACACGTCCTCAGATGACTTCCACAGGCTTCAGACGTCTTCAGGTGGCTCTAGGTGACACTGAATGTCTCCAGGTAACTTCAGGTGACTACCGGCGTCTCCAGATGACTCCAGATGTGTTCTAAATACTTTAAGTGATTTGAGATGACTTCAGACGTCTTCAGGCGACTTCAGTTGGCTCCAGATCTCTTCAGGTGATTTCAAGAGACCTGGGACGTCTTCATGCTGCTGCAGGTGACTTCAGGTAACTGCTGATGTCTTCAGATAGCTCCAAACGTCTTCGGGTGGCTTCGGGTGACCTCAGATGTCTTCAGGCGACTGGAGGTGGCACCTGACCTCTTCAAGTGAGTTCAGTACATTTAGGTGACTCTTCACATTTTCAGGTGACTTCAAGTGACTTCAGGTGAACACAGACGTCCTCAGATGACTACTGGTAGCTTGCGACGCTTTCAGGCGGTTTCAGGTGACTCCAGACACGTTCAGGGGACTCCAGCTGTGACTTCAAGTAACTTTAGGTGACCCCTGACATCTTCAGGTAGCTTTATACGACTTTAAGCGATTTCAGGTGACAGCAGATGCTTTGAGGTGATTTCAAGTGATTTCAGGTGATCTGAGACGTTTTCAGTCGTCTTCAAATGGCTCTAGAAGTCTTCAGGTGACTTCAGATGACTGCGGACGTCTTCAGGTGACTCCAGGTGTCTTGAAGTGACCGCAAGTGACTTCAGGTGACCTCAGACGTCTTGTGAACATTTGTGATGGCTCCACACGTCCTCAGATGACTTCCACAGGCTTCAGACGTCTTCAGGTGGCTCTAGGTGACATTGGATGTCTTCAGGTAACTTCAGGTGACTACCGACGTCTCCAGATGACTCCAGATGTCTTCTGGTGACTTCAAGTGATTTGAGATGACTTCAGACGTCTTCAGGCGACTTCAGTTGGCTCCAGATGTCTTCAGGTGATTTCAAGAGACTTGGGACGTCTTCATATGGCTGCAGGTGACTTCCGGTAACTGCTGATGTCTTCATATGGCTCCAAATGTCTTCGGGTGGCTTCAGGTGACCTCAGACGCCTTCAGGCGACTGGAGGTGGCACCTGACCTCTTCAGGCGTGTTCAGTACCTTTAGGTTACTCTCCACATTTTCAGGTGATTTCAAGTGACTCACGTGAACACAGACGTCCTCAGATGACTACTGGTAGCTTGAGACGTTTTCGGGCGGTTTCACGTGACTCCAGACACGTTCAGGCGACTCCAGCTGCGACTTCAAGTAACTTTAGGTGACCCCTGACATCTTCAGGTAGCTTTACGCGACTTTAGGCGACTTCAGGTGACAGCAGATGCCTTGAGGTGATTTCAAGTGACTTCAGGTGATCTGAGACGTTTTCAGTCGTCTTCAAATGCCTCTAGAAGTCTTCAGGTGACTTCAGATGACTGCGGACGTCTTCAGGTGACTCGAGGTGTCTTGAAGTGACCGCAAGTGACTTCAGGTGACCTCAGACGTCTTGCGAACACTTGTGATGGCTTCACACGTCCTCAGATGACTTCCACAGGCTTCAGACATCTTCAGGTGGCTCTAGGTGACATTGAATGTGTCCAGGTAACTTCAGGTGACTACCGGCGTCTCCAGATGACTCCAGATGTCTCCTAATGACTTCAAGTGATTTGAGATGACTTCAGACGTCTTCAGGCGACTTCAGTTGGCTCCAGATCTCTTCAGGTGATTTCAAGATACTTGGGACGTCTTCATGTGGCTGCAGGTAACTTCAGGTGACCGCTGACGTCTTCAGATGGCTCCAAATGCCTTCGGGTGGCTTCGGGTGACCTCAGATGTCTTCAGGCGACTGGAGGTGGCACCTGACCTCTTCAGGTGAGTTCAGTACCTTTAGGAGACTCTTCACAATTTCAGGTGACTTCAAGTGACTTCAGGTGAACACAGACGTCCTCAGATGACTACTGGTAGCTTGAGACGTTTTCATGTGGTTTCACGTGACTCCAGACACGTTCAGGCGACTCCAGCTGCGACTTCAAAGAACTTTAAGTGACCCCTGACATCTTCAGGTAGCTTTACGCGACTTTAGGCGACTTCAGGTGACAGCAGATGCCTCGAGGCGATTTCAAGTGACTTCAGGTGATCTGAGACGTTTTCAGTCGTCTTCAAATGGCTCTAGAAGTCTTCAGGTGACTTCAGATGACTGCGGACGTCTTCAGGTGACTCCAGGTGTCTTGAAGTCACCGCAAGTGACTTCAGGTGACCTCAGACGTCCTGCGAACAGTTGTGATTGCTCCACCCGTCGTCAAATGACTTCCCCAGGCTTCAGACGTCTTCAGGTGGCTCTAGGTGACATTGAATGTCTTCAGGTAACTTCAGGTGACTACCGATGTCTCCAAATGACTTCAGATGTCCTCTGGGGACTTCAAGTGATCTGAGATGACTTCAGATGTCTTCATGCGACTTCAGTTGGCTCCAGATGTCTTCAGGTGATTTCAAGAGACTTCAGACATCTTCCTGTGGCTGCATGTGACTTCAGGTAACTGCTGATGTCTTCAGATGGCTCCAAATGTCTTCAGATGGCTCCAAATGTCTTCGGGTGGCTTCGGATGACCTCAGACGTCTTAGGCGACTGGAGGTGGCACCTGACCTCTTCAGGTGAGTTCAGTAGCTTTAGGTGACTCTTCACATTTTCAGGTGATTTCAAGTGACTCAGGTGAACACAGACGTCCTCAGATGACTACTGGTAGCTTGAGACGTTTTCGGGCGGTTTCACGTGACTCAAGACACGTTCAGGCGACTCCAGCTGCGACTTCAAGTAGCTTTAGGTGACCCCTAATATCTTCAGGTAGCTTTACGCGACCTTAGACGACTTCAGGTGACAGCAGATGCCTTGAGGTGATTTCAAGTGATCAGGTGATCTGAGACGTTTTCAGTCGTCTTCAAATGGCTCTAGAAGTCTTCAGGTGACTTCAGATGACTGCGGACGTCTTCAGGTGACTCCAGGTGTCTTGAAGTGACCGCAAGTGACTTCAGGTGACCTCACACGTCTTGCGAACACTTGTGATGGCTCCACACGTCCTCAGATGACTTCCACAGGCTTCAGACGTCTTCAGGTGGCTCTAGGTGACACTGAATGTCTCCAGGTAACTTCAGGTGACTACCGGCGTCTCCAGATGACTCCAGATGTGTTCTAAATACTTTAAGTGATTTGAGATGACTTCAGACGTCTTCAGGCGACTTCAGTTGGCTCCAGATCTCTTCAGGTGATTTCAAGAGACCTGGGACGTCTTCATGCTGCTGCAGGTGACTTCAGGTAACTGCTGATGTCTTCAGATAGCTCCAAACGTCTTCGGGTGGCTTCGGGTGACCTCAGATGTCTTCAGGCGACTGGAGGTGGCACCTGACCTCTTCAAGTGAGTTCAGTACATTTAGGTGACTCTTCACATTTTCAGGTGACTTCAAGTGACTTCAGGTGAACACAGACGTCCTCAGATCACTACTGGTAGCTTGCGACGCTTTCAGGCGGTTTCAGGTGACTCCAGACACGTTCAGGGGACTCCAGCTGTGACTTCAAGTAACTTTAGGTGACCCCTGACATCTTCAGGTAGCTTTATACGACTTTAAGCGATTTCAGGTGACAGCAGATGCTTTGAGGTGATTTCAAGTGATTTCAGGTGCTCTGAGACGTTTTCAGTCGTCTTCAAATGGCTCTAGAAGTCTTCAGGTGACTTCAGATGACTGCGGACGTCTTCAGGTGACTCCAGGTGTCTTGAAGTGACCGCAAGTGACTTCAGGTGACCTCAGACGTCTTGTGAACATTTGTGATGGCTCCACACGTCCTCAGATGACTTCCACAGGCTTCAGACGTCTTCAGGTGGCTCTAGGTGACATTGGATGTCTTCAGGTAACTTCAGGTGACTACCGACGTCTCCAGATGACTCCAGATGTCTTCTGGTGACTTCAAGTGATTTGAGATGACTTCAGACGTCTTCAGGCGACTTCAGTTGGCTCCAGATGTCTTCAGGTGATTTCAAGAGACTTGGGACGTCTTCATATGGCTGCAGGTGACTTCCGGTAACTGCTGATGTCTTCATATGGCTCCAAATGTCTTCGGGTGGCTTCAGGTGACCTCAGACGCCTTCAGGCGACTGGAGGTGGCACCTGACCTCTTCAGGCGTGTTCAGTACCTTTAGGTTACTCTCCACATTTTCAGGTGATTTCAAGTGACTCACGTGAACACAGACGTCCTCAGATGACTACTGGTAGCTTGAGACGTTTTCGGGCGGTTTCACGTGACTCCAGACACGTTCAGGCTACTCCAGCTGCGACTTCAAGTAACTTTAGGTGACCCCTGACATCTTCAGGTAGCTTTACGCGACTTTAGGCGACTTCAGGTGACAGCAGATGCCTTGAGGTGATTTCAAGTGACTTCAGGTGATCTGAGACGTTTTCAGTCGTCTTCAAATGCCTCTAGAAGTCTTCAGGTGACTTCAGATGACTGCGGACGTCTTCAGGTGACTCGAGGTGTCTTGAAGTGACCGCAAGTGACTTCAGGTGACCTCAGACGTCTTGCGAACACTTGTGATGGCTTCACACGTCCTCAGATGACTTCCACAGGCTTCAGACATCTTCAGGTGGCTCTAGGTGACATTGAATGTGTCCAGGTAACTTCAGGTGACTACCGGCGTCTCCAGATGACTCCAGATGTCTCCTAATGACTTCAAGTGATTTGAGATGACTTCAGACGTCTTCAGGCGACTTCAGTTGGCTCCAGATCTCTTCAGGTGATTTCAAGATACTTGGGACGTCTTCATGTGGCTGCAGGTAACTTCAGGTGACCGCTGACGTCTTCAGATGGCTCCAAATGCCTTCGGGTGGCTTCGGGTGACCTCAGATGTCTTCAGGCGACTGGAGGTGGCACCTGACCTCTTCAGGTGAGTTCAGTACCTTTAGGAGACTCTTCACAATTTCAGGTGACTTCAAGTGACTTCAGGTGAACACAGACGTCCTCAGATGACTACTGGTAGCTTGAGACGTTTTCATGTGGTTTCACGTGACTCCAGACACGTTCAGGCGACTCCAGCTGCGACTTCAAAGAACTTTAAGTGACCCCTGACATCTTCAGGTAGCTTTACGCGACTTTAGGCGACTTCAGGTGACAGCAGATGCCTCGAGGCGATTTCAAGTGACTTCAGGTGATCTGAGACGTTTTCAGTCGTCTTCAAATGGCTCTAGAAGTCTTCAGGTGACTTCAGATGACTGCGGACGTCTTCAGGTGACTCCAGGTGTCTTGAAGTCACCGCAAGTGACTTCAGGTGACCTCAGACGTCCTGCGAACAGTTGTGATTGCTCCACCCGTCGTCAAATGACTTCCCCAGGCTTCAGACGTCTTCAGGTGGCTCTAGGTGACATTGAATGTCTTCAGGTAACTTCAGGTGACTACCGATGTCTCCAAATGACTTCAGATGTCCTCTGGGGACTTCAAGTGATCTGAGATGACTTCAGATGTCTTCATGCGACTTCAGTTGGCTCCAGATGTCTTCAGGTGATTTCAAGAGACTTCAGACATCTTCCTGTGGCTGCATGTGACTTCAGGTAACTGCTGATGTCTTCAGATGGCTCCAAATGTCTTCAGATGGCTCCAAATGTCTTCGGGTGGCTTCGGATGACCTCAGACGTCTTAGGCGACTGGAGGTGGCACCTGACCTCTTCAGGTGAGTTCAGTAGCTTTAGGTGACTCTTCACATTTTCAGGTGATTTCAAGTGACTCAGGTGAACACAGACGTCCTCAGATGACTACTGGTAGCTTGAGACGTTTTCGGGCGGTTTCACGTGACTCAAGACACGTTCAGGCGACTCCAGCTGCGACTTCAAGTAACTTTAGGTGACCCCTAATATCTTCAGGTAGCTTTACGTGACCTTAGACGACTTCAGGTGACAGCAGATGCCTTGAGGTGATTTCAAGTGATCAGGTGATCTGAGACGTTTTCAGTCGTCTTCAAATGGCTCTAGAAGTCTTCAGGTGACTTCAGATGACTGCGGACGTCTTCAGGTGACTCCAGGTGTCTTGAAGTGACCGCAAGTGACTTCAGGTGACCTCACACGTCTTGCGAACACTTGTGATGGCTCCACACGTCCTCAGATGACTTCCACAGGCTTCAGACGTCTTCAGGTGGCTCTAGGTGACACTGAATGTCTCCAGGTAACTTCAGGTGACTACCGGCGTCTCCAGATGACTCCAGATGTGTTCTAAATACTTTAAGTGATTTGAGATGACTTCAGACGTCTTCAGGCGACTTCAGTTGGCTCCAGATCTCTTCAGGTGATTTCAAGAGACCTGGGACGTCTTCATGCTGCTGCAGGTGACTTCAGGTAACTGCTGATGTCTTCAGATAGCTCCAAACGTCTTCGGGTGGCTTCGGGTGACCTCAGATGTCTTCAGGCGACTGGAGGTGGCACCTGACCTCTTCAAGTGAGTTCAGTACATTTAGGTGACTGTTCACATTTTCAGGTGACTTCAAGTGACTTCAGGTGAACACAGACGTCCTCAGATGACTACTGGTAGCTTGCGACGCTTTCAGGCGGTTTCAGGTGACTCCAGACACGTTCAGGGGACTCCAGCTGTGACTTCAAGTAACTTTAGGTGACCCCTGACATCTTCAGGTAGCTTTATACGACTTTAAGCGATTTCAGGTGACAGCAGATGCTTTGAGGTGATTTCAAGTGATTTCAGGTGATCTGAGACGTTTTCAGTCGTCTTCAAATGGCTCTAGAAGTCTTCAGGTGACTTCAGATGACTGCGGACGTCTTCAGGTGACTCCAGGTGTCTTGAAGTGACCGCAAGTGACTTCAGGTGACCTCAGACGTCTTGTGAACATTTGTGATGGCTCCACACGTCCTCAGATGACTTCCACAGGCTTCAGACGTCTTCAGGTGGCTCTAGGTGACATTGGATGTCTTCAGGTAACTTCAGGTGACTACCGACGTCTCCAGATGACTCCAGATGTCTTCTGGTGACTTCAAGTGATTTGAGATGACTTCAGACGTCTTCAGGCGACTTCAGTTGGCTCCAGATGTCTTCAGGTGATTTCAAGAGACTTGGGACGTCTTCATATGGCTGCAGGTGACTTCCGGTAACTGCTGATGTCTTCATATGGCTCCAAATGTCTTCGGGTGGCTTCAGGTGACCTCAGACGCCTTCAGGCGACTGGAGGTGGCACCTGACCTCTTCAGGCGTGTTCAGTACCTTTAGGTTACTCTCCACATTTTCAGGTGATTTCAAGTGACTCACGTGAACACAGACGTCCTCAGATGACTACTGGTAGCTTGAGACGTTTTCGGGCGGTTTCACGTGACTCCAGACACGTTCAGGCGACTCCAGCTGCGACTTCAAGTAACTTTAGGTGACCCCTGACATCTTCAGGTAGCTTTACGCGACTTTAGGCGACTTCAGGTGACAGCAGATGCCTTGAGGTGATTTCAAGTGACTTCAGGTGATCTGAGACGTTTTCAGTCGTCTTCAAATGCCTCTAGAAGTCTTCAGGTGACTTCAGATGACTGCGGACGTCTTCAGGTGACTCGAGGTGTCTTGAAGTGACCGCAAGTGACTTCAGGTGACCTCAGACGTCTTGCGAACACTTGTGATGGCTTCACACGTCCTCAGATGACTTCCACAGGCTTCAGACATCTTCAGGTGGCTCTAGGTGACATTGAATGTGTCCAGGTAACTTCAGGTGACTACCGGCGTCTCCAGATGACTTCAGATGTCTCCTAATGACTTCAAGTGATTTGAGATGACTTCAGACGTCTTCAGGCGACTTCAGTTGGCTCCAGATCTCTTCAGGTGATTTCAAGAGACTTGGGACGTCTTCATGTGGCTGCAGGTAACTTCAGGTGACCGCTGACGTCTTCAGATGGCTCCAAATGTCTTCGGGTGGCTTCGGGTGACCTCAGATGTCTTCAGGCGACTGGAGGTGGCACCTGACCTCTTCAGGTGAGTTCAGTACCTTTAGGAGACTCTTCACAATTTCAGGTGACTTCAAGTGACTTCAGGTGAACACAGACGTCCTCAGATGACTACTGGTAGCTTGAGACGTTTTCATGTGGTTTCACGTGACTCCAGACACGTTCAGGCGACTCCAGCTGCGACTTCAAAGAACTTTAAGTGACCCCTGACATCTTCAGGTAGCTTTACGCGACTTTAGGCGACTTCAGGTGACAGCAGATGCCTCGAGGCGATTTCAAGTGACTTCAGGTGATCTGAGACGTTTTCAGTCGTCTTCAAATGGCTCTAGAAGTCTTCAGGTGACTTCAGATGACTGCGGACGTCTTCAGGTGACTCCAGGTGTCCTGAAGTCACCGCAAGTGACTTCAGGTGACCTCAGACGTCCTGCGAACAGTTGTGATTGCTCCACCCGTCGTCAAATGACTTCCCCAGGCTTCAGACGTCTTCAGGTGGCTCTAGGTGACATTGAATGTCTTCAGGTAACTTCAGGTGACTACCGATGTCTCCAAATTCTTCAGATGTCCTCTGGGGACTTCAAGTGATCTGAGATGACTTCAGATGTCTTCATGCGACTTCAGTTGGCTCCAGATGTCTTCAGGTGATTTCAAGAGACTTGAGACATCTTCCTGTGGCTGCATGTGACTTCAGGTAACTGCTGATGTCTTCAGATGGCTCCAAATGTCTTCGGGTGGCTTCAGATGACCTCAGACGTCTTAGGCGACTGGAGGTGGCACCTGACCTCTTCAGGTGAGTTCAGTACCTTTAGGTGACTCTTCACATTTTCAGGTGACTTCGAGTGATTTGAGGTGAACACAGACGTCCTCAGATGACTACTGGTAGCTTGAGACGTTTTCGGGCGGTTTCACGTGACTCCAGACACGTTCAGGCGACTCCATCTGCGACTTCAAGTAACTTTAAGTGACCCCTGACATCTTCAGGTAGCTTTACGCGACTTTAGGCGATTCCAGGTGACAGCAGATGCCTTGAGGCGATTTCAAGCGACTTCAGGTGATCTGACACGTTTTCAGTCATCTTCAAATAGCTCTAGAAGTCTTCAGGTGACTTCAGATGACTGCAGACGTCTTCGGGTGACTCCAGGTGTCTTGAAGTGACCTCAGACGTCTTGCGAACACTTGTGATGGCTCCACCTGTCGTCAGATGACTTCCACAGGCTTCAGACGTCTTCAGGTGGCTCTAGGTGACATTGAATGTCTTCAGGTATTTTCAGGTGACTACCGACGTCTCCAGATGACTTCACATTTCCTCTGGGGACTTCAAGTGATCTGAGATGACTTCAGATGTCTTCAGGCGACTTCAGTTGACTCCAGATGTCTTCAGGCGACTTCAGTTGGCTCCAGATGTCTTCAGGTGATTTCAAGAGACTTGGGACGTCTTGCTGTGGCTGCATGTGACTTCAGGTAACTGCTGATGTCTTCAGATGGCTCCAAATGTTTTCGGGTGGCTTCGGATGACCTCAGACGTCTTTGGCGACTGGAGGTGGCACCTGACCTCTTCAGGTGAGTTCAGCACCTTTAGGTGACTCTTCACGTGTTCAGGTGACTTCAAGTGACTTCAGGTGAACACAGACGTCCTCAGATGACTACTGGTAGCTTGAGACGCTTTCAGGCGGTTTCACGTGACTCCAGACACGTTCAGGCGACTCCAGTTGTGACTTCAAGTAACTTTAGGTGAACCCTGACATCTTCAGGTAGGTTTACGCGACTTTAGGAGACTTCAGGTGACAGCAGATGCCTTGAGGTGATTTCAAGTGACTTCAGGTGATCTGAGACGTTTTCCGTCGTCTTCAAATGGCTCTAGAAGTCTTCAGGTGACTTCAGATGACTGCGGACGTCTTCAGGTGACTCCAGGTGTCTTGAAGTGACCGCAAGTGACTTCAGGTGACCTCAGACGTCTTGTGAACACTTGTGATGGCTCCACACGTCCTCAGATGACTTGCACAGGCTTCAGACGTCTTCAGGTGGCTCTAGGTGACATTGGATGTCTTCAGGTAACTTCAGGTGACTACCGACGTCTCCAGATGACTCCAGATGTCTTCTGGTGACTTCAAGTGATTTGAGATGACTTCAGACGTCTTCAGGCGACTTCAGTTGGCTCCAGATCTCTTCAGGTGATTTCAAGAGACTTCGGACGTCTTCATGTGGCTGCAGGTGACTTCAGGTAACTGCTGATGTCTTCATATGGCTCCAAATGTCTTCGGGTGACCTCAGACGTCTTCAGGCGACTGGAGGTGGCACCTGACCTCTTTAGGTGAGTTCAGTACCTTTAGGTGACTCTTCACATTTTCAGGTGACTTCAAGTGACTCAGGTGAACACAGACGTTCTCACGTAACTACTGGTAGCTTGAGACGTTTTCAGGCGATTTCATGTGACTCCAGACACGTTCAGGCGACTCCAGCTGTGACTTCAAGTACCTTTCGGTGACCCCCCACATGTTCAGGTAGCTTTACGCGACTTTAGGCGACTTTAGGTGACAGCAGATGCCTTGGGGTGATTTCAAGTGACTTCAGGTGACCTGAGACGTTTTCAGCCGACTTCAACTGGCTCTAGAAGTCTTCAGGTGACTTAAGATGACTGCCGACGTATTCAGATGACTCCGGGTGTCTTGAAGTGACCGCAAGTGACTTCAGGTGACCTCAGACGTCTTCTGAACACTTGTGATGGCTCCAGACGCCCTCACATGACCTCAACAGGTTTCAGACGTCTTCGGGTGACTTTACATGACACTGGATATCTTCAGGTAACTTGAGGTGACTTCTGTTGGTAGCCACGTTTGCAACGCTGTATATATTGTACATAACATCGTTTTCTATGGGGAAATAAAACCGAGCTGCAGGTGCGGCAGCGCGATCTTTTTTGCACCGCTAAGCGACGATGTGGACGTGGTTGTTCTGCACTCTCGCGTGTTGGAATGCCAGGGCACCAGCTGCGGTAGACCGAAACAAAGGTACAGCTCAACGTAGGTTATGGGCCCAGGAAGCTCTCGTTTCGGACCTGTCCAGGAAGGAGGGCCTCTTTGTTGAAGAGAACGTGAGAAGTCGCCGTCAGAAATGTCGTCAGAGGGTATGGCGGCTCCAGTGCAGACCTTCACGACCTTCACCGAGAAGTTCGACGGCGCAAACTATCCGACGTGGAAGTTCAAAATGACCTCGTTCTTGAAGGCGCGTGGACTTTGGACGGTCATTCAAGACAACTCACCGTAAGCAACAGAAGCGAGAGCCCTTTGGGACAAGCTGGACACAGAAGCTCGCAGCACAATTGTGCAGACTCTGTCAAGTTCTCAGACAGCATATGTCATCAACCAGGCTACAGCCAAGGGCGTTTGGACAAGGCTAGAGGAGGTCAGTCAAGGACGATTCCTGGAGAGAAGGCTTACATTGAGGCGCAAACTCAACGGATTGAAGTGGGAAGCTGGAGAGACTGCCACTCAGTATATGCATCGGCTGGAGTCTACAGCCGAGGAATTGCGCACCCTGGGAGGCACTTTGGAAGATGCTGAAATTGCTTCCAATGCCCTGCAAGGCTTGCCGCGGCCGTACCATAGAGTGGCAAGAAGTTTCGACGCCTTCCCTATGTCGGGTATTACCCCGGAAAGGGTGAAGTATGCCCTGCTGCAGGAAGAGGCGCGCCATAGAACTTCGGCGCAAGATGCGGCATGCAAAGCCAGACTTTCTCCGAACAAGCCGCTGGACCGGAAAGGACGCTTCTTCAACTGCTATCAATGCGGAAAACCAGGACACATAGCTCGGGACTGCTATTCCAAGAGGGCCCATAGGAATTTTGCCGGAAGCAGCGGAGGAAACAGATAGCGACAGCGGGACCTGAGGCAAGAAGGGCCGAAGCAAGGAGCGAGGTTCGCGCAATCAACTCAGACCCCTCAGATCACAGAAGAGCCCCTTCGCCTTCAGCGCAGACATGGATAGCATGGTGAAGACAGAGATTGACTGGTCCACTGATTCCGGCGCAAGTACCCATATGACCGGAAGAAGAGATCTTCTGAGCAACTTCAAGGCGGAGGCTCCGAAGAAGGTGACGCTTACAGACGGGAAGACCATGGAGTCTTGCGGAACCGGGACCGTGACCTTTAAGGTTCAGAAAGGAAACGTCCTGAACATGTTCACTGCCGATGCAATGTTGCACGTCCCCGGAATGGCGGACAATCTACTCTCGATACCGAAACTGACTGGCAGTGGCGTAGTGGTAACCTTCAGCGACGATAATTGTACTGCGTACAAGGGGAGCAAGTTTGTGTTCTCAGGCTTCAAGGAAGGAGGGATCAACCGACTGCATGCGGACGTTGATGTCCCTGCCGTTTCAGAGAATGTGAAGAGCGACGATTTTATGCTTTGGCATCGACGCCTGTGCCACGTTAACTTCGACTCGCTGGCTGAAATGGGTAAGAAGGGCAGCGTTCAAGGCATGCCAGTTCTGCGAGGTGGACCTCACGCCTGCCAGTTCTGCATCGTAGCAAAACAAACCAGAGCACCATTCCGGTCGTCAGGAGCCGTGCCAACGGATTGTACACTGAAATTGTTGCACGCCGACTTGTGTGGGTCGTTCCCTGTACCATCCATCGGTGGAAGCAAGTACATCCTTGTCACTGTTGACGACGCCAGCAGGAGGGCAGCAGTCTACTTCCTGAAGCACAAGGACGAGACTGGAGACAAGATGGCACTTTTCATACGAGAAGCAGAAACACAGACGGGCAATACAGTCAATCGGGTCCGTACCGACAATGGCGGAGAATTTCTAGGTAGAGAACTCCAAAGATTCCTCGAAAGAAAGGGAATCATCCACGAATGGACTATCCGGTATTCGCCAGCACAGAATGCAGTGACAGAACGCATGAACAGAAATCTTGTGGATACAGCAAGATCACTGTTAATTGAATCGCGGTTGCCCCCCGAGTTTGGCGGAGAGGCACTTAACTCTGCGGCGTACGTCCGTAACCGATGCAGCAAAAGAATTCTCAACCGGAGGATTCCCGAAGAAATCTACACACGGAGGCGCCAGTCTGTGGGCTATTTCAGAACTTTCGAATGCTTGGCGTACATGGCGACGACCACTGAGGGATTTCGCAAGAAGTTGGACAGAAGAAGCGGACCTGCCATTTTCTTGGGGTATTGCGACAAGGGAAAGGTGTACCGTCTGTACAGCCCTGAAAAGCAACGAGTGGTGTTGAGCAGGGACGCCTACTCAATGTGGAAAACTACGTGGGACAGTACTACGAAGAACTTTAGTACCGCAACTACGATTCACAAAAGCCAACTATCAGAAACCATGACGATCATGAGGACGTCGTTACTGTCTACGAAGATGTGCGTTCAGAGGGCAGCACCGAAGACGCTGGTTGCGGCGGTGAGGATCTGCACAGGGGCGACGGCTTGGGCTATGATCGAGCCCAACAAGAACACAACGAGGATCACGGACTCCGCAGATCAGCAAGGATCAGCAGGCCACCCCGACGCCTACAGATCGACTCAATGAAACGCAGTTACTGCGAAATGGCGGAGGTGGAGTTCAAGGACCCGCTGTGCTGTGCTGTCTGAGGTTTTCCCTGGGTTTTCCGAAGACTTTCCAGACGAATATCGGCACAGTTCGGCCTGAAGGTGGCCCAGGACGCATACTAACCCCGTCCCCCACTCCTTCCTGCTGTCCTCTCTCCATCTGTCCACATCTGTACGCCGCTCATAGCCACAGTTGCTTCGCGGTGCTAACACGGAATCAAAAAATCGTCCCAGGGACTCGCCCAGACATTGCTTTCGCTACCCATTTTTTGAACCAATACAATACCACTTCAATCACCAACACACAATCTTCCAATCACAATCACACTCTGGAAGATGGCGAAAGGGGTGATACGGTACCTACAGGGCACAAAGGACGCCGGGATTACGCATCGGGCATGTGGCGAACCTGTCGTCGGACATTGCGACGCAAGCTGGAACGAGTCAGGAACGGGCCATTCACGGAGTGGATACGTCTTTACGCTGTCGAAGGGAGCCGTAAGTTAGAGATCGAGCAAGCAGCATTTGGTCGCGCTCTCAACGTGCGAGGCTGAGTACATCGCTGCTACTGAGGCAATCAAGGAAGGCACATGGCTACAGATGCTACTTGATGAACTTGGATTCAACAAATACGGCACTAAATGATTGGAAATTAGGAGTGACAACCAGTCAGCGGTATGCCTAATGGAAAATCCTGTGAAGCACCAGCGTTCAAAACATATTAACCTTAAATATCTCTTTGCGAGACGAGAAGTAGAGAACGGGAAATTCGTTATGACGTACCTCCGAACAGACCGAATGACAGCAGACTACCTGACTAAGGCGGTTGGCGGCGTGAAGAATCTGGTGTGTGCAACCAGATGCGGGTTACAGCTTAGACAGTCCCGTCGAACCTTGAGACCGACGGAAATGGCGACTAGTCTGGCTGCAATACGCCTGCTTACCTACGTGAAGCGGGGGGTGTTGGTAGCCACGTTGGCAACCCTGTATGTATTGTACATAACTTCGTTTACTATTGGGGAAATAAAACCGAGCTGCAGGTGCGGCAGCGCGATCCTTTTTGGCACCGCTAAGCGACGAAGTGGACATGCGTGTTCTGCACTCTCGCGTGTTGGAATGCCAGGGCACCAGCTGCGGTAGACCAAAGCAAAGGTACAGCTCAACAATACTTTTGGCAAATTTGCTTTACTGTTTACTGTGTTAAGAATACTAAATTTTACTCCAACGATCACCGTCAACGCAAATTGGGATCTGGCGACTGCGACGTATCATTAGTGCCTGCTATACAAGTTTGCGTGGAAGCGTCAACAATCAAAGTGGTCGCCTGTCCGGCTCCTTAACGATATACGACGATGACGACGACGATTGAGTTTTCGAAATGAAATAAATGTGGTGTCGGTGACGTGGTCTGGCTCAAGCTATCCCCTCTACTTTCTTTTTTTTTTTTTTGCTGGGATGACCCCTGTGCCTGATGTCCTTAGGTATCATGGAACGTTTGCGGGAACCCCAGGTGCAGGAAAAAAAGTTGTACTCCTTGGCGTACTGCCAAACGCGAACGAAATGCGATGCAATAATAACAGACGTAGGCCGCGACTCCATTTCGAATGCAGAAGATACACACTGTCGTGTGTTTTAGCAGATGAGCAGCATTCTACTTAAAAGGTACGGTAAAGGAAGCTGTAATATCAAAGGGCCACAAGGTTGTGCAAGTCACTTCACTCGGACGATTCTTGTTCTTCCGCGTGGTTCTAAATTCCGGTAACCCAGCGTATAGGTTTGTGAATTCTGTGATAGGAGATGTTGTCCATCCAGCGTACGCTATAGAGCTTGGTTCACACTGCTGCGTTTCATCGCGTGCAGGCACATGCGTACGTATACGTACGACAGAAACGATCAGCTGGTGGTGGTGATTGTGAAAGGGCTCGCCGTTGTTGGCCCCACAGAGGTTGGAAACGTCACGGCTGACTACCGTGGCAATGTGCGTTCTGGGCCGACTTCTAAGGGAAATACACTGACATATGTCCGGAAGCGTCTCAAGAAAACACACGAACAACCACCGACAGCACAGCCGGCACCAGGTTTCGAGCCCGGGAACTTCACATACATCCGTGGTGCCGCAACTCTCACCCAACGCGTGCCTTTCATGAAGTGTTATGGTGTCAAGCTTGATGTCCACGTTTTAGTTCGGCGTATCGCAAATTCCAGCTAGTTTGGGCGTAACTAAATTGTTAATGTGTAATTAATCCTGAATATTTCTTTCTTGCTACCTCCATGCACTCCATGTTTGCTGCGGTCATGTTGAAATATGTCACATAAAGGGACAGCGACGGCTGGGAAGACAATCTGCCTCAAGCGGTAACGCCACTGCGCTGTAAAAGCCGCATCGAGGCGCATTCGATGAACTAATGCGGCATCTCGTAAAGAGGTATGTCGAGGCATGCGGAAAGCAAGCGCTGGATCAACTCTGCTCAGCATGGCTGGGGGCAGAATGTCAGCGGTCTTTTGGCGGGAAGTCAGAGAAGACACAAGGCGCCGAACCTGGATGATTCGCTGGGATGCCCAGCAGCTGAATGGCTAGAAAAAAATGCGTCAAGTTGCGCGTGCTCTGCCTCAGGTTCGTCCTCATCCATACTTGCAACAACCCCACTCTGCGTGCAAGTGCCGTCGATGATTGACAACGACATGCTTCTTCCTTAGATGTCGCCGAAGATTTGTTGTGTTCCAACCCTTGTGAGAGATCAAAGAAGAGCAGAGGTTGCAATTTGCATGTGTCTCCGTGTTTTGCGTGAAATGAGTCCACATGAAACTCCTGTTTCGCCGGAGGTAATCTAGCGGAGACATAACTGGTCGTAGCCCACAGTGGCGAGCAGGGGTTGCGTTGCACTATACCCAGCAGTAAGGCGTAGCACTATCCAGCGTGCGTAACTGGAGATACCACTCGCACACGTACTCGTAAGAGTCCGCAACGCTTTGGCTGCACAGGTGAAGACGGAGGGGTGTATAGTAGCCGCGAAGAAGAGTTAGAGGTGTGTGAGTACGGTACACCAAACCGGCGCAGGCTAAGTCACACAACTCGACTCAAACTCGAAATACATTTGTTGCACCCAACTGGTATGGCAAAAAGGGATCAAAAGGTGAACACGGAAGTAGAAACTTACAAGCCACCCAAGCAGTGATGTCATTCGGGAAACCAATAATTGATTGCAACTGGCCAGCTATGAACACCTCTGAAGATTACCCTGCCGCCTGGCTGCACGCTTTAGCAGGAATATTGGTATCATTAAACAAGAAAACATATAACTGGTATCCACACTGAACTGCATACAGTATCCGGCATGTGTGACACACCAAAGCCACGGGCTTAAAAAACAAAAGAAAAGAGATGAAGTAAAAGGAGAGAAATGCAGCAGTCTGTGTACATTTGGTACCAATTATACAGACACGTACTTTGTTTTGTCTTTTTGTACACTGCGTGAAGTATAGCGGCCCGTGGACGACGAGGACGTCCCTCTGCTGCCGCGCGCCACTGCGCCTGACAGCCAGTTCTGCCGGCACTGTTCTAGCGTAAGGCCACTACGGTCTGCACACTGGGACATTCCATCAACATCGGCCGGGACTCGTGTAGAGGAGGACCATCGACCTCTAACATTTGGTGACCCGGACGAGAACACCTGAGTCCTCTGGCGCCCCGGTTCGACGAAGTTGGCGCCAGACCCTCTCGTGGCGCGTTTCCACGATCTTCCTTTTTTCAAGAGCTTTGCCCGGCCGTATACACCCTCAGTTGCGATGCAGCTGTCGTTGTGAGCACTTCTTATCCTTAGGTACTACAGAAGTGCACCAGCAACGTTACTTTTCATGTCTTCGCAAGCAGCGAAGCCTATCGTTTACCGTATGCTTTGCATAGTGAGTTTTTTTGTCTGTGCGTGCGTGTGTGTGTGTCCCCGCAAAACACGCCCCTTTTCATTCTTCTTTTCATTATTTTCATATGCGAATATACGCAGTTCTGTGGGTATGAGTTGAGTTGAGAGGCTGTTTCGTAATCCCTTTTCAACTATATAGGCATGTTTCGATGAAGGCAACATTTCCTTAACTTTGAGGAGATACAGAAAAGAGACATAACTTTGCAGAGGACATGTACTTGTTTCTTTCTTGTTCATAAGTAATTATTAGGAAATGAGGCATTGTAAGTGTTTGTCCTTTCTATGTGTTCCAGCCTCAGAACATCAATTCCCATCATGTTCAACTGATACGCGGCACCCCAAACTGGAATCACCATACATTCCAAGCACTGTATAGTGCAAGAACTGCAGTAGCATACATTGTCTGTGTGTTCGCAAGTGACAGGATCAATTCCGTAGCAAGGGACACATAAGCAGGACCATTAAAGTTTATTCGAAAAGTATTTGACTTACAATTACAGATAAACGAGTTCAAAAATGACAAAGTTTGTTGAGATACCCCAGAGTTACGAATACACTGATACAGTGACAGTGAGCACGGAAACGCCACCCAAAACGTTTGCACTTTCCTCGATCATTACTAAAAGTCAAATGAATCACAGGACACTTTCACTTAACCATCTAAAATCATACAAAGAAAGTATGGAATACTACGAGACGCAAGAATACATACGAAAATGTCATTGATATTACTCAAACACTCTCACCCAGTGGAAAGTAATTGCTCGCAGGCTCATGGTAACAAAAGCTACTCAACACTGACGGAGAGAAGACGCGCCCTCTGCCCGTTCATGTTTCCTGTTTGCTACCCTGTTTCTCAACCAACACACTACTGAGTTCTGAGGCTCGAACCCACAAACTGACAACTCTTACTCACATACTATCTACAACACTGGACATAAGTAGCTGCCGCTGTTTCTGTCTCACTCCTTATTTCCGCTCCGACGCTACTAACAGACTAAAAGATGTAGACGTAGCTCCTGTTACAATAAAATTCCAGAAGACATGCACAATCAGACGCCGTACACCGAGAGCCGCAGCCATCCCAACATACTTCCACGACGATAGTTCATATTCTGGCACAATACAGATTGAACACCTCCCATATCGCTATAGTGAACATTGGTATTTGAGTTTTCGAAACTCGAGTGTCGTCGTCATCGCGTACCGCTGGGGGGCGGCAGAGGCGAAGCCTTAGTCCCTATGCGAGAGTTGGTATTCAGAATGTGTTCGAAGCAGAGCGTCGATCCGAAAGGGTTTTCGGTTTGTTTCGGGTTCGCGTTCTACCATAAAGGTTCAATTACGGTTCTGCTCCGGACTTAACATATATCGGTTCGAACAACAACAACAACTTCATTATAAGGATGAATGGGGTGTTTCATCGCCAGGGGAGGTACTGGTGGTGACGCGTGAATGAAAATAATAAGCCCCTTTACAATACGGATCAAAGTTCTATAGCATCCAGAAAGGTGAAGAGAGCTTTGAGGGCAGACCGTTGGTGTGCTGGATGTGACCAGGAACCAAGCAATTTTGTGAGAGAGGATCCTACCTACCCCACAACCCTATCCTAAGCCAAAAAGATGTTCAGTAGCAGGGTGCCATTGCTGCACTGGTTTCAAGGCGATTAATGAGAGGAGCCCAGCGCAGGTCCGAGTCCATGACCACAGCAAGGAAGCGATGGGAACGGACAGGCTTGAGCTTCTTCGCACCAACCCAAAGAGGGAAATTTCCCATAGTCTTCCGGGTGAAAGGGAGCTCGACGTACTTCTCGGGTACCTCGAACCGGTTCAGAGGGTGTAAACCGGTTCTGAACAGGTTCGAGGTCCAAATATGCTACAACATTATAGGTAGCCACTAAAAATGATGCAAGATAGCTTAGTTAGGCTTTTATGCATTTATTTCTGTTTTTCGACCAACATGACCCCCTTTCATCCCTTCCGCGAGCAACCGGCAATCTAGGCAGGCACACCGCTCGAATCCCTACGTTTACCCCCACCACAGACCAACCCGAACCGAACCCGTATCGCGAACCGATAACCGAAGTTTTTATATGGGTTTAGTAGGGGTTCAGGGAAGTTTATATGGGTTTTATATGGGTTAAATACGGTTCAGTTCCGGTTGAGTTCCAGCTAAAAATTACTGTTAATTCCGTTTCCGTTTGGCGCTCTGGTTTAAAGCGTGCTTGAGATGCCACAGCAAGCCGGCCCCTGAGGTCGGCCTTCTTATTTTTTCAAGCAAATATGCATGTTTCCGAGGTTTCATTTTCGGATCTTTCTTGGACGTTTCCGAGAAGATTTCTTCTGGAAAATAATTTTCTTAAAAATATGCTGACGCTGACCAGGTTTAAAATATCTCCATGATTATCCCAAATTACTGCCATTGGTAATTTATGTCATTTGCATCTGATCTTCCCAACAGTTTGATTGACATCGTTAGGGCAAAGGGAGCCTTTCTGGCTCGATACAATGTTTCACAAAAGGGGGCCATCAGCACCAGTTAACTCAGGCGTCGTCGTCATCGGATACTACTAGGGGAGCAGCAGTGACATCGCTGCTGCGAACATCGTTATTCGAAATGCGTCCACCACACCAGCAAAGTTGGATAACTGGCACTGATGGTATGCAGCAGTCGCCAGGTTCGAAGTTCGCGTTTGCGGTGATCGCCGAGGTAACAGTTTCGTTGTTGGTCTTTAAAGATGCGAATGATGCCTTTTGATGCTAATGCACTCTGGTTTTAAAACGTTTTATAACTCTGTGTTTCTTTGCTTGCTTTGCCGCAGGTGGCGCTTTATTTTTGATGCGTGACGTGGGCAAGCTTACGCTTGTCCCATCCTACAGTTGACAATGCGAAGTTTTATAACTCTGTTTTTTGAGAATTCAAGTACGACGACGACGAAGCTGAGCTTTTGTGAGTCATGTACTGATTTTCTGTAAATATCTATATATCTGTGTGTGCTTTCCTTTGTGTATTTCTGATCATGGGCTGGTGTCATTCTTTTAGCGCGCGTGTGTGTGTGTGCCATGGCCAGCCGGCCACTCGATTTTCTTGTAACACTGCCGTTGGCAGTATCACGCGTGGAATTCCTTCTCGCTCTGGTGAAGAAGGCTCCTGGTGGCTGTGTTCGATCTTTTCAGCACCAGAATGAGTGAGATTTTGAGCTTAAGGCTATGTCTCTCCAAGGGGCTGCAACCCTAAAGGTTTGGCCTCTGTAGATGTAACTGGTGTTGCCATTCCTTTGGTTTCTTTGGAAGCCAACCTCACCGTAGTTAGGGTGTGTAAGGCACCGGTTGGTATGGATAACGCGCACATTGTTTCAGCGCTGGGCCAGTATGGCACAGTAAACGACATCGTCCGCGAGATATATGACCATCCGGAACTCAATTTCATAGAGACCGGGAACCGCCGTGTGATCATGGAAATGAAGTCTCCGGTGCCAAACTTCATCCGCGTTTGGGGTAGGCGACTTGTATTTCGCTTCCCATGCATGCGTAGAACTTCTTTAGGTGTGGGCTGTCAGGACATTTTAAGAGGTCCAGCACGGTGCCTGCGTGCTCTAGTTGTGGGGAAGTAGGCCATGCGCCCTGTGAGAAACCCTGCCGTAGGTGTGTGTGAGGCCATGCTGCTAAGACGTGCTCCGTGAAAACCTGGTTGTCCCTTGTGGTGGGCATTCCAAATGCGTTGGAGACCGGTGGCGCTTGGACTGCACCACCAGAGAGTGCGCCTTCTGCGGATGTGGTGTCGGAGGTCGCGGATTCTGCTGCATTGGAACCAGCCGCTGTTGTCGCTCCTAACACAGTAGATGGGGTGGAGGTAGGGATGTCCTCCGTAGCTTCTGTGCCGCTTCCGAGCGACTCAAGTGAGGATGAGTGTGACCATGATAACTGTGATGCACTCGTAACAGTAGGGGGCGAAAAGATGCCTCGGGGAGAGTCTGCTGTAAATGATGGTCGCTGGTTCCCGAGCGACGTATATATTTCGGGTGACGACGAACCGTTTGGTCAAAATGACGGTGACATTGACATGGAGGCACGCTACACGTACGGCGTTTCAGTTTATCTGGGGCGGTTCTGTAGAATGGGGATGAAGAGATCGTATGCATCGGCCTCGCGTAGATGGCGGCCTATCTGTGCCCGATTTCAAGGTGAAGTGCCTTGCCTTAGTTCTGCGCGCGATCTTTCAGGGTCCCCTAGAGCAGCGGCATCCTGCTTAGGGTCTACTAACTTTTCTGGTAGGACCCAACATTCGTTTTTTTTTCTGAGCTGACACACACTGGCTCGCGCTCAGAGTGCGTGGCTCCCAACCTGGAGGCATACTTCGTGGCAATGCGCAGCCTGCGAGCTTCTTTCCCTGATGATGACATAACATCATGGCCTGTGCGGCGCCTTTACATGGCACTTCTTGCGCTCAATCGGCCACCCCCGAACTCGACGCGTATTCAGCGCCACATAGCGTGGCGTACGACCACTGCTGGCTGGCTGGACACCCATCGGGCCAGTCTTCAGTGGCGCTTAGCGCATGACGTCGTGCCGCTGCGTGAGCGTTTTTCCCGTTTTGGTATAACGTCACCCGGCTGTCCCTTCTGCGAGTACAGGGAGTCAGCAGAACATGCTTTCAATTTATGTTTGTTGCCGGGTGCCCTGTGGCATTGTGTAGCAGGCCTCTATAGCCTGACGGATGTTGAGTGGAGCACAGTTCGTGGTCTGTACCCCCTCCCTGTCTCGCAGCGGGATAGGCGGCATTTTGTGCTCTTGGTAGTCGAAATCAATTACCAAGTGTGGAAAGACGGCACAATAAAGGATCTCGAGGGCGCATCCCAAGCAGCACACCGATGTCGGCCCGACATCAGCCCGATGTCTTTCTGCCGACACGCCCAATGTCGGGCCAACGTCGAAATTGCAACATCGCCCGGAGTTGGGCCGATGTAATGTGCCAACTTTGCACCGATATCATATGCCGACAGGTAGTCGATGCTGGTCCGATGTCGTGTGCCGACATGGTACAGATATCATATGCCGCTTGCCAGCCGATGCTAGGCCAATTTGATTTTGTATTTAGTCTGCAGCATGTGTTTTCTACACACTATGATATTAAGACATGAAAGGTGATTTATGTGAATAAACATTTATTTGAATTCTGTTCTGTACCGGCCCTCTCAGCCTTCTTGTGAGCAGGGCACCTCTTGTGAACTGCAACTTCTGAAAAAAAAAAGTGGAAGCAATCAGTTTCTGTGCATTGCACACCATAACTAGGTAGCATCATTACGAACAGTAAACATCTTGAAAAAAATGCATATCTGCTAACAATTCATGCAAAGTACAATGAAATTTTTCTCATTGTGAATTTATGGAGAAGTCATGTTCAATTATTCATATATATATATTATGTATCTCTGTGCACAATGCAGAATGATAAGCTTCAGTTATTAAATTCAAGTAACCTTCAACGGACTGCATGATTGGTAATTCCCAAAAATATGGAAGACGGCGAAGAGATATCTGCACGCTAACCACGCAGCGTGGTGATGCTTGTAAGATCACTAAGAGCATCCAGTTGCCATCCAAACATCTATGGACAAGTCCACCTGTCCATCACAACTACAACACAATTACAATGGTTTGAAACACAGAACGGACTTCACAAAGGCCAAAACACGAAAGTGGCTCCCTAAGAAACTGTAGCGAACAGGGCTGCGTCACTGTGTGCATCAAATCTACATAGCTAGTACTGATACTAGACACATTTCCCCCAGAAGTGTGCATGAATTTAGACCACATATTTTGCCCGACCTTTACCATGAGACAAAAATTTTCCCAAAAACTTTATGGCTTTAGTAATTTGTGAACTAAAAGGCAGCACAGTACACAACTCTTTCTTATACATGCTTCTGTCACCCTCAACTTATCAGCACTGTGGTGTTGATTACTACATCACTTACATTTTGGACACCCTTTGTTAGCCCCCACGTTAGTTAAAAAGGGCCTGTCCAATGCATGAATAAATAAATTAGTGGAGCACTTTCTTTGGTCTGCATGACCAGCAAGACTAAAAAGTAATCTACGAATATCTTACCCAGGAAATAAGCAAACCGCTTTAATGCCTCACAGCTCTTTGTTTCCTTCCGCCTTCCCTGTCACCTGCGCAGGTCAAGTATCGTCCCACACGGGCAATGATCTCTTTGTCCGTTACAGGGACTTTGAGGGTGTCCATCCGCTTATGGACGGCAGCTTTGAAAGAGAGGAGAAAGAAATGTTTTTAGGCTATATGTACAGCATTGAAGAACTACCACAAAACGAGCATCAGAAGTGGGTGAGGTTATGTTCAGATTGGTATACTACAAGGTTGTATAACAGAGATATGCCAAAGAAAAAACAAAATGGAAAACAAAAAGGGAAACAAGAAAAGCCAATAAACCATCGTGTGGAAATTGATTTCTACTTCCAGCTAATTAATGTGCACATATCAATATAACGCTGCATAGCTAATGGATGATGCTCAAGCAATGCTTACAAAAAAGAAAGTTTCCCAATAGGTGACACCGTTCTCAAATTATTCTGCCCGGAGATTTACCTGATGCACCCTGTATACCTCATATGATAAACAGGTTTGCCATATCATGAAGCTAGCTTAGCTTGTGTATAAAGTTATATAAATATGTGCCTCATGCGGTTTGCCCATCTGGCATTACTGTATTACATTTTCCTGGGGTAAAGGTGGGGAAGCATAATTTATTATCACTTCCAACAAAAGCACCTTCCAAAAACGGTACTCACTGAGGACACAGCCAAAAAGGCGTGTGCCCTTGAAGGATCGCTTTCCATTCCGGCCCTCAACCGTAATCTTCTGCTGCAGTGATTTCTTGGTGCATGTTTCCATTATGACACGCACCACACCATTGAGATTTGCACCACCCAGGACTGCTAGTCTATCCGCCTAGCAAACAGAAGAGCATTGATCGTTGTTAGCATTATCCTGCAAAACAGGGGGTATTTTCTGGTGGGGATCACACGGGGCTCCCAAGCAGTTCACTACATGACACAGAGTTCATTTGGTTCGTCACATACACCCACTGTATTAATCATCACACTTTTCACGTTCAATTCATAAGGATGCACTTACAAGGTTCCTCCTTGTACTATTGTCCTCTAGCTTGCTCTCTAATTCTTCCCACTCTTCACAGGTGGAAAGTGGCTCTGGCACAATATCCCCAAGCAAACCACTGGTCTCCTCCAGTGCTGCTGTCCCCATATTACACCTGCATTCTGCTACTGCAGCCCTAAGGTCTCGCACCGCTGCCTTTAGTTCAATTAACATTGTGAGAGTCTTTCTCTCAAAAGCTGCAAAGCAATATGGGTCAGGTTAGGTTGACATAAAACCATTTTCTGATTACCGCGTAACTAGGTGCCCAAAACTGTCATTGCACATGTTCACCTACACCCAATAAAGGACTTCAGAAAATCCCAGAAGGCAGTGCACCGTGCTTTGAATAGCGGGACCTTATTAGGACAGAGGAAGAGCCATCAAACCATTTTGGTTTCTCATTGCCTGCCTATAGTCCACCAAGGGTCAAGATCAGGGGAAGTGAAACTTGAAAGGCATAAAAAAAAACTTTTTTTGTCCGCTCTTAATAAGTTCCCGGAATGCTGCATGCCTGCAAAGCTTGTCAGGATTTTCTGAAACAGTCGAGTACCCTTGAAACCATCAAACTGTGGGATTTTATTATGAGACAGGAAAAGCCGCCAAACTGCTTCAGTTTCTTCTTTTCCACCTATTATCCACCAGGGCAGGGGGGCATTGTTTATCGAAATAAAAAATCAACAGGGAGAAACACGAAAGACATAAAAAAAAGCTTTTTTTTTCTCCACTATTAGTAAGTTCCCAGAATGTTGGATGCCCACAAAGCCTGTCAGGATTTTCTGAAACTGTCTAGTATACACAATTTCAACTTCAGTTCAACAAGGGCTAAGTGTCGACTGACTCTCAGTGCATGCGTAATTGTGATTTACTTTACTAGAGGTTTTTGATGTTACAAAGGATTGCCTCCTGTTCTGTAGCCCAAAAAGGGTTGAGCACACAATCAATAACAAATTTTACTTCCTCAGTTTGGGGTTGCAATATTTTGCAAAAAGTAGCCAGGCTGTTTTTGCAAAGTGCAAAATCCCACAACACTTACAAAACTGCAGCAGGGACACACAAATGTCACTGTGTATCAGAGAAGAAAGTACCGGGGCACGATCTAGCTGCTGCCGAGCAGTGGATGAGCACGTGACCCTGAGCAAAAAGGGCATAGAAGTGAACATCCATAGAGAACAGGGAAGTCGAATAAGCTTACGTGTAAGATTCCCTTCAGCATCCAGCGCTTCTGTGTGAATTGCGCTGTTGCTACGTCCTGAGGTAGGGGTACGTGAGCCTGAAACAACCATGAAATGAAGTAAAGTACAACAAATTGCTCAGACTGCAGTGTTTTAAGAACGTCTTGCTGCAGAATGCTATAATGGCCACACGACGAAGGCCTGTCCTTAAGCCCTTTGTAACACCGCAGTAACAGCTGTCATTATGTCTACGTGCTTTGTCATAAGTCGTTAAGCAGGAAAAATGATCTAGAGAAGTACTTGTCCTGTTACACTTTTCGAAAGCTTTGACAAAGGACATCATGTACGACAGAGGTTCATGTGCCACAGAACGCCTCGGAGCAAAAAATAAGCTGGTGTACAATCAGCCTTACTGTGTCCTAGGGATAATGCATCCTGCCTGCTCCCACTGCTTGAAGGCTGTGATACTGGAAGCACAGATGAGTACAGTGTGCACAATATCAAAAAGATACTTCCACCACACAAACTTGGTAGCAAAATGTGTTTTGAAGTACCACATTGTTCAAATAATGTCTGGTGCTGTACCATCATCACATGAATAATTTAAGTTTGGGTTGCAGCTTGATGTGAATCCCTAATTGTACACATATTGACAATTCAACATGTATTTAAAAGAACTTCAGTGCACTCACCAGGGCTAGAAGATGCACTTTCCATGTTTCTAGCTGGGCAGACAATACAATATTACACATCGCATAATCTCAGGAATTCTCAGTTGTGGAAGAAGGTGTAGCTTACGTGGTGATGGTAATCTCATTCTCTTTGTTGGCTGACTTGCATTAACTATGAAAAAGAGCACATTCTGTAAAGCACCAGTGATTGAACATGTTATTTGACATGACATTTTAATTCTAATTTCAGCTTTATGCGTTTCCCTAATGGTACACATATCCTCAATTCAATATGTATTTAAAATAACCTCAGTGCACTCACCAGGGCTAGACGGTGCACTTTCCATGTCTCTGGCTGTACAAACATCACAATATTGCAAATCACATAATCTAATAAAGTCTCAGTTCTGGAAGAAGGTGTAGCTTACATGGTGATGATTCTCTTCCTTGGCTGACTTGTGTTAACTACGAAAAAGAGCACATTCTGTAAAGCACCAGTGATTAAACATGCTATTTGACATGACAGTTTAATTATAACAATACCTGCACCAGTATCCTCTCCTTCGCTGGATTCCGACTCGAGGTGCGACGTGTATTCCGCGTCCCTTGCGTTTTTCTTTGCCTTCTTGAAGCTGTCTATTTCACAAAAACAACACTTAGAAAAAACTGAGGGGCAGCCTGAAAGTCACGGCAATATTCGCTACACTTACTGAAGGACGCCATGCACTCGCAAGGACAAATATCCCAGTCGGCCTCCGGCTCGCACAGTTCCTTTACCATCTCCAATATCTTTGAATTTGGTTTGTTTGTTGGCCACAACACATCCTTCCAGCAACTATCCACTTCGTTGGCACGAATTCGACGGTGTCATTCCCGAACTTCTCGACCGTGAATTTCTTACTGAAATCCACAAAGGAAATAAGTTAGAAGGTAGGTGCGCATTTGCACCAAATTGCGGCGTGGTGTCGGGTGGGCGGTGGACGAAATTCACCGCCTAATAACAAAAAAGAAGATAACGTCTGTGACAGCTTACCTCATGTTTCGCTAGTCCCTTTCAACGTCGGAGCCACCACCTCTGTCAGACGTACCCGATAGCAAATTAAATGAAACAACGAAAAGATGCCGCAAGCTGAAATACACCGTGCTGAAATACGAAAGACAAAAATGGCGCGGAAACAAGAAGCAGGATGCGGAAACGCGTGAAGGCACGCACTTGATTCGGTACATTTGATTCGCGCAGTTGTCATTTCGTTAAAAAACCGCAAAATATAAGAACAGAAGAAAAAAACGTAATATAAAGATATATATCCTTCAGGTGTACAGGAGAGTTCCTGAAAAACATGGCTGCTTCCGGCCCGAAGTTGCTGTTCGCGGCGATCCGCTTGTTTACATCTGCAGAAAGTCGTCGCAACGCTGATGCTTTTTGTGGTCATTCGTAGTGTCGTACTGTTTCCAATCTGTATATTTTGTGTTTACTTACATACGTCTGTTGTCGCACGATATGTGCTGAACCTGCCTCCCACGCACAGCTGTGCGTTGTACGGAATACCGTATCCTCCGTCTGTGAAAGGTGCCGTCCGCGTCATGTCGAGGTGGACGCGTTACCGGCAGATACGCAAAGAATACGAGCACGCCGTGAACGAAATAGCGAACAGTGATGCACCGGAAGCACCTGCTCCTCCGAGTACGAGCCCCATGTTCGGAAACGGGGAAGACGACGGCCGTGAACTGCATAGTGATGAGGACGAAAGCATCGTGCCGCGTTTCGATACGTCGGAATCGGATCTGTCGTGGGGGGAGTCCAGTGATCATGAAGAGGTACAAGACGGAACACGTGAAGCTGCCCTACGTCCAGAAGATCCAGAACAGGATTTGGTGAACCAACTGGCCAATCTTTCTTTGAAACATAATTTGACGCACGCATGCATAAACGACATTGCGGCTCTGCTCAGGTCCCGTGGTCATAATGTTCCAAAAGATGCAAGGACCATTCTCGGGACAGAAAGGAAAGCTCCGGTGGATCAAAATGGGACGTTTGTCCATTTTGGTCTAAAGACTGCTATCATGGAGTCTATCCAAGTTGGGCCTCCACCTGCTGAAGTCAAACTTCAAGTAAATATCGATGGACTGCCATTGTACAAGAGCTCCTCGACGAGTTTCTGGCCGATTTTGGGAATGGTCATGGGCTGTAGCATGAAGGAGCCATTTCTCATCAGCGTGTACTGTGGCACAGGAAAGCCGCCAGGTTTGCAGGCGTTTTTGGGACCCTTCATCGAGGAAGTTCAGGATCTTACTAGAAGTGGATTGCATTATAAAGGACGACACATCAGTGTAAAGTTGAGTGCTATCATATGTGATGCTGTTGCACGTAGCTACCTAAAATGCATAAAAAGTCATAATGGCTATTATGGCTGTGAACGATGCACACAGAAGGGAGTTCACTGTGAAAACAGACTGCTCTTTCTGGACTTGGACTCTGCCCTTCACACGGACGCAAGTTTCCGTGAACAGCTTTGTTCACTCCACCACACCGGTGTGTCACCTTTTCTTGAGCTGGATATCGACATGATTGCAGTCTTTCCACTGGACTATATGCATCTGCTGTGCTTGGGGGTGATGAAAAGACTTATGCATATTTGGACAGGAAGAAAATACGGTAGAGCAAAGCTGACTACTGAACAGCAGTGCATTCTAAGTGAGAGGCTAAATTCCTACCGCAAGGATTTTCCTGCTTCGTTTCAAAGGAAGCCGAGAGGCATCGAAGAGCTTGACAGGTGGAAAGCCACAGAGTTTCGCACCTTTTTGTTGTACACGGGACCAGTGGCTTTAAAGCAGTTGTTGCCTGACAAGCTTTACCACCATTTTCTTCTCATCCATGTAGCAGCAAGGATACTAGCTGCACCTAATTTACACAGGGTGCACAACGAGTATGCGGACAAGCTGTTACGATACTTTGTTCAAGAAATGGGTGTACTTTATGGCACAACGCACCTTGTCTACAACGTTCATTCCCTCATTCATCTAGCAAGAGACTGTCTAAATCATGGCCCCCTTGATTCCTTCAGCGCTTTTTGCTTTGAGTCGTTCTTAGGGAAGCTAAAAAGAAAGCTGCGAACAACAAGCTGTCCCTTGTCACAGATGAGCCGACGAGTTTCAGAGGTGAAGCACACAACAGAATATGCTACTAGAACTAAAGTGGAAACTGTCAAACAAGGTTTTTCGTACATCCTGGAAGGCAACACTGTTGTGCGTGTCAGTGAGGTACTAGCATCACAGGTTCGTGTTACTGTGTTCTCAAACAAGAGAGACTTTTTCACCTACCCCATGAAATCATCTACTATGAATATCTTTCGTGTTGAGAACCGAAGCACTAGCTGTGTACGGACCATGCAGCTGAGTGCCCTCATGAAGGGAAAGCTGTGTGTGCTTCTCAGTTACAAGTGTGAGCACGTTGCTCTACCCTTGCTGCACTAAATATAGAGTCTTTGCATCTCCTCTACATTTCCTCCACCAATGAGAGCAAGACTTAATTAAAAACGTCCTTTTCTGTGCCAGACAACATTGCTGCACCGAGACAAGTGTTGCGTGATCCAGAAAACCCTGAAATGTGATGCCTACATAGGAATAGCTTTCAATTAATAAATTTTGTTCACTGTGCTCTTCAGTACACCTTCGCCCTGCTATGCTGATTTAGTGGTATTGCTTTGTAAATGTCTTCCTAGCTGTCTGGAATGCACCTACAAGGTCAACAAGCATGCATACTGGTGATGAGCTTGTAAAAGGGGAATAATTGTGTGCGACATTAGCTCGTAAAGGTCCTCCTATATTTCTACGGTGTAATGGACGCTGGTGGCAGGGCACGCTGCTGACCTCTGTCAGCTTCTCTTAGGAATTTGAGTACACATGTACCTTCAACTCTGATTTAGGCAACCCGACCCGCTGTGAAAGCAGTTTTTTTTTTAACTTGTGTTCGTGAACACATTTTTTCAGCCCTACTGTCCTATCTGGCAGCACCGTGATGCTGCTTAACAGTGTGTGTTTGTCCGTACTGGTGATGAGCTTGTAAAAGGGGGATAATTGTGTGCGACATTAGCCCGTAAAGGTCCTCCTATATTTCTACGGTGTAATGAACGCTGGTGGCAGGGCACGCTGCTGACCTCTGTCAGCTTCTCTTAGGAATTTGAGTACGCATCTACCTTCAACTCTGATTTAGGCAACCCGACCAGCTGTGAAAGCAGTTTTTTTTAAACTGGTGTTCGTGAACACATTTTTTCAGCCCTACTGTCCTATCTGGCAGCACCGTGATGCTGCTTAACAGTGTGTGTTTGTCCGTACTGGTGATGAGCTTGTAAAAGGGGGATAATTGTGTGCGACATTAGCCCGTAAAGGTCTTCCTATATTTCTACGGTGTAATGGACGCTGGTGGCAGGGCACGCTGCTGACCTCTGTCAGCTTCTCTTAGGAATTTGAGTACGCATGTACCTTCAACTCTGATTTAGGCAACCCGACCAGCTGTGAAAGCAGTTTTTTTTTTAACTTGTGTTCGTGAACACATTTTTTCAGCCCTACTGTCCTATCTGGCAGCACCGTGATGCTGCTTAACAGTGTGTGTTTGTCCGTACTGGTAAGGAGCTCGTAAAAGGGGGATAATTGTGTGCGACATTAGCCCGTAAAGGTCCTCCTATATTTCTACGGTGTAATGGACGCTGGTGGCAGGGCACGCTGCTGACCTCTGTCAGCTTCTCTTAGGAATTTGAGTACGCATCTACCTTCAACTCTGATTTAGGCAACCCGACCAGCTGTGAAAGCAGTTTTTTTTTAAAATCTTGTGTTCGTGAACACATTTTTTCAGCCCTACTGTCCTATCTGGCAGCACCGTGATGCTGCTTAACAGTGTGTGTTTGTCCGTACTGGTGATGAGCTCGTAAAAGGGGGATAATTGTGTGCGACATTAGCCCGTAAAGGTCCTCTTATATTTCTACGGTGTAATGGACGCTGGTGGCAGGGCACGCTGCTGACCTCTGTCAGCTTCTCTTAGGAATTTGAGTACACATGTACCTTCAACTCTGATTTAGGCAACCCGACCAGCTGTGAAAGCAGTTTTTTTTAAACTTGTGTTCGTGAACACATTTTTTCAGCCCTACTGTCCTATCTGGCAGCACCGTGATGCTGCTTAACAGTGTGTGTTTGTCCGTACTGGTGATGAGCTCGTAAAAGGGGGATAATTGTGTGCGACATTAGCCCGTAAAGGTCCTCTTATATTTCTACGGTGTAATGGACGCTGGTGGCAGGGCACGCTGCTGACCTCTGTCAGCTTCTCTTAGGAATTTGAGTACGCATCTACCTTCAACTCTGATTTAGGCAACCCGACCAGCTGTGAAAGCAGTTTTTTTTAAATCTTGTGTTCGTGAACACATTTTTTCAGCCCTACTGTCCTATCTGGCAGCACCGTGATGCTGCTTAACAGTGTGTGTTTGTCCGTACTGGTGATGAGCTCGTAAAAGGGGGATAATTGTGTGCGACATTAGCCCGTAAAGGTCCTCTTATATTTCTACGGTGTAATGGACGCTGGTGGCAGGGCACGCTGCTGACCTCTGTCAGCTTCTCTTAGGAATTTGAGTACGCATCTACCTTCAACTCTGATTTAGGCAACCCGACCAGCTGTGAAAGCAGTTTTTTTTAAATCTTGTGTTCGTGAACACATTTTTTCAGCCCTACTGTCCTATCTGGCAGCACCGTGATGCTGCTTAACAGTGTGTGTTTGTCCGTACTGGTGATGAGCTCGTAAAAGGGGGATAATTGTGTGCGACATTAGCCCGTAAAGGTCCTCTTATATTTCTACGGTGTAATGGACGCTGGTGGCAGGGCACGCTGCTGACCTCTGTCAGCTTCTCTTAGGAATTTGAGTACGCATCTACCTTCAACTCTGATTTAGGCAACCCGACCAGCTGTGAAAGCAGTTTTTTTTTTAACTTGTGTTCGTGAACACATTTTTTCAGCCCTACTGTCCTATCTGGCAGCACCATGATGCTGCTTAACAGTGTGTGTTTGTCCGTACTGGTGATGAGCTCGTAAAAGGGGGATAATTGTGTGCGACATTAGCCCGTAAAGGTCCTCTTATATTTCTACGGTGTAATGGACGCTGGTGGCAGGGCACACCTGACCTCTGTCAGCTTCTCTTAGGAATTTGAGTACGCATCTACCTTCAACTCTGATTTAGGCAACCCGACCAGCTGTGAAAGCAGTTTTTTTAAAATCTTGTGTTCGTGAACACATTTTTTCAGCCCTACTGTCCTATCTGGCAGCACCGTGATGCTGCTTAACAGTGTGTGTTTGTCCGTACTGGTAAGGAGCTCGTAAACTTGCTTGTGACTTATTAATAATTAATGTTAAGCTGTGATGACTGTCTTTTTAATCAGTTCTGCTGTCACGGATAAGTCAGAGGATCGACATTTAAGTTTGCTGAACGACAATGTATTTTGTTCGAAACTGAAACATATTATACTGGCATTGCAAGCTTCGCTGTGTATGTCGGTCACAAGTTGGCATTGACATGCAAATTTCTTGAAATACGTTCATGGAATCGAAAATCGTTTTCATGGAAATCTGATAACCGACACCAAGCCGATACTGCCAACTTGCATGAGATATCGGTCACAAGTTGGCAGTGTCGGGGATATGTTCGCATACTTTGCCGACATGGTACCAACTTTGAGCCGATGTGCCTATACCGTGATATTTATTTTGATTGCATGACTTATTTGTGAATGCAACCATTTGGTATGATAAAGTGAGGGTACTGATGTGCAAATTTCATTAAATGTAATCGTTTTCGTTTAAATTTGTTTACCCGACACCAGGCCGATACTGCCAACTTGCATGAGATATCGGTCACGAGTTGGCAGTGTCGGGCATATGTTCACATACACTGCCGACACGGCACCAACTCTGAGCCAACATGTCTGTACAGGTATATTAATTTGCATTACACAACTTATTAGCCCATGCTGCAGTTATATATCATCAAGTAAGGACATCGATATGCAAATTTCTTGTATTATAAGGTTTTTTGTCAAAATTTGTTTAACCGACATCAAGCCGACACTGCCAACTTGCCTGGGGACATCGGTCACAAGTTTGCAGTGTCGGGGTTATGTTGGACCGACATGCCCAACTTGGTACCGACATCGGTCCGATGTCATGTGCTGCTTGGGATCCCTCGCTTACCTCGTCCCAGTCGCCGTAACTCCATGCCATCATCGCATGATTATACTCCTTGTATCGCAGGTACTA
Organism: Ornithodoros turicata; assembly: GCF_037126465.1. NCBI lineage: Eukaryota > Metazoa > Arthropoda > Arachnida > Ixodida > Argasidae > Ornithodoros > Ornithodoros turicata. Next base: position 226,506,683 of record NC_088201.1, read on the forward strand.
ATGATACGTCGCGGTCACCAGAACCCAATTTGTGTTTACGGCGATCGTTGGATTAACATTTCATCTTTTTGCTGCTGGCTGCCTCCATAGGTAGTTATTACACGCTCTTTTCTGCTGGTCCCTTTCAAACCCGCGTAAGCGGTGGAGGGAGGCAAACGGGTGCCGGTCTTTCATATTTCGGAGAATAGCTCCTTGGTAACGTGGTCCGCCCCCGGGTGGACCGTGTCTTTGAACTCGTGGCGTATGGAACGGCCTTCTGGGCAGCATCGCTTGCGGTGTTGTTTTCGGGAAGTTTTTTTTCCTTACATCTCTCTTTGCGTCTAGTATTGTAAGAGTAAACAACCGCAGCAGAGGAGCTGCCTAGTATGCGTCATTTGGGCGGCGGCGCATGCACCCTCGTAATGAAATCGAAGCAGGCCACTCAAACAATAAAGGACCTCCGTTCGGTCACTGTGAAAGAGCAGGAGATTGAGATGGTTTCCTTGGAATCTAACTTAATCACAGTGACGGTAGTGTCCGAAGCGGATCCTGTCCCAGATCAGGTTGTGGAGGCGGCGCTTACTGGTTTTGGGCCTGTGACTAAGGTCACAAGGGAAACGTTCCCCCAGAAAGAGTTAGAGGGCATCGAAACGGGCAACCGTCGAGTTTTGATGGAAATGAAAAGCCCCGTTCCCAATTTCGTCGACCTCCGCGGAAGGCGGGTTGAGTGCAGTTACGATGGCCTCAAGCGCGTGTGTCTACGCTGCAATTACGAAAGGCATGGTAAGAAAGATTGTGTCGCACCAGTGCGCGCCCGTTGCTCCGAGATTGGTCATGGGGCGCGTGATGCTGTGTGGAAGCGCTGCGGCAGTGACCACGCCATAGCTTCTTGCACAGTCATTACATGGGCTTCACTTGTAGTCGGTAATAGTGTGTCGCCAGAGGCTCCCATGGTGCGTGTTGCGGCCGTTGTGGGGGAGCCTGCGCTTCGTAGAGTTGGAGTGTACCTCTACCGCATCTGCCATAGCTAAGCGAGCAGACGCAGTAACCGTCAGTGTGACAGTTCAAGAGGAAACCAGTAGTTGTTTCGCGGCAGTTGTTCTTGCATCTGTTCGGGGTACGGAGTGCGGCGACTGTGATACCGCCCCCGTGGGTGATTCCTTCGCTACTGTAGTTGAGCAGATAAGCACTGTGGATGACGACAGCGTAAGTGCCGCGACTTCCGAGTCCAAAATGACGGAAGTCGAAATGCAGCTCCAGGTTCCAAACGCAGGCCCGCCGATACCGGCGTCCCTTCAGAGATTATCCGTCAATTCTATGTTTGCGTTCTTGTCCCCATTTTTTATGTCCCAGCTTCGTGTCGCCACCTTAAATGTGCGTTCGTTTTGAAAACAGGCCAAACAGTTGGAAGTTGCCAGCTGGACGAAATTGGCCCACGTCGATATTCTATACAACTGCAAGAAACTAGCTCATTACCCAGAAGGTATATTCAAATTCTAACAACATCACACGAGGTCAAGGCATCCTTCAGCTGTGGCTCGCCTCAGCGAGCTGGCACCGGTATTTTAATTTTTCCGTGTTTTCAGGATTCCATCCGGTGGTTTGACATCGATACGGATGGGAGGCTGGTATCTCTGGAGTTTCAGCTAGACTGTAAATGATGTCGAATTGTAAATGTTTATGCGACTCTACATCGTATTGAGCGATCAGACTTCTTCCGTCGATTAGACGCTTTTCTTCTTGGCAGCCAAAATTTGATACTTGCTGGTGATTTTAATTGCGCGATCGACCGCCAACACGGTAGGCAGGCCTGCAGAGAGCTGGACCGCCTTGTAAGCGCCATTGCCTTAGCTGACGCCAGGTCTCACGATCATGGCGACAGGTACGAATGCACTTGGTTTAACTCCCGTGGACATCGCAGTCGGCTGGATCGCTTCTATGTGTGCCCGGAATGCTGAATTCTTTCTCTGGGTGCAACACGAAACCGGCCGGATACCTCACTGATAATCATGAAGTCGTTTTATCTTTGTCATGGCTGAAGAATTTTCGCACCGATCGCTGCCTTTGGCGATTGAACGCATCTTTGCTTTGACCAGGAAATCAAAGAAGACATGCAAGATCGGCTGTCGGAACAATGTTCGGTACACGATTTTGGGTCCGATCTCTGGGAGGCTTTGAAGCTGGGAGCCGCTGATCGCTTTCGATGTTGCGGTTCACGGCGCGCGTGAACAACGGGAGTGTAGATCCGCAATCAGGAAGGTCTTAGCTATTCTACGCCACCCTGGCTCTCGCAGCCGTGACACTGCAACTGATATCCCTTATGTGCAGAAGCTCCTGAGGGCGATGAGAATGCGCTCCCGGCGCAGTTTCGCAGCACAACGAAACGTCGAACGCTGGTGTCGGGAAGCATACTGCTCCCGCTTACTCCTCTGGCGCTATGTGGCCGTAAAACCATCGCCGTTGCCCGGTCAGCTGACGTCTCACTTCATACACAACCTGATGACATTCGAGCTGCAATGCGTGAGCATTGGGCGGCCCTTTATCCAGAGGCATCATCCAACGACCGGTGGTTAGCCCGGAGTCCCCACTCCCAGTGAAACAAATGGAGATTGCATACTAAGGGCCGCTCAAGCAAAATGAACTTTTTGCCGCTGTTTCCTCAATCTTAAAATACTTTGAAACGCACCGACTTTCAACAAACATACAGTTAACGTTTCGGGTCCCATTCGAGTCCCATCATCAGAATGACGCTGTCCTCGTCGCCACCGTGTATTTAAGTAGAAGAGGAGCGTAGCATTCTGGGAGGGGGCCTGGTTGTCGATTGATAGCTTCTTTTGTTTTCCCTATGTGCCATGGCTACAGCTGTCTCCTCACCCCCCATTTGTTCTCTTTCGCCAGAATGCATGGGTTGTCCAGGTCTAACACATGCCGTGTTTTGCGCGCGTGTTCACACAGTTCTGTTGGGTTTGTTGCTGATTTCTCGATATCTTTCTTGTGTTCCTTCATCCTTGTTCATGTCCCTTCCCTGTTTCTCCGATATACACGGCAGGGCAATCTTGACAAGATACCTTGTATACAACGCCTCGTTCTTCTTACGGTGGCGTTCTGTCCGTGGGGTGGGTAAGTACGTTCCTCAGTGCAGTGCAGTAAATGCAGTTTTAATGTTCACGTGGGAGAGCACCCGTCTGATTGGGTCTGACATACCCTTCAGGTTGAGCATGGTAACGTACATGGGTCTTTCTTGACTACTTTCCGCCGGTTCCGGGCGTGTATTCATCATTCGGCGCTATGTATCACAGATAAACTGCTCGGGGTATGCCCTTCTTCGTAGATCCGCTTTGGCCTTTGGCCAACAAGTTGCTCCCCATTTAAAAGAGTGCGAGAGGGCCCTCCTGTGTTCCCTTCTTCCATGCTCTATGTCTCGACCACGCGCCAGCACATTGTGAACTATTAAAATTTACGTCGTCTTCACGGCGTGACACAGAATCAATGCAAGCAGCCGAGGCGACAATGCAACGTGTAGCTGTCGTGTTGCACATATTTTTTTTCTCTTATTCTTTTCTTTTTTTTACATCTCGAGTGACAATAATGTACAGGAATGACGTGAACCTTGAGGAGTGAGGATGTAGGAGGTGCATGGACTGACCACTTCTTGGTTATCAATTTGTCCGCTCTATGAATTCGAGAAGATCCCGATCGATGCAGGCAGCCGGTGTGCGGCAGTCGAGTGAGAAGGTATAGGCGTTCTTACCATCTACAGAATCCGTTACCGCATCATATTTTTTTCGTTCAGTTCCGGTTCGTTCAATGGGAGAGAAAAAAATGTCTACGGTTCGGGTTCGGTTCGGCAAAAAATAAAGCTTTTTGCGGTTTTCGGTTACGTTTCGATTCCAGTTTTGAGCCCTGGCGTATTGTCATCAAGCAGGCGAACCACCTATGGAGGTAGCCCCCTTTGCGTTTACACTAACTGCACTTTACAATCCCACAAGCTGCATACCTGTTGTATTGCCAACCGTAGGATGGGATAAGCAAAAGCTTGCCAACATGCGATTTCAAAAATAGTACACCATGTGACTTCCTTAATGGGTCGGCAAACATGCCGCGAAGCATTTCCCATGGTACCCCACGTTTTCCGAAGCGTGGCCGTTAAGACTTTCCGATGTTCAAAAACTCCTTGTTCCTATGCCAATGAATCTGAACACGTGAGTGCCAGCGTACACCACCAGTCGGGCGATTCTTGCTCGTCCGTGTAGTTCTAAATTTCGGTAACGCGGCGTATAGGTTTGTGAACTCTGTGGTAGGATATGTTGTCCATGCAGCATACGCTGTATGGCTTGGTTCACACTGTTGCGCTTCGTAGCGTGAAGGCGCAGAGGCGGAGAGTTTTCATTTTCCCGGAGGGGGCAAGGGCGCACCGCGAAATAAGTACTCTGACGGAAGGATATGTTTATTAAGAAAAAAAAAAAAGAAAGGAAAGGTAAGCTAGATGGATGTCGGCTTGTTATTCCAAACAAAAAACTGAAAGGGGGAAGTCAAAAAAGGCAAAGATAATAAGAAAACAAAAAGAAGGAGAGCAAAGGAAAAGAAAAATGAAGAACATAAAACTAAAGCTGAAGAATCACACACTCTGGCCGGATCCTATGATGTATGCAGAACTGGTATAGAAATAAGAGGAAGGAAGAACAGAAAAAATAAAACAAAAGAAAAAACAGAGAGAACGTAAACAGTGAACATGTGCACAACTGAAGGCGTTACGCCTTTGAAAACTGAGGGCAAAAAGAACAAAATGCATTGAATCCTCGGTGTTTGACCCGACATGCGCGCAATATAATGAATATAGTCAATGAAATGGAGCAGCGGAAGTTGAACCCGCTCCCATCGAATATGCGTTCCGAAGGTCCTACCGTTACACCTCACTGGCAGCTGCTGGTACCTTTTCGACTGCTTCGTTTCATTGATCTTTTGGGCGAAATTCAGGCTATGTGTTGTGTCATCCTCTGTGTTTCTTCGCCTCACCTTCTACTGTGATAATGAGTATGGTGGGCGAATACATATTTTACAAATTGCAAGATGCATTTTTGGGTTGGTTTTTGGGTTGGTGCGTAGACCAATACTCCACCACGGATGTTTGCCTGATGGACACTGCTCGCATCGCGGTCACCACGGAACACGAGGCCGGACATTTCGACGTAAACCCTCAACTCAATACAACTCAAAAGCAAACCCCTCTCCAGATGCTCAACGATTTCAGTGAATGTTTCGCTGCATCGTCGAAAGTAAGACAAACGCCCATTGCAAAGCACCGCACCATCGTCGATGAAAATGCCCGTCCGATTCACCGCATGCCGTACCGGGTCTCCTGCAAAGAGCGTGAAACGATCCGAACGCAAGTAGAAGAGATGCTAAGAGATGACGTTATCCAGCCGTAGACCAGCCCGCGGGGATCGGTGGTGGTACTAGTGAAGAAGGACAGAGCACTCAGGTTCTGCGTGGACTATCGGAAACTCAATGAGATACTGAAGAAGGACGTCTACCCGTTACCGCGCATCCACGACACGCTCGATCGCCTTCAAAACGTAAAAAGGTTTCTCTTCTGTGGAACTCAAGACAGGTACTGACAAATCGAAGTCGACGAACGGGACCGTGAGAAGACTGCCTTCGTCACTCCGGATGGACTTTTCGAATTCAAGGTTATGCCTTTCGGCCTTTGCACAGCTCCAGCGACGTTCCAGCGAGTTATGGATACAGTTCTCGCCGGGTTGAAGTGGCAAACCCGCCCGGTGTACCTCGGCGATGTTGTCGTCTTCGCAAGAACTTTCGAAGAACATGTTGAACGGCTGAAGCAAGTCCTCGAAACTACCAGAACTGCAGGGCTGACGTTCAAGCCTCAGAAGTGTCGATTCAGCTACGAGGAACTCAGATTTCTCGGCCATCTCGTGAGCAGCGACGGCGTACGCCCCGAACCCGAGAAGACGGCGGCCATCGCAAGTCACCCTGTTCCTTCTAACGTGAAATGCGTTCGAAGCTTTCTTGGCCTTTGCACCTACTACCGACGGTTCATTCCGAACCCTGAATGTCCTCACGGCGGACAGATCCTCGTTTATCTGGAGTGAAGCTCAGCAACAGGCGTTTGATGAATTGAAGACCTGTCTACAGACCGCACCTGTGCTTGCCCCCTTCGATCCAAACGCTGAAACAGAAATACACACCGACGCAAGCAACGATGGTCTAGGAGCGGTGCTCGTTAAACTTGACGACGGCGTCGAACGTGTCATCGCTTACGCAAGCAGAGCGCTAACCAAGGTAGAGAAGAACTATTCGACGACCGAAAAAGAGTGCCTTGCACTCATATGGGCCATCACAAAGTTGCGTCCCTAGAGACGGCCGTTCAAGGTGGTAACAGACCACCATTCTCTGTGCTGGCTGGCTGGTTTAAGGGACCCCCAGGACGCCTAGCGAGATGGAGCCTCCGATTACAGGAGTATGACGGAACCATCACTTGCAAGTCAGGTAGAAAGCACAACGACGCCGACTGCCTGTCCCGAGCACCACTCCAGCGACAGGACAACGGTCTCGAGGACGACGCCGCCTTCCTCGGTATAATGAGCGCGAGTCGTCTATCTAGCAGTACATGTCTACCATGTCTATCAAGCAGTACAACGACCCCGAATTGAGGACGCTCGTCGACTATCTGCAGGGCCGCGTCGACAATGTTCCTTCCATCTCCAGAAGATCACTCCCAAGTTTTTCCTATGTAATGGTGTCCTATAAAAAGAAAATGACGCACAACAAGGCGCTACGTGGCTTCTCGTTGTGCCTGGAGACATGCGCCTCGAGATTATTCAATCCTGCCACGACGAACCGTCATCAGGTCATTTGGGATACAGCCGGCCACTGGCCCGTATAAGGGAAAAGTGCGACTACTGGCAAAAACTGGCCAAGACCGTCCACCACTACGTAAGGACGTGCCGGGAATGCCAACGACGAAAAACGCCGCCGGTACGACCTTCTGGGTACCTTCAGCCAATCGCACCGCCGTCGGCGCCATTCAAGCAGATTGGGTTTGATCTACTCGGGCCCTTCCCACTTTCGTCCTCCGGAAATCGTTGGATAATCGTAGCCACCGACTACCTGACACGCTATGCCGAGGCTAAGGCACTTCTACAGGGCACAGCAACAGAAGTGGCGAAGTTCTTCATCGAGAACATCGTACTACGCCACGGAGCTCCGACGGCCTTAATCACCGATAGGGGAACGGCATTTACAAGCAGGCAAACACAAGAAACCCTTCGACTCAGCCACACTGCCCACCGGAGGACAACAGCGTACCATCCGCAGACGAACGTGCTCACCGAGCACCTAAACAAAACCCTTGCCGATATGATTTCGATGTACGTCGACGTCGAGCGCAAGGCATGGGACGAAATACTGCCTTACGTCACGTTCGCCTATAACACGGCTGTCCACACCATTCCGCACCATTCCACACGATTCCGCCTTACACGCGGCCATGACGCATCGACTATGCTGGACGCGATGCTGCCACACGAACCCAGTGACGACGAAAACGACGCTCTGGACTTCACACAGCGTGCAGAAGAAGCCTGCCAGCGGGACAGACTACTCATTCGTCAACAGCAACGCGTCGATGAAAGAAGATACAATTTGCGCCGTCGAGACGTACCCTTCAGTCTAGGCGACTTAGTATGGGTTTGGACGCCGATTCGAGGACAAAGCCTTAGCGAGAAGCTACTCAAGCGCTACTTCGGTCCCTACAAAGTACTTCGACGCATTGGAGACCTGGATTACGAAGTGGTACCCGAGGGCAGCGCTCCCTCTCGACGACCCCCGAGGACTGAAATAGTTCACGTCGTTCGACTCAAGCCGCACTATAGCAGGTAGCGCCGTAGACTGGTCGGAACGAGGGAACATGACAAAAAAAGAAAAATGAAACGGCATCGAGACGATGCCCCGTCTACGGAGAGGGCAATGCCACGAAACATCTTCGAGCAACTTCCAGGGCAGGCACGAAACGGTACATCTCATCCCGGCGCGTGCTGAAGAAGCAAGAATATTCCAGGCATGTCAGCTGCTCTCTGGCAAACGCACATGCTGTTTCTAGACTTTTCGCTTAAATACTTGTGCGCTCCAGGCTGGAGCATTCATTCTTTGGACTCAGTTGTGTTCAGAGAGCTATCACTCTTGTGGTTTTGCTACCACGTAGTTTAATAAACCGTTTGCTGTTCGACGATTCGCCGGCCCATTTCGCTAGGTGACAATATCATTAAACAACAAATCATATAACTGGTATGCACACTGAATTGCACACAGTATCAGGCATGTGTGACACACCAAGCCTCGGGCTTAAAAAAGTAAAGAAATGAAATAAAAGGAGGGAAATGCAGCTGTCTGTGTAGGTTTGGTACCAATTATACAGACACGTACCTTGTTACGATTTTTTGTACACTTTGAAGAAAATCGCAAGAAGATATGCCGCTACATTAATACGTAGGTTATCTATAGATATTGCAAAAAAGACACTATGGTCTCCCACCAATTCTTCCTACGTTGTGCAGGGAGGCAAAGGTGAGCCTCATCTTATTTAACGACGAGATAACCTTTGTTAACTGGGTGTGCCTGGCAGAACAGTCCGCGAACCTAATAGCATACGAAACTGCTTATTTCGTTGTTGTTTTTTTTATGTAATAATCTGTCACTAGAGCCTGTGTAAACAGATGTTTGTGAACATCAGTGCACCGGTAATTATCTAGCTAAACGAGCTGCAGAAGTTTGGATGATACCTCATTGGATGATACCTCATTCTCGAACGTCATCCGGAACATGCATGTTTCCCTGTCTGCTCCCAGTCACAAAAAAAAAATAAAATAAAGATAGATAGATAGATGGTTTATTTCACACTCAAGGTGTTGGAAATCAGGGCAAAAAAGCCATGTGGCTTTTTTGAGAGAGTCGTTTCGAAAACCTAGAGATTATAGGTGACACTGACAGTGCGGTACAGTAAATAAGAAATGTAATTACCTTCGCAGTTGGTGTTATTAAACTTTTTGCTGTATGCTGTTCCCGATATTTTAATTTTACAAAGATTGTTATCATTTATTAGTACGCATACAACTTTTGTTTCTATATTGTGTGCTCGCCCCCGCGTAATGTACATTGTGGTCCCCGAATGTCTTGAAGCTGCAGATGGGCAGCTTTCTGTCCGGTGTTATCTCATTGTTGTACATGGAAATGATGAATGAATAAATATGATGGGCAGCCTAGCCGGGAAATGGCATACATTGCCGGTTTATACCCGCTCTTCGCCACCCATTCCTCCCGTATCGCCGCCAGTTCCTCCCGTTCCGATAACCGGAACTTGAAACTAAAACTGACCCTCTTTCGCAAATACGTAAGTCGCTAAGCTGTCGGTATCTGCTCGAAAATGTGGCTCACTAAACGATGGGGGTATCTTAAGATGGAACAAACGACTTTCCTTTTGTGTGTATGTCCCTTGTGTTTTCCCGTGTGAGCACATATGCAGCTTAGAGGTGCTTCCGAGACCATTGGATGATTTATGTCCTCCCATTCCAGCTGGGATCATTGTTTTTGGAACAATTTCCTGCTTGACCATTTTCTCCAGTTTGTCATGTCGATTGTGGTCCGAACCAGGGGTTCTTTCACACGTACGCTTGATAGAATGGCCGATAATGCATACCTCCGCACACAGACCCTATACCAGGGATGCAAAACTCACTCGCGTCGGCGGACCGCACTAAGCCATTCAGGCACTACGCTGGACGGTGTCACGGCTGTGGTCTAGCCTGTTTCTTGTGTAGATGAAACACAACACAGCACGTACAACGCTTTGCTCAGTCAGAAGATCAGAGGACCGTCTTTATTTCCTGTGTGGATACATCGTGTGAAAGTGACTGCACAATTACAACGTTGTGATGTTCAATTGTTATACTTGTGAGCAGAGAAAACGCCTGCTCGCAGACGAATGTTGACACAGTCGTCTCCCCACCTGAAGAATCGAATTATTCTCATTAGACGTATGGTATAGAACACATGGACCGCTACAACATACCTACGTTGAGATACCTTTGTCCAACTTAAGAACAAAATGCCGAACCAACTTCAGCGAACATCAACAACTACAAGAAGTTCTGTGGAAATTTGATTTGACGACAGATAGCCTTGTTGTCTGACATCATGAATGTTTCGAAGGAATGTCAGGCTGATCTTCGCTTTACATTTGAGCATCGAAACAAATGCCAGTCTACAACATAATATTTGGACCCTAGGGTACATGTTAGACCTTCCCAATGGTGCTGGTAGTTTCACAAGTGCTCTCCAAAAATTACTCTCTAAATTTCGGTCTACACGTTCAGCATCGTTAAAGGTAGCACTACTATGTCGTGCCTGAAATCAGTTGTTATTAAAGGGGTACTTCGGAAGGTCCGTGAAATAGTTGCTGCATAGCGTAGTTGGTGCATAGCATCCACAGTATATCTTCCATTAACTTTGTTTCTTTCTCGTGTGACTAATTATGCCTGAAATAAGCGAGCAACTAACCCGAAACAGGAATGTGGAGAGGAATCTCAAAAAATTTCCTCTTCCGAAGGCCAACGCGTTACGCCACCCTGCATAGAGCGGACAACTACTATACCACGCCGGTTGTAGCCGCTGCGTTACATGACGAAGGAAACAATGGGCGAAGATTGGTGATCAGATCACTCAGACACAGATGGAAAGAAACAACAGTCATGCGCTCCCCTGGGAGTCACAAAATAGCCCAGGGATGGTATGACTAATGCACGGCGACGTCTGCCGAGCAGAGGAAAGAAGAAGTACTTCTTCCATCGACGATCGGTGGGAGCCAAAGTTTTTCAAATTTCGACAGTCGATTTTTATGACTCCAGCTTCGTTTTCAATTGGGATATTTTACAACTGTTACAATTATTTTAGTGGTACGTTACAAACAAAGTACGTTATTGTGGGGATGCCGCAAGCTTAAAATCCATTTGGTTCCGAAATCCCCCTTTAAGTCTAGTGTCCACTGTTTGACATAAGCGTTAAGCAGCTGATTGAACGTCTAAGCACATTTAGAATATCCTGAACCTCTGTTGCCTGACGTCTCTGAACCAATCATGAACTTGGTTGAGCGGGTTGGGCATCTGCCAGTGAAAGGGAAGGAACAAGAAGGACGGTAGCTGTGCTGCGATACGTGCACACTATCCCTCTCCCTTCTACTACCCCTCTTAGGTTGTCTGTTTATGTGTTGGGAAAGGGAAGTAGAACTACTGTGATGTACTGCTGCTCTCATGTACCACACCACGAAGTTGTTGTTTATGAGATTCTCACCAGGTCTCACTCTATGAATTCGCCAAACAGACCGTTGTGTCAACGCAGGATTTACGGGAGCAGGAAAGGGCAGTAGGAACTGATAACATTTGTCCGCTTACAGGCAAGCATGTGGATGCAGGAGACTCTTTCATGTGGCTTCTGTTATTTATTTGCTCTTATTCGCGCTATTTCACCAACATCGATAGGTGACGAGCCAACCTGTGACATTACGGCTGAGTCATGGCAAAGGAAATGATCCACAAGTCTGAGCATGCGCTGTTGATGAGTAGTGGCTTTTCGGGACTGGAGCTCCTTTGACAGCGGTGGAGTTAGGGAAGCGCCATATGGAATGCGGCTCTGCTCGCCATGCCAATTATGCCCTGATTTTTTTATCACATGCATTCCCTTTCTATTTCACTTCAGCTTTATTATCATTGTTTCTACGAAAGCAATACCGAAATTTGTTCAGTTAACGTCACTGTTTTGTCGGGATCAGAATTGTATGCAAAGGTGAGTTACAGGAAGTTGGGTAATACACAGACCGTGGTGCAATGTCTCCCTGCGTCTTGCCGAATAATTCTGCACGGAAAAACTTCCAAAGCTGGCAGGTTGCACACTGGCATTTGCACAGCGAATATCGTGACTCTACGACCATATGGGGCACACAGCGGTTAATATAGACGTGTGTGTGCTAACTGGCATTGTGTAGTACGCAAAGCACAAAAAGCTTGTTGTCTGCGTAGCGTGCTCTCTTGTTTCGGCACCATGGCTACGTTTGATCCAAACCAACTGCATGAGTGCGCTTGCAGTTTTCGTTTTCTTTCTGTCGCAGAAAGGTCGATAGAGACGTTCATAAATGCGCCCTCCCAGTATTTATTTGTTTTAAAGATAAAAAAGAAGCTACTTGGACGGGATAAAACAAAATGCATATTTCGCAGTCATCACACTTGCCCCCCCCCCCCCCCCCCCCCCGCTCATTCTTTATTAACCCTGGAACTCGCACGGCTTTCGTGTGTCATGTCGAGACCACCCCCCGCCCGAGGTTCCGAAAGCCGCCTATGTGGAACTTAGGAGTAGGATCTCGATGTAGTGAATGAGCGTAGGCAGGCGAGTCACTCACTGCTCAATACTTTGCCGATGTCTCAAGAATGGTCAGTGCAAAGAAAACCTTCGAATAACGCCACCTGTTTGCGCACTGTGCGTCAGAGAGTGAGATACCAGGTATGTTCATGCTGAAAGCGGCATTTCGGAAGTATATTTTTCACCCGATATCGAAACAAGAATGCAACAGTGTGTTTGAAACGTCCGCAATAGAATGTCGTATATACGTATTTTTTACGAGTACGAGACGACGGCAAGCTTCTCTCCGTCGTTTTCATTCTTGTAACATGTCAATTACACCTAACTTATTGTCTGCGTCCTTTCATTGAATTTTGTGCGTAGTATTTACGTCTTCATCCAGCCCACTGACATGGTGACGACGCGTCGCAGTATTTTGTCAGACTGCGTCAGTTTTTATAGCATCAGCTACCCCATTATCTGGTGGTTTCGCCATTCTGCCCTCTTTATATTTAGCCTATATCGACTTTCATGCCGCTTAACTCAGAAGTTGTTTCAAAATCATCATCTTAGTTTTTAAATATACTTCCTCGACGATGGTTCATACTCTCGCAGATTGAACACCCCTCATATGACTGTGATCAACAATGCCATTTCACTGTTTGAAACTCAAACGTCGTCATCACCGCATAGCGCTAGGGGAGGAAAGGGGGGGTGCAGAGGCGAACGCTTAGTCCCTGTCCGAGAGTCAGTAGTCAGGGAATGTTTGAAGCAGAGCGTGAAACAGAAACGTTTTTTTTTCGCTTTCTTTCGGTTTCAGGATCGGCCATAAAGGTTCGATTCCGGTTCAGCTTCGGAGTTCAGATGTATCGCTTCGATTAACCGGTTCAGAGGCTGTAAAGCGGTTCGGAACCGGTTTGAGGTTCTAATATGCTACAAAATTATCGGTAGCCACTAAAAATGATGCAAGATCCCCTAGTTACGTTTGTTGATGCATTTATTTCTGTTTTTCGACCAACAGGAACCCCCTTTCAACCCTTCCGCAAGCAACGTGCCGCCAATCTAGGCTGGCAGACTTCTAGAATCCTCACATCACCTCCACCATACATAAACCCGAACCGAACCTGTTGCTGAAGTTTTTATATCGGTTCGATTCCGGTTCAGCTCCAAGATAGCGCTAGTAATTACGGTTGAGTTCCGGTGGGGTTCCAGTTAAAATTACGGTTAATTCCGGTTCTGGTTCCGTTCGACGCTCTGGTTTGCAGTATGTTTGAGATGCCACAGGAAGCCGGTTCCTGAGGTTGACCTTCCTATTTTTTTTATGCAAATACACATGTTTTGGGGGTTTCCTTCTTGGATCCTTCCGAGAGTTTTCTACTGAAAAATCCTTTTCTTAAAAATATTAGACACTCGCCAGGTGTAAAATAGGCGTGTGATTATACCATATTACTGTCATTTGTAATTTATGTTATTGGTATCTTATCTTCATAACAGTTTAACATCTTTGGGGCAGAACGAACTTTTCTGGTTCGCTACAATAACTATATACAGGGTGTCCCAGAAAACGTGTAATTGAATTATAATAAAAAAACTACACCACCTAGAATCATGCGGTCAACGGCATTTGTTCTTATTAGGTTTTTGCCACCTTGTAAAGTTAATGTCATGTACCCCAATTTTAATTATGCAAATATTTGCGAACTGAACTCAGAAATTTGCCAAGGGAAGGTCACTTTTTTGCCCCACCAATATGAAGAGCGTGCCGAATTCACTCAAATTCATGATAATTGACACTGATATTCATGAGCAATCCCATCGGAAAAAATAGCCGAATATCATGCTTTTCGGAGCACCGGACCATAACGCGCGATGTCTTTTTGAGCGCAATCGCTCGCAGTCCGACGAAAGGAGGTTCCGAAGCCAGCCCACAGAGTGATAGTAGAAAAAGTAACAGTTCCTAAAATTGGGAGAGGGAAAGCATTATCCCAGCGAAAGTCGGACGTGATAAGCCATGCCTGCATTATCTCTTTCTGCGATGCCGGGTTGGGCTGGGTTTCCAACCTCCTTTCATCGGACTGAAAAAGATTGCGCTGAAAAATTCATCGTGAGCTATTCTGTGCGACCTCCGTATAGCATGATGTTCGGCTATTTTTTTCCGATGGGATAGCTCCTGAACATCCCTGTCAATTATAATTAATTTGAGTGAATTAGACACGCTCTTCATTGGTGCGGTAAAAAAGTGACCTTTACTAGGCAACTTTCCGACTTAAGCTCACAAAAATTTACATAATTAAACTTACGTTACACGACATTCACATGAGGAGGTGGCAAAAACCCAGTAAGAACAAATGCCGTTGACCGCATGACTCTAGGTGGTGCAGTTTTTTTATTATAATTCAATGAAACGTTTTCTGGGACACCGTGTATAACTGGCACTGATGGTATGTAGCAGTTGCCAGACTCGAATTTCGCGTTTGCGGTGATCACTGCGGTAACTGTTTATGAAATGCCCCTTCTGCAACACGAAGTCCCATCGAAGGTAGTTCGCCTGCTTGATGACAATACACAAGTCGCATGATACATTGGGCAATACAAGAAGTCACATGGTCACAAGATATGTGCTCAGGTCTCCTTTCAACTCCGCGTACGCGGTGGAGGCAGGCGAGAGTGAGCTGGTCCTTCAGATTTTGGAGAAGGGCCAATGGATAACGCGGTCCGCCCAAGGGTGGGCCGTGTCTTTGAATGCGCGGTCGATAAAAAGGTATTCGGGGCAGTATCGCTTCCGGTGCTGTTGCCGGGAAGATGTCTTTCTCTAAGTCACACTGTTTATTAGACTTACGCTTGTCGCATCCTACGGTTGGCAATACAAGGTGTATTAATTGCCAAGATAAACTTTCAAATTTGGATCCGTCGTTGCCGGTTGGCGTTGTTCAACCATTAATTTCGAGTATAACGTAGATAAAACACACACATATATATATATATATATATAATAGGAAAAAAATAGCCGGAGCTCTTTGGCTGCACGTATAGCATATGTCTGTAACTCAAACATCGCCATGCCAGTACTGGACAGCTGTTTCGGCCTTCTTGGACCTCATCAGCAGTACGCAGGCAGGCAACGTTTGAGTGGATGGCGTCAGAAGGTCACGTAACACGTGATTCCTCCCGTCAGGGTGAGATAACTCACTCACTGAAAGCCCAGTGCAAAAAAGCCAGTACTTCACTGGCTTTGCACTGGGCTTTCAGTGAGTGAGTTATCTCACCCTGACGGGAGGAATCACGTGTTACGTGACCTTCTGACGCCATCCACTCAAACGTTGCCTGCCTGCGTACTGCTGATGAGGTCCAAGAAGGCCGAAACAGCTGTCCAGTACTGGCATGGCGATGTTTGAGTTACAGACATATATATATATATATATATAGTTAACTAAACTACATAACATATTATGTAACATATATGAAAATAAAAACACAAACACGTTTATTTGTTCACAGGTGATGAGGCCAGTGGCGAATGCCTTGCGCATCATCCAAGGGGATAGCAACGTTTTTATGGGGACACTGCTACCGACAGTGGCCGTTGTCCTAAAGAAACTCGAAAGCACGCAAGAGACAGAACTACGCTTTTGCCGTCCTCTAGTTGATGCGCTAACTGGTGGAATAAAAGCACGGTAAAGGAGAAATGCGCCCGTAGGACGCTCTGATTCTTCACAAACTTTTCACTGGGATCGAATTGTAAATTTCTGTCACAGGTTCGGCTCACTCATGGCACAAAAAGACCTGTCCATTGCCACTGCCTTGATGCCAAGATTTAAATCTAACCTTGCATGGCTGTCTGTCCGTGAACAAACTGCCCTCTACGAGCAGATGATGCATGAAGTAGAGCAATGAACAAGAAGTGAACCAACTACAAGCCAAGCGGACGAAGGCGACGATTTTTTCTCCGTCCTGGATGAAACGAGTTTCGGGGGAGCTAAAGCTCAGGAACTGGAAAGCTTTTTGTCGCTACCTCGGGATGCACCTCTCTCCGCGGTCCTTACTTTTCTTGCGATAGCACGAATGTTTTCGAAGTACAATACAGGACTGCCCTCTAGCGCGTCAGTTCAGCGCATGTTCAGTGCCGCGGGAGATGTGCTGATCAGAAAATGCGAAAGGCTTAGCGACATCAACATGGAAATGCAGCTGCTCCTTAAACTAAACAGGCACACAGTTTAGATAACTGTGGTAGGGCATGCCTCATTTAGCCATAATATGACGTCTAGGTTGCATCTAGGTGCATGCATCACACCCCATTTGTACACAAAATGTTGAATCAATAAATATGTCTCTTTTAGTTGATTAATTTATTGGTGCTTCGCTTTAGTTTTCTTTTTCTCCTTGAGTGACATTGTCATATTGAGTCGTCTCACTTAGAACTGTCATAGAGCAGAGATATGTATCAGTGAAAGAATGAATTTGCAGCGGAGTATGACACACGGAAGAAAAGCAGCTTTCAAGCAATAAAATGGCATGATGCATATACAATAATTATTCAGCTCGGGACTTATTGCCTGACAAGGGAGCTGCGGAAGTAACACCGTGATATTCAATGAATGATAGTATTCTATTCAAGAAGTAAGAACCGCTACCATTGAAATGAAACTGATCCATTGTGTTCAGCGTGTTGCTCTCCTCCATAAGAAACTCAAAGTCGAAGTCAACTGTTTACGCGGGCGGCACCTGTGTACTGCTCTCTTGTATCCAAAGTAACATTGAAGTAACTCGTTTTTTTTTCACTAACTCTGTAACTGCGAGTTACATTTCAGAGTGAAGAACTTCGTTATTAACTTAGTTACATTTTTCGCATGGTAGCTTAACTTATTACGAGTTTTTTTTGACGGGTAACTACTCTATCTATGCCTAAAATCATAAACGGCTGGGGTAGTTGATTGCATAGGCCTTCCAAATCTCTTTGCTCTATTACTACTGATGGGGGCAGGCGGAGTGAACATACCGTCAAAGTCCTGTCGAGGCACACTTCGACTGCTACTCTCTCTACTGGAAGGACTCGAGTCTCTACTGGTACTGGAAGGACTACAGCCACACCACCGGATGCACGTGCGCTGTCTATTCTGTCCTTCCTGAAAATATTATGTCGGTGAAAAGGGTTTAAGTGTTTTTCATGTAGGTATGTTTATTGTAGGCAGAAACAGACAGCTCTGTACTTGTCAAAAAGATCGTGTACATCATCAATGTTACTGTAGAGGCCTCGACAGTTCCACTGAAAGATACCTGTCCTATAATTACAATGGAAATAGGAAAGATGAAAAGGACTCTGCACATTGAGTGTTAAAGGGGCATAACCCTTGGCGGGGGACGCCTCTGTTTCTCCTTTGACTTGCCTCTACCTCGACCTCCATGTTCGTCTCTTTGCTCCTTCCTTTGGGAAGGAGCTCTCTGGTCCAGTGTACCTAGAAGACTTGACGATGATTTCTGCGACATGCAGTCATCATCTTCAAGCTCCATTGAGTATGTGGCAGTCTGGGATGAGCTCCCTGTGAGCCCATCCCAAACTGAAAACGTGCCATCAACCTCCGTAGAGATTGTGGCGGGAGCCGGCGGAGGGGAACTCTCCGCAGATTTTTCTTGTATTTGGGGGGTGTGGACTGGAGGCCCAGGAGCCTGGGTCTCCACGCATACTCTGAGTGGTGCCACTCCCCTAGGCACCACCTCAGAAAATGTTCCTTTCTTTTGAAAGTCCAGCTGTGCTTGACCTCGTGCTTGGGCATGACCTCGAGTATGCCGGATGGCTGCCTTGACGTTTATGACACTGAAATTATTTGCTAGGTGACTCCGGCGTGTGGTCACTTTGGGCAAACTTGTTGTCGACGACACATCTGGGAGCTGCGGCCGAAACGTTCCCATTTAAAGCATCGTCTGGGGTTTGGAATGAATGTTCGTACACGCCAGTTAATGTAGCCAACATTGATCTCTGATTAGAGTTTGTGTAACTGAAAACAGAGTATTACACGCATTGTTTGGTCTTCCTTACCATCCCTTCTCAGCACAATGCGCTTTGCACATACAACCCCTTCGTCCCTCAATCCTTCCTCGATCTCCGCTTCAGAACACAAGAGGAGTTCATCCCCGGAGATCACCCCCTTCACTATGTTTAAGGTACGGTGTGTTGTGAGCATGACTTTGATTTCGCCAACCTGTTTCATTGCTTACAGGGATGCACTCGGTTTTTTGTGTGAACTTCAACCTGAAGATCCCCCGTGTTTAGCTTTTTAGCATTGTAGGATCTGCCTAGAAGCTTCTCAAGTTCCTTTGCTACTAGAAATGGCGACAGTTTTGCAAGATGTCTGGATTCATTCTCAGATTTTATCACCAGTACTTTCGGAAACCAGGGTTCCGGGTTCAAACCTACGAAGTCAAGCGTCACTCTATCGGTGCGACCTCATTTCAAGGGCCGGTCACGTATTTTTCTGTTGTCTGTATCCATGAAGAAATGTGTGTCATTAAAGTGCAGTGGGGTACCGCCCACCACCGAGCCGATCCAGGGGAACGCACGGTCTGCACGTTAACACTTCCCCTGCACTCTACCCAAGTGCAGCTTCACCGAGAGATGAAAGAACTGCCCAAGGTTGACACTTGCCGCCATAGAAGGTGAGTAAGGAAAAGAAGGAAGGAGGTAGAGATGAAGGCCAATGTATGGAAAATAGGAGATGGCGAATAGCTGAATAGTCCTGGCCGGAAAGGACCACCCGTCTATGGGAAGCAGGGGCCAAAGCGGCGTGTTGCTTTACCGGAGGGGCCCCGAAGGGTCCTAAGCAACCTCCGGGTCCACTCAACCGCCAGGATCCCCCTTTCCCCAGACACAGGAAAGCCATGCGCAGCCATACGTGGGGGTCTCCTTCCTGCAGCGACCCAACCGTGAGTGCAGGAGGGGGCTACTGCGGCTGCTGCCGGGCGATGGGGGCTCCAAGTTCCCGACGCCGGGGGTAATGTTGTGACACGTTTCGCTAGCTGAGCGGTGTTTGCGTGATGAAGTGATAGTGTAGCAGCATAATACTTTTTTTGCTACACAGCTTTAACTCTGACGCAGATGACACCTGTTACTTTTCAGGCAACTTCTTGTATACGTCTTTTTATAATATTTTTTGGCCTTATCTCATTCTCTATTTTATTACCAAACAGGTTCTGGGCACATACAGACATGAAGCAAGCAGCAGACGAGTATGTACTCTGCTGTGAATGCAAACTGTCTCAAGTATACCTTTATGACTATCAAAGGCACTTCCAAATACGTTCATCTATACATAACGTGTCTGTGTCATGTACCCAAGGAGAGTGGAAGGGAAGCCACAAACAAGAAAGTTCCTGCAGCCCATATACGGCACCCGTGATTAAAATGGCCTGTTCATGACAACATATCTTTGTGTTGAAGCCGCTCTGCGCATATTTTAATGAAGCTTATGAGGTCTGCACCTCGTTCCATACTGTAAGTTCTCATGCACCATCTTGATTATGATCATTCACATATTCACGTATTCCAAAATATCAAAGATCAGTGTAGTATGATTGACATCTGAAGGTTGTGTCAGTGCAGGGTGTATGAATTTTAATTCAGACAAGCAGTTCTAAAGGCAGCAACTAGGAAACACAGGCGGTCTTGTCCATTGTCTCTGTTTCCTGTCTGTCAGTGATATGGCAAAGTGCAGACAAAAAATTTGTTATAAATACCGAGTGCACGTTTTTCCATGTTTATGTTTTTATGATATATTTAGTTTCTGTTTAATGTTACATATTTTCTTGTGTCTCATGATTATTATATTACTGTTCAATTGCTTGCATTACTGAGTGAGGTATCCAGTCTTTCTTTAGCACAAAGCTGGGCCAAGAGCTGTGGAGTGAGGACCCCCACACCACGCCTCTGCTATTGATATGAGTGCTTCCATTTCTTGGAAGCCTTCTTTGCCTGCTATTCAGGGCCGGTGCTAGGGGTGTGCGGGTCCTGAGGCAAAGGCACATCGCTGCGCCTGTTTCACACCAGCAGTAATGAAAAGATAAGAAATGATAATTATTTTGCAGTGGGAGATTTTAGCAGCACGGAAATGGCAGCAGGAGGGAAGGGTGCAAAATTTTCGTTGTAGCTTGCAGGGTTGATGGAAAGATCCTGCACTGTACACTTCAGTGAGTATATTGCTTTATGAACACCGAACATGTTGTGTGGGTGTCTGATAATGATACAGATCGAATACGATTCCATAAAATGGTAGAGAGTAATTCTTACAGGCTGGTGCGTGTTTCTATATTACAGTATCCCATCATAATAACGCTGAAACCATTAAAGAACGTGAACACTGTCACATCTTTTAGTTGGGGTGAACACGTAATGCAGGAATACAGCGACACATGAATTTCACGAGTTTGTGTCATATATCTCGAAAACACTTTCCCGTCTTTTTCACGGTGCTCACAACTAATACAGCTGCCATGCATTTTCACGTTTTTTTTTTCTTTCACGGAACATTTTTTTGCAGTGCAGCAGTCAGGCCCCTTGCACTCCTGTCTCACGACATATTGTACAACAGCGGGAACCCGCCATGCGTCAGCAGCATCTGCCTATCGCCTGTAACGAAAACAGCGCATTGGATTCGCAATACATGGCCGTGCACCCGTCTAAATGTATCCTACTTTTAACTTTTCTTGTAAGGTGTGTCTATCAAAAGTCAGTACGACGTTCCTCGTGGTGATATGGGGATTAAATATGACGGCAATCGATGTTGTGAGGCTGGAACACATAGAAGTGACACATGCATACAGAGCCTCATGTGCCTAAGACATGCGGGGGGGGGGGATGTAAGACAAGCCTTCATCGTCAGTGTACTTTTTATTTTTCTTCAGTAATCATTTTCACTTATTTTAGCAGTAATTTTAATACTTTATTTCTACCAGTACTACTTGCCCTTACTTAGCCAGATATTTTTCTAAAGTACAGTACCAAATGTTGTCCCATATCCATGTTCGGCAGTGCTTTATAGAAACACCGCTGAAAAACAGGAACACAACAATTTTAATGAGGCACAAACAGATAGAATAGCATACAAGCTTGCAACCTTGCAGACTAGGTGAGTGATGACTGAAGCCCGGGCATGGGGACAAAACCAACAATTGCATATATACAATATATGCAATATATTTAGCTATTGTATAAGTAGCTGTTTTGTTGTTGTTGTTGATGATGATGATTTGGTTGTTTTTTGACCCATTGACAACTATGGTCATAACGTGCGAGTGCAATGATAAGTATGGGCTTGTTAAAAGAAAACACCAAGTTTAGTCAAAATATCTCATGCATCTATAAAACCCATCATTCAAAACTAGAAAAGGTTTTAAGTGTTCCGATGTTTTTCAACAAATTAAATTGTGCGCTAAAAGGGATGCTGGCTTCGTCACTCAACAAGAGCGCTGGGTGCAGTAGTAAAGTATTTGTAAAACTCACCGAAATTATTTTTACGACTTTTGTACGAGATGCACATGCGATTAGTATATCTGAAATGGTCAGAGGATCGCAACAATGAGGGCATTCAGATGGATCCTCCCCTCGACGCGGGTACCGGTCGGTCAACAATGTAACCCCGATTCTTAGGCTTTATTGTACCACACACTGTGGCCGGATTTATAGCTACTGGGTGCAGCATTAAATATTGGACTTTGCTCTCTGCACTTTATTTTCTGTCTGCCGTTCCAAAAAATCTTGCCATTTTAGTTTGACCGCTTTATTCACGGCTGACGTATGATATTGATGTGGCATTTCTAAGGGAGTAATGTCAGCAGAAAGGGCTGCTGCAGTGGCAGCCCGATCTGCACTCTCGTTACCGTGTATACCAGTGTGACTTGGCACCCAACAGAACTCCATGTGGTAATGACTGTTGACCACCGCGCTAGCCAAATATGGTGCTCATTGTACCAGGTATCTTCTCTGTTTGTGTACATTGCATATGGCCTGGAGACTGGAGAGAGAACGCCTGTATATAATATGGAAGATTTTAGTTGAGTTTGCAATATGAAATTTAAAGCTAAAATGACTGCATCAACCGCGGCTGCAAATACTGATGCCACATTCTTCAACCACAGAGATTGTGCACATGTACCTGAGGCCGTAGCACATGGTACCGCAGTACTGGAGTTTGAACCGTCCTTATATCTTTCGATGTGTCCTGTAAAGCTTCGTTTGATATATTTAAATTTTTGCTGCAATACTTGCATAGGGGTTTCACGCTTGCCATAGTTAATACTGAGCAATTCTACTCTGGTGCAGACCGCCACAGAAGAATCCACGCAGGAGAACTTTTGGCTTTGAGGGCATACATTGCTCCAAGGTAAAATCGGCAGCTTTCTAGAGACTACTCTTTATCTTCGGCGTGAAGGCTTTCAACCGGAGAGGTTCTGAGAGCACCTAATATCAGCCATAGCCCTTGATTGTGTACCGAGTGACGACCTGAACAGTGCGCAATGCTCACATAATTGACAGCGCTGTATTTCCACTGTGGGGTTCGCACTTGCAGCGCTTGTCACAGCGCTGTACTTGGTGATCTCACGTGATCGAAAAAAAAAGGCAGCCCCGTCACGTGAACGCGGCTCCGCGTTCTTATTGGCTCAGGGAGCCTATCGCTGGGAGAAAGCGATGGGAAAGTTCACCGAAGCTCAACTTCACCAAGCACTCCTGGAGAGGAGGGAGAAACAGCGCCGTTTTCCAGTGCTCCGGAGCAAAGCGCTGTATGTCGAAACGGGCCTTTAGGACACGGATAGCCCAGCCCACAGACTTGCCGTGTACTTCAGTTCCGTTCAGACTCGTTTCCTTCCTGATCTTTCACCCCTGAGTACTACACTCCGAGCTGAGCAATTTCACAAGCTGCGCGGCTTCTTGGTCACCCTTTACCGTAGCATTCAGCCTCTTCTCAGAGATCGGGATATTCTCGGCGTTACCGCTGTCCGCATCTCCGTGCGTTTGGCTTTGACATCGAACGAAGCTCGTGAGCAACTTCGGAAGTTGCGTATGCCTTTCCGATCTCACATGTTGGCGGATCTTCCGGGTCGAACTCGTGATTTCATGTGGCAGGTCTGCTGGCGGGCCACTCGACACACTGCGTAGAATGGACATCATAAACACCCCCTTCTGTTGCTCTGCAGAGCAGAAGAGACAATGGATCACCTAATTACGATTGCCGTGTTTCAAGGATTTCTTGGTCCAGAGCTGCACACGGCTTTTCTCTTCGTGTCCCGCTTCAGTGGGTGCGCTTCGTGTGGCACCTCGATCTCCAACTTATCGACAGTGCAGGCTTGAAAACCTTCCTGGGGTTTCATGTCTTGTGGCTCGTAGGAGGTCCATGATGAAATGTACGAAGTTTTTGCCCGTTTTAGCCGCCGTGACGTCGCTTCGCAAGGAGGTGCAAGTGTTCCTAACGCAAGAGCTCCATAATGCAAACTTTAATCCCTTTGTCCACGCGTCGGCGGCTGAAAATGTGTTCACCACCAAGAATGGGATCATTATCCTTCAGCAACACTAAGTGCCTGATACACATGCTGACATGTGTCTGTGTAAATCTAGGAGCGTTTGCACACACTGTAAATACACGGTTTTAAGATGCGCATTTTATAAATATGTGAATATTTTAGGATGCAAATAATTAAATGTCCACTTTAAGCTTCATTCATTGTTGTATTCACTGTTAGCTTGTTTGCATTGTACATTTCATTGTTCTCATGTCAATAAATTTTCTTAGATCCTGCTTGCAACGTGCTTGGTAACGTGCAGCTCCGATAACATTGTCGTCGGGGCAGTACCGCTTGCAGTGCTGTTCCGGGAAGGTCTTTTCTTAAATCCTGCTTGATGACCATACATGCCTCGAGTATTCAACCGCAGTAGTGCTGTGCTGCGAGTGTTGACCTGCCCATTACAATTCGGGCACGGCTGTTAGCAGCATGGTAGTGCAGTAGCTTGAGGTTTTTAGCGGCTGTTTCATCACCGCCAGCGGCAATACAAGCTGGTATCACGCGACACGCGTTTCCCCTTTTTGTGGGGCGGTTCCGTTGAATGGATCTGTAGGTCTCCACTATGCGGATGCCGTGATCTAGGTAGCATGGGAGTACCAGCTGTGCCAGAAAAGTGCTTGGAGCTTCAATCGCGTATTACCTTTGAGGCGCACCGTGCGTCAGAGCATCCGACCTGGGCGTTAGCGCAGCATTTCCTATGATACCCCGCCAGGTGCTTCCTAGAGGGTCCCGAGCTTCGCCCCATGGCGGAAGCACTCCCTGGATATTTTAGTCCCTGTGTTGCTGTTCTGCGGCGCTTGCATGTCCAATGCCGAGTTGAAGACATTTCCTTCTGGAGCGTCCGTGATTTCTACGCCGCCACATGGAAATGCGACCGGGTCCCGCAGGGCCAGCAGTGCCAACGATATTCGCCCTGCGGGTATCACTGCAGGCTGGCTTGATGCACGGCACGCTAGTATCCAGTCTAAGCTGGCGCAGGGCGTCCTTCCACTGCGTGAATGTTTGCACCGTTTTCGAATATGTCGCACGGACTGTTGTTCGTCTTGTCGCATGGTCCGAGACTGCAGAGCATTGTTTTCTTCCATGCCATATTCCACTTTTAATCTGGAGTAGGATGGGACAAATATTTGGGCTTCCAGCAGTGGATTGGGCCACCATAAGGTGCCTGGAGCCGTTGCCGGTCATGCCCGCAGAGCGGAAGCAATTAGTATTGCTGATTTCGAAAATCAATTTCAAATTTGCGTTCGCCGCTGCCGGCTGGCCTTTGGTGACCTAGATGTTGGGAGTATGGCTATATTTCAGGCAATGAGAGCCGGGCTGCGTGCACATATCATCCGTGAACGGTCATTATTTGGGTCTGTGGAGGGCTGTCGCCGCTGGCTCAGCGCGACACGGCTCTTTGATCATGATAAAGGTGAGTAGCATATCAAGTTCTAGTAATCCCACTAGGACTGTACTGCCCCCAGTAGCGACTCTTCCGGAGTTTCCGGACTGTTCGCATGGTATGGCACGTATAAAATGCAATCTCCCTTTCGGGCGTTGTTATCTGGTATGTAAGTGTTTGTGTAAAAGGGATGCCGCCACAGGTAGTTATCTTGCTTGATGGCAATACACACACCTCCGTTCCTCCACCTATCTCCATATGTAGCTGTCCTGCTTGATGACAATACACAATACACACAAAAGGGGGCTACCTCTATAGGTGGCTTTATTGCTTGGTGACAATGCACACACGCTTTACTGCCTCCATAGGCACTTGACCTGCTTGATGACAATACACACACGCCTAAAGAACATGAACAGGAAGGGATATGAACATTTAAAAAAAACAATTCACTGATTGGCAGGATTGGCATTGACATCAGCGGGTTGCTTCGTTCATTATTACGGGTGAGTGATTATTCGCTTTTTGGGTGATTTCTTGTCTTTGTCATTCGAGCTTAACGTGCAAGTAATACAATTTCAAAAACACTGCTACGGCAGCATGCCACTTCACTGTGAAGTACGGATCTAAGTATATGCATTCCATTTCACACAGCGCCGATGGTATCGGTCTGACAGCGCGTCTTGCATTCTTCCCATCAACGCGCATATTGCCTGCGGAGAGGGACAAAGGCATGAGTTACCGTGTGGTAGCAACGTGAATGTCTCACGCATTCGCTACATGCCTTAAAAATGGGTAAAGTCCTGAAAATGACGCTCGAATGGCGCCACTTGTTTCAGATCAATGATCCCCATTCTAGGTGCACCTATGTGCACTGAGCGTCACACGGAAGGCAAAACTAATAGTTTGAAGTAACATGTGCAATATGAAGTCGCTAGGGCTCCTGTAGATTTGAGATTTCATTTAGTAGCATTTCAAATCAGACGAACTATTCTGCAACGCGGATGATGCTGGATCTGACGCGCTGCGGAAAATGTGTACCTGCCCCTCTCGCCGTGCTTGGTTTTTGTGCCGTGGTGGCCGCCTTGGCCAGCTTTTGCGGCATCGGAGACATCGGGAATCGGTGTGATCGAACTGTTTTATGAGTGATATCCAACGAGCAGGTACCAAACTTCCGTGTTTTGTTTTTGTTTTGCGGGGTTAACAACAACAACTTTATTTTCGGCCTTGGAGAGTGGGGAGTTTCATCGCCACGGGCGATACTCTACCCCATTGCTGGTTGGGATGGGGGAATAAAATAACGAGCCCCTTCACAATAATTTGCGGGGTGGGCTGGGAGGTGGGCGATATGTTTATTAAAAGCAAGGAAATTAAATCGCAGAAATTTCTTTGACAAGTGCGCAAAACCAAGGACAAAACCGAGACACACTGATATACTCTCTCTAGTTGACTTTTCCTAAGAAATGTTCATATCACATGTTTTCACTTCGTTTCCCACTGTTGATGTCCCATCTGTTCATTTTTCAAATGCAGTTAATTTTCCACACATTGTGCGTTATGGATTATCATTTGCTCCAATTTTAAACCCCCCTCAAACTGGTTCCTCATTTTCTGCAGGGACATACAGCGGCTTCCAGACGCTTTTTTGCTTCTCATCACGCTAGTTCAGCTGTAAATGATTATGTATCGCTTGCTTCTCTTGTCGTCTCTAATTGGCTTCTCGTTTATTGCATTGGTGACCAATGGCGCTCATGGGGACCAGTCTCATAAGATCAATTGGATATTAGATACTCTAGGTTAAGTCCTTCCATTACTTTCTCCTTCCTTCTATTAGTGCAGTCTGCGCTATGTAACATGTTGGATCACATTAATCAACTGGAAGTTAACAACTTAACAAATTTATTTTAAGATATTAATCAGATCAGATATTAAGATAAGATTTAAAGATGAGGAATGGGGAGATCCATCGCCTAGGGCTATACCCCACCTTATTGCTGGTGGTCAGGTGGAGAATGAAATAAGGAGCCCTTCCACAGTACGGGTCGAAGTTGTCGGTATCGTCAACTCACTGTCTGCTAAAGGAGTACGGGAACTCCCTATATTCGAAAAGGGGTGTAAATAGTTTTTCTTTAACTCTCTTTAACCTTTTCATTGTCACATACATCACTCCTTTATGGCGAGTACATATCACTATAAAACAGGAGTCTCTTGGCTCACTAAGATACTAAATGTACAGTCCAAAGGGAGTGATATATGTGGCAAGTGTATACTACCCAAAAAAGAGATATCTACGCCCGTTTTTCAAGAGTGTACTAAACAGCACAAGGGAGCAACAGGTAGCCGTTACTCCTCTTTTTACTCCCAAAATACGTCTTCTTTTTTCTTTTTTTTTTGCGTAGCACTCGTAGCTCCCTATCTTAAAATTTTTAAAGCTTCTGTGTGTCCCTAGCAGTAAGAGAGTGTGGAATCCTGCGTAGTGCTGGTTCATCGAAACGCCGTGAAACGCTCTCCACAGTATTTATTCATCCTTTCAATTTTCTCCAAAGAACGCATCGAGCAACAAACGGGAACCAATCGCGCCTTCTATGCGTGCGTGTTGAATGACTTCTCCTCCCCTGTCTATGATATTGTCACGTACGGGTACAACGGCGACGGGGAAGTTCACCTGTCCTGCAGTGCACCTCCATGAAATATTACGTGTATTCGGGGCAGCACGAGAGAGATAATTTTCCTGCTGTCCTTGTCCCTGTTCGCGAACTGCTTTGGTGGTGACCGGACCCATCGCACCTGCGCTCCCAGATCTACGCCGCCTCCACGCCAAAGCGGCCGTGCCAGCCAGAGTGTGTGTGTGCGCGTTTTGCCCTTTCCATTAAGCCTGTTCGAGTGCAAATTTAACTCCTGGAATTCGGTGTAAGCAGTAAGTCGATGGCTGTTTAATTCATTTTGGGGGAACCATTAATTAATGGTACACACGGCGGGGCGAGGACGGAGATAAATAGGCTTAGTAGTGAGTGCAGCACCAGGCGTCCCACACCAAATTCCTGGTCGACACGGGCCCCGAAGTTAGGGTTCTCCCTGCCTGTGCCCTCGACAAAAACCGGTCGCCGCTATTTCATCTCACTGCCGTCAACAATACCGGGATTTCCTTGTAGAAGCAGCGCCCCCTCACCTTAAACCTAGAACGGCGACGAAACTTCCCATGGTTAATTTTGGTGGCCGCCGTGGACAGACCCATTTAGGGAGCCGATTTTCTCCACCACTTCCGCTTTACGGTCGACGTCGCTCGCAAGAGACTCGTGGACACGTCCACCTCCCTCTCCGTTCCAACAGCCTCGGCTAGCGACCTTCCCCCTCCGGCCGGCCCAAACATCTCTGAACTTATGTCGCCTTATGCCGCCATCCTTTGCGACTTCCCTAGCCTATGCACCGGACTGGACTAAGCCCTTGACACATGATGTCGTGCAGTATATCAACACCACTGGTGCACCCGTCTTCGCTCGACCGCGTCGTTTGACGCCCGAAAAACTCAAGATAGCTCGCGCTGAGTTCGACCACATGCTCTCCATTGGTGTCGCTCGTCGCTCTTCTAGCAACTGGTCATCCGGATTTCATATGGTGCCTAAGAAGACGCCCATGTGGTGACTTTCATGCTTTGAACCTGGTCACAACACCGAACTGGTATCCCCTTCCCAGGCTGCAAGATTTCACCAGCAACCTGCACGGCGCCAAAATCTTCAGTAAAATAGATCAAATGAAAGCGTACCACCAGATTCCCGTTGATCCAGGGGATATCAACAAGACAGCTATTACGACACCATTTGGGCTGTTTGAGTTTCCGCACATGCACTTCGGCTTACAAAATGCGGCTCAGACATTCCAACGTTTCATCGATTGCGTCGTCCGAGGACTTCCTTTTGTTTTCGCTAATATAGATGATATTTTGGATGCAAGCTCCTCACCTGCAGAACACGAAAGCCACCTTCGCCTGCTTTTCCAGCGCCTGGCTGACCATGGCATCGTGGTGAACATGGCAAAGTGTGAATTCGGTGTCGCCTCCACTGAGTTCTCAGGCCACCGAGCCACTTCTCAAGGCATAGCCCTCCTGGAAGGCAAGGTCGAGGCCATAACCAACTTCCCTCCGTCCTGAGTCCTTCCGACAACTGCGCCTCTTTCTCGGCCTTATAAATTTTTGCCGGCGTTTTACCACGCACTGCATGGAGACCTTACGTCCTCTTGAAGAACTGCTCGCCGGCGGGAAATCTAACACGTCTCCTTTACCGTGGAGCCCAACAACCGAAACGGCGTTCAGCATATAACGAAGACAAATTATGTTCGCTGGTAGGAAAGGGTGACTGCATGGGCCGAAAAAAAGAAAAAAAGAAAAAAATGCATTTCTGTACTGACAACTGCGAGGAGGCGTTACTTGCACCACCTAGTCAGAGCCATTTATAGGGAGAGTTTGGCCGTTCTTTTATCTTTTACGGCCTCATGGGAGGAGTCTATTTTGACATCAGAGTCGTCGTTTTGCCGCCCAAAAAGCCTGAATCGGAGTGGAATCCGCTTCTAGTCCGCGCCATATTGATGCTGTCCGCCAGCTGGTCGACACCTTCATGGTCGCTTTGAATGTAATCTACAGGAACAGCCGGCTTATGACCCACTGGCACCAATGATAAAAGGGCTTTGCGACCATAGAGAAAGAGTCCAAGGACGAAAGGCTTTGGAAGCAAAAAGTACGCACATGTCTTCTCTCCTTGTGATTGTACACATCAGTATGGCGTCCGCGACCGATTGACGACTGGATAACAATGGAGCACGACGAGGGAGGTCGTTCAGCCGTGATGTCACATGACGCGCTTTAAGTTAGGCTCCTCCGAATGGCCAAACTCTCTCTATAAACGGCTCTGCACCTAGCCAACAGCTAGCGCCGCTTACCGTAACCTTACAGGGTAAACTGTTAAACCCAACCCATAAAAAGCATAATCGTAATCGACTTGTACGACAAATTACGGATGGTTTGCAATTCTAACATTACAAGAGCTGTTTCTAAGAGACAACGAGGTGATAACAAACAATACGGTAGTAATAAAGTAATGAATTGTTAATTATAATAACAATATAAGACCAACGAAAAAGAGCGATCGTGTTGCACCGTCTTGTCATTGCGAGCGTCGACGACCGTATTCAGGGGTATTTAACGAAACCCCCGGGGATGACCCGGTTGTTCATCCGGTCGTCGCAAGATAGGGATCATTCCGTTAACCGACGCGCGTGGTCACTGACTAATGCCCGATTTACACCTGCGCCGGAGCCAAGCAAAATAACAGTCTGAAACAGAAGAAAAACATAGATTATTGGCTGCGGATACTAACCTTACGCGGCGGTGTAAAGTTGGCATCTTTTGCCGGCTTTAGACTGGAAGTGAGTTCGAAGCTGGCTGAATGCCATTGGCGGGCCTTTTCGTTAACTACAGGCTCGAACAGACAGTTCTATCAAGATCTGAGGATTTTCCTTGTGTGCTACGTGATACTTGAAAGACAACGCACTCATTCTTTCTCCTTCACATTCAGTGTGTCTTGTATACATGATCAGCACTAATGAGCACTATGTGTACCTTACTCGTTAGGTATTAGGCTGTTCGAAGAAAAATGGGATCAATGTAAGTCCAGAATACTCTTACTCAAAATAATTTCTTGCATAGGTCGTACTTTCGTCTCATTTTGTGTTAGTTGTCCCATGACTAGCCGTGTGGACAAAAAATCTTACAGTATCCCTCCGCATTTCGCAGCACGACGATTTTGATAGTCGTAGCGCTCTCTGTACTGGTACGAGCTTCGAATGAGCGATGCCGACCGGAGTACAAGATAGGTGATGTAACACACACCGCTTGTAAGCCTCCGAATGACAGCGATTCCTGTCAGAAGCGAAAGGTTCGAGTGTCCGAGCAGGAGAAAGAGACCATTCTACGTGTTCATAACAAACTACGACGCAATATCGCTCGAGGACAGCTTGGACAGTTTCCCCAGGCAGCAAATATGATAAAGCTGGTGGGTATTACTTAGAACATGTCGACTGTTGGAGTATTTTTTATTGAAGAGGGAATTACTTCTTTAAAATCTATAGGCTACTGTTATTCGCAATGTACACGTGAACGCTCTAAACTAGCATCTTAAGATTGGTACTGGAGTGTTCTCTTAGCTTTACTCTAGTCAATGACGTCTGTTACAGGGGACAAGGTTGAGCCATTGATTTTTAATAAATTAATGTATGGTGCGTCTAGAAACATGCGCTGGAATCTCGGTAGAGTGTCGCGCTCTAAAAATATTTGTGAATTCGGGCTCAATAAAAATCAACGGATAGTCCTGCAATTCTACAGGATGTGTCATTGACGAGGGTAAAGCAAGGAGAACACGCCAGTACTTCTGTTTTTATGATATTTTGCGCCGTTTCTGAGCGGCGTGCGAACAAACTTTCTCTGTTGTCTTGCGCATGAGTGATTCCCCTGTAAGTATCAATCAGTCAACGTTGTAAGGACCCTGGCGTTACCGCACATCTGCGTGGATTTTTTCGCCCTTGCGGTTAGTCCTCGAAGGAAAAAACGTATAGAATAAATCGTAGTACACAACGTTTATTCGCGTAATATTTACGCTTGAAGGTATAGGCCCAGGTACCGCTCTTAGGTTCCATGCAACTATTGGTGACCCGTATTCGTACATATACCAGCGGCATGGCCGAATCGATACAACATTATCTGTCTAAAAAACAAGAGAATAAAAACAAAACAAACAACAACAACATCCGCTCATTGGTAGAACTACTTCCGAGGTCACACTGAAGACTGCACTCTTAGAAACGAACTTCACCGCATAGCACGCTCCTAGCCAACCATCATCTCCAATGATATCGTTATCTGCCTTGATTTGCTGAAAACGGGAGGAGTACGCCTTTTTTGTGACAATTATGAACAGCATAAGTGCCACAAAAAAGGCGTACGCCTCCCGTTTTCAACAAATCAGGGCAGCTAACGATATCATTCGAGATGATGGTTGGCTAGGAGCGTGCTATGCGGTGAAGTTCGTTTCTAAGAGTGTAGGAGGTGCTAGTTTCCAGGGGCGGATCTAGTATTTTCCAGGGGGGGGGGGGGGTCCTCTATGGACAAGTGGCACGTGCATGCTGGGATTGGTCCATTGAACCCTATATGTCCAAGTCTGGAATTGAGGGGGGCGTCCGGACTCCCCCCCCCCAGATTCGCGCCTGCTGGGTTCGTCTGTGCTGTTTCAGGCTTTTCTTGTCTCCCGGCAGACCTTTCAGAAAGCAGACGTTGTCCATGAACTTGAACATGAACATGAACCATGAACCATGAACTTGGCCTCGAACCACATACTAACCCGCCCATGTCTCTCACTCCTTCCTGCGGTCTTCTGTCCACGTTTTACCGCCTCTCATAGCCACAGTTGCTTCACGGGGTTTAAAAAAGAAGAAAAAGAAAAGCCCGGATGATGCTAGAGACGTGCCAACCATGCGCTTCGTGCGTAAATTGACGTGTATTTGTCTATAGAGAAGAAGAGAGGCATGCCTATCGTCATCGGAACGCCTTTTCGGACGACATAGCAGATATATTAGGGGATATCGGGTGTCTGCATGCGTTTTTCCGTGAGAAACCTCGCAAAGTATGTCGTTAAAATGATGCACAAACTTCCAAATATAGCACTACGAGTTCACGCCAGAGCACTCCATACACGCGAATCGGCAGCGATCCTTACGTTGCGTATACTTTTTTAGTTGCCTGACGTACCGCAACTTGGTAATATGCAAATCGAACGAGATTATCATTCCCACGTCACGACAGTTAACAGTACGACACAATGAGCAGAAGCAAGCGAGCATTCATAACGAAGCGCCAGTTTAATGTCGCGCATAATCTTTCTAGTATTTGAATAGTGGTGGCCATCTCTCACCATCTGGTGTTTCTCAAATGTTACGCATTTTCTCCTTTCGCAGGAATGGAACGATGAATTGGCTGCGATAGCTCAGGCATACGCTGAATTGTCCAATTACGCGCATGACAATGTCAAGGAAAGATTCACAAGTATGGCGCTTCCCTTCGTTTCCTCTTTCTTATTTTTTTTTTTTTGTGTGTGTGTGGGGAAGCGGGGAAGTGTATATCGACCATCATAATGTCACTTCAACATTGCAGCACAGGTCAAGTTGACTGGGCAGAATTTAGCCACACGTTGGGATACCAGAGCCAACGACACGTCTGATTGGTCCGCTGTAATCAAGAAGTGGTTTAGGGAGTACAAATACGCACCAGTTAGCGTTATCCGATCTTTTCTTCCGACGCAAGGACGTCCCATCGGACACTTTACTCAGGTACCGTCAGAGTGCTGGGTAGCCGATTACAACGGACATTTTCATTAATCACCTAAGTGTTTTCTCTCTCAAGGTGGTTTGGGCCAAGACCGGTTTCGTGGGCTGTGGCTATAATAGCTATAACTCTAACACAGGATCTACCTTACCTTACAAAAAGCTGTACAACTGCAACTACGCAAATATGGGAGGCTATTTCCTTCGAATTAGACTTACCAATTTGTAAAACTAGACAGCGTGAAAAAAAAAAGAAGAGAAAACAACCTCTCTAACCAGGTGATACTCAGTGAAACCTATACAGATCAACAGAGGGAGAAGTCGGTTACATGATGGATGTTACCCCTAAGTTCGCGAATGCATCGCAACTGTGGCCGTTGGTGAGCGACAAGCCTTGCCCTTAACTTACTTCCTATCTATGAGCCCAGCAAAGTAAGACGCAGAAACACCTTCAGAATCGCCATCGCTATATCCGCAAATCGTATATACTTTCTTACATTCCAAGCCATATTCCTTTACGATCCTCCGACGAACGATGCTACAGGAAGGGCATGATTCTGCTTTCCCCCCGAAGCAGTATCGACACCAAAATTAATACCAATCAACTCTAGAAACACGTGGATATCGTAAGATGCAAAATGGTATAAGTATGATCTCAAATAGGGTAATAAAAACAACAAAGAAAGATGTCGTTGGAGTTCGTGTGGGAATATGTCGACAAGAGCGTTATACTCGTAAACATGTTCACTAAGATAAAATATTTTCAATTGTCCAGTGGAAACTTCATCAAGCAAGCTGTGCAGGCAGGAGCCAAGTGCGAGAATGGACTGTGCGACGTGACTGGACTACCCATCCCTTATAAAATGTGAAATGATTTTGTAAAGAAAGTCTATTGTATTGACTGTATGAGTACAGAGGGCCATCCAAAAAAGAAATTCAGGTTAAGACGTCTGATGCAAGTGTGTGTGTCATTTTACTGAATAGCGCGAAAGGTTTTGTTGTGTGCAAGTTGTTTCCCAGAAAAAAACTCGCATAAACATGGCTCCGCGCGTTCACCCATAAAGGGTCTCTCACCAGAAGCTGGAGAGACTGTTTCGCAGTAGCAGTATGGTCTCTTCCACACCTACGGCAGGGTTTCTTTAAGGTAGCATGACCTACCTACCCACACCTAAAGCACGCAGGCACCGAGCAGGACTTTTTAAATATCCTGACTGCCCACACGTAAACCAAGCTCCGCAAATTCTCTGCCTGGGTAGCGAAAGATAAGTCGCCTACCCTACGCGGATGAAGTTCACACGGCGCTCCGGCTGGTCCTATGTGCGCGTTATCCATAACTATTGTGGAGGAAAATTTATTCACTACTACCTATTAACTATTACCCAGGTGATTACCGCAAATGCGAAATTCGAGTCTGACGACTGCTACATATTATCAGTGCCAGTAAGCTAACTTTGCTGGTGTGGCGAACGCGTTTCGAAAATGTTCGTCACTGCTGCCTCCCAAGCGGTACGCAATGAGAACGACGTCTGGGTTAACTGGTGCTAGTGGCACCATTCTGTGAAACAGTGCATCGTGCCAGAAATGCCTCTTTTTCCCCAAAGATGTCAGTCAAGCTTTTCTAGAAGGTAAGATGCAAATAACATAAATTGCCAATAATACCAATTTGATATAGTCACGCACCTATTTTAAACCTGGCGTCTGTCAACATATTTTTAAGAAAATGGTTTTTCAGAAAAAAAATGTTATCGGAAATATCCAAGAACGAACCACAACAGCAGATTTAAGAAAACGCTTCCCGGAAGCGCACTACAAGGGATACTTCCCGACGACCTTTCTCTGGGCCACGCATTCCAAGACACGGCGCACTGGGGGCGGATCGCGCTATCAAGGGCCCCTTTCCAAAGTATGAAGGATCGGCTCTCGTATTCTTTTTAGTTTTTTGCATTGTTGACTCTATGACATGAGCCACAGAAGATTGTGTACTCGTCTTCTTAAAAGTTCCCTAACCATTAAGCCCGTTTGCCATCCGTGTCTTGCCTATTTCTCTCCTTGAGTCGTATTGCCAAGATAAAACAAGCGAAGTCAACAGAGAGTGCATTGGCATCAAATGTATTGCCATCAAGCAGGAGCGCGGTAACAGTCGCTGTTGTTGACTTTGTATTGTTGTAGGATGTAGGATCCCCAACTGTAGGATGAGACGAGCGTAAGCTTGCCCATTGGCATCAAGTGGAAGTCAACAACAGCATGTATTGTCATCTTCTGCTCCTTTACACGAGACGCGCACTATACTGAAAGGCAGGATAACAACGCTCCTAGGGGAGACTGCTGTTTGTACGGGCCATGCCATGCGAACAACTCATGATATACGGGAGAGCCGCGACGAAGGACAGTACAGGTCTAGCAAAGTGGCTAGAACAGAATGTGCCACTCACCCCGATCATAGCGGAAGATGCGAGTGGAGCAGAGCCAGCGACGGGAGCACTCGACTCAGCCGAGCACTGCCTGTTCCCTGGTGATCAGCGCCCGTAGTCCAGTACGAACTGCCTGAAACAAATCTACGCTCCCAAAGTCGGGGCCACCGAAGGCCAACCGGCACCGGCGTATGCAAATTTTGAAATATATGCCCCTCACGGAAAGTGAGGGGCAGGTCTACATATTTGAGTTCACGGAGGACAGTGGAGTAACGTTTTAACACTGTAGGCCAGTTTACACGAGATACCCCGCTACAATCGAAGAGAACACCGAGGAGTTTGACTTGAGGCTTTGAGGGTACGCCATAGGGGGCGACGCGGGAAGGTTCTGTATTAATGTAGAGGGCACCGCTCTTAGACCTGTTGAGTTGTGCGCCAGACACTTTACCGAAAAAATTCAGCACAAGTTCAAGGCAAGCTTCCCCTGGCAGCATGACAGAGATATCATCTGCATATGCGAAAATGGGAGGGGGGCAACCTCCAGGCAATCTGAAAAGGATAGGGAGGGAGCTTAAACGAACCAGGAGCGGGTTGATTGGAACAGCGTACAATACAGGAGAAAGGGGACAGCCCTCGCGCACACCGCGCGTAACCTCAATCCAGCAACGGAGACCAGGCTTTTCGCACCATGGTACAACACTTCCACAAAGCGAACTCACGCTTCATGAAAGCCGTAAGCTGTAAGCATGGAAAACAGATACGAATGATGCACTCTGTCATGAAAGCCGTAAGCTGTAAGCATGGAAAACAGATACGAATGATGCACTCTGTCAAAAGCTTTTGCCTGGTCGAACGAGGCCAACACCGCTGTTAGCTGTCTCAGGGTTAACCACTGGATGGTGTCACGGATGGCCATCCTGTGGAGGAACGGAGACCTGCCAGGGACCGAACCGAATTGACATGGGTGTAAGACCTTCTCCAACTGCGGCGAAACACGTAGGAGAAGCGCCTTGGCTAGAATTTTGTAGTCGCAAGTCAAAAGTGTTATGGGGCGATACGCATCCGGCTCTTGCTTTCGTGACGCGTCCTTGCAGAGAAGGACAATTATGCCGCTCTGCATTTTGGAGCAGAGCGTGCCTCGCGAAAAGCATTGATTACGTATACGAGTTAAAGCACTGCCAATTACCCTCTAGAAACGTTTGTAGAACTCGTCTGGGAGGCCATCAATGCCGGGGCACGTCCCGTCCGGTATTGACGAAACAGCGGCAAAAAGTTCCGTTTGCGTGAGCGGCCCCGAGTCTGCGAACTCCATTTGTTTTACCGGGAGTGGGCACTCTGGGCTAACCACCGGCTCGTTGGATGATGACTCTTGATAAAGGGCCGCGCAATGTTCACGCATTGCAGCTCGAATGCCATCAGATTGTGTAAGAAGTGAGCCGTCAGCTGACCGGACAACGGCGATATGCGAGGCCGGGTTTCCTGCCACATAGCGCCGGAGGAGTAAGCGGGAGCAGTATGCTTCCCGACACCAGCGTTCGACGTTTCGCTGCGCTGCGAAATTGCGCCAGGAGCGCATTCTCATGGCCATCAGGTCGCCTCTGCACATCCGCTATATCAGATGCAGTGTCATGGCTGCGAGAGCCAGGGTGGCGTAGAATAGCTAAGACCTGCCTGAGTGCGTCTCTACACTCCCGGCGTTCACGCGCGCGCCGTCTTCCCCAACATCGAAAGCGATCAGCAGCTCCCAGCTTCAAAGCCTCCCAGTGATCGGGCCCAAAATCGGGGGCGGAACATTGTTCCGGTAGCCAATGTTGCATATCTTCTTTAATTTCGTGGTCGTCTAGCAGAGACACGTTTAATCGCCAAAGGCAGCGACCCGTGCAAAAATTCTTCAGCCCCGACAAAGATAAAACGACTCAATGATGATCAGTGAGGTCCCTGGCCGGTTTCGTGTTGCACCCAGAGACAGAATTAAGCATTCCCGGAGACACATAGAAGCGGTCCAGCCGACTGTGATGGCCGCGGGAGTTAACCTAAGTGAATTCGTATCTGTCGCCATGAACGTGACACCAGGCGTTTGTTAAGCCAATGGCGCTTACAAGGCATTCGAGCTCTCTGCACGGCTGTCTACCGTGTTGCCGGTCGATCGTGCAATTAAAATCACCCGCAAGTATCAAGTTTTGGCTGCCAAAAAGAAAAGTGTCTAATCCACGGAAGAAGCCCGATCGCTCACTACGACGTACAGGCGCATAAGTATTTACAATACGAAATGATTTGCCGTCAAGCTGAGGCTCCAAAGATAACACCCTCCAATCCGTATCAATGTCAAACCACCGATTGGAGCCCTGAAAAGACGGAAATATTAGAATGCCGGTGCAAGCCCTCTGAGGCGTGCCACAGCTGAAAAATGCTTTGACCCCATGTGAAGTTTCTAGAATTTGAATGGACCTTCCGGATAATGACCTGGTTTCTTGCAGCAGTAGAATATCCACGTGGGCCAATTTCGCCCAGCTGACAACTTCCAGCTGTTTGGCCTGTTTGCAAAACCCACGCACATTTAAGGTGGCGACACGAAGCTGGGACATAAAAAAGAGTGATACTAATAACACAAACATAAAATTGACAGATAATCTCTCAAGCCGATATTTCGTCAGCAACGATGGCGGCGTCTCCCACTACATCAGGAGAGTCGTCCGAGGAGTCATGCTTTCGTTTACAGCCAGGCGTGCCAGGCATCACAGCACCTGCCTCCAGTTCGATTACTAACATATCGGACTCGGAAGACGCGACACTTACGCTGTCGTCATCTACAGTCTTTACCTGCTCGACAGCAGGAGCGAAGGAATCACCCACGGGGGCGGTATCACGGATGCCGCACTCCGCACCCGGATCAGATGAACGAGCAACTGCCGCGGAACAACCGCTGATACCTTCTTGAACTGCCACACCGACAGTTAATGCATCTGCGTTAGAGGTACAATTCAACTCTACGGAGCGCACAGGCTCCCCCACAACCGCCGGAACAGGCAACACACTATCACCGACTACACGTGAAGCCCACGACTTGACTGTGCAAGAAGCTATGGCGTGGTCACCGCCGCACCGCTTGCACAGAGCATCACACGACTCATGCCCAATCTCGGAACAACGGGCGCATACTGGTGCGATACAATCTTTTTTAACGTGCCCTTCGCAATTGCAGCGTAGGCACACGCGCTTGAGGCCATCGTAACTGCCCGCAACCCGCCTTCCGCGGAGGTAGATGAAATTGGGAACGGGGCTTTTCATTTCCATCAAAACTCGACGGTTACCCGTTTCGATGCCCTCTAACTCATTCTGCGGGAAGGTTTCCCTTATAACCTTAGTCACAGGCCCAAAGGTAGTAAGCGCCACCTCCACCACCTGATCTGGGACCGGATCTGGTAAGGACACTACCGTCACTGTGATTAAGTTGGATTCCATGGAAACCATCTCAATTTCCTGCCCTTTCACAGTGACCGAACGGAGGGCCTTTAGTCTTTGAGCGGCATGCTTCGATTTCACTACGAGGGTGCATGCGCCGCCGCCCAAATGACGCATACTTTTCACTATTTTGCCGACTTTCTTAACTAAGGGGATCAGGAAGTCGACACGGGACACATGAGAGGGCAGTGTCACCGAAAAATCTAGCGGCCTGCTGGCCATGGCCTCAAAAGCACTCGCACGAACAAACAAACTGGAACAGAAAAACTGCTACTTCGACGATCTTTAGAAAAAATCTTCCCGGAAACAACACCGCAAGCGATGTTGCCCCGACGACCGTTTTACGGGCCGCGCATTCCAAGACACGGCCCACCCGGGGGCGGACCGCGTTATCAAGGGGCCCTTCTCGAAATATGAAGGACCGGCTCCCTTTCGCCTCCCTCCACCGCGATAGATCGAAAGATCAATACGCGGATTTGAAGGGAGACCAGAGCATACTTCGACGATCGCCGCAAACGCAGCCCGCCGTCGACAAATCCCGCCGTCGGGCCGTCAGGCGACAGCTACCCATCACCTGTGCTAGCTATACAAGTTTGCTGGTGTGGCGGAAGCGTCAACAATCAAAGTGCACTCTAAAAAATATAACTCCTTTTTGGGTGTAATTTGACGATACCCTAACTGACTCCCTTTTTGGTGTATATATGCACCCTCTGGCAAAACTACACCTCCCAGAAAGGGTGTTCTCTGAACACCTCTTTTGGTGTAATCTTGTGGTACCCTAACTGACTCCCTTTTTGGTGTATGTCTACACCCCCAGGCGAGACAACACCCTTCAGTAAGGGTGTTATGCCGAGGGCAACAGAAACACAACGGTTAAAATAACAGGCATATTCTTTATTTGGATTACCTATAATACACTGCATGCACTGCTATAAGAATTACATAGTCACCGCACAATACAAAACATAAAAGTGTCCACCCACATGTCGAATAAGATGAAGGTATTACGGTGAGGCCAAGAGAAGTCCTGCCTCTGTACTGAAAGAAAAAACGAACTGTGAAATGCCTTAATCAAATTAAGGGCGAACCACAAATTACATGATAGTTACGCAGACGGCCAAGGCTAGAGAAGAATTTAGTGTATACAAACACAGCCCTCGTCAACATGCAAGCAGCTCAAGCTAGAAAGTAAAGCAATCGATAAATGATGGTGATTTAATTTTATTGGCGCAAAAGCAACTCAAGCTATAATACTCCAAAACCATTATAATGTTGTGACTAGTTAAAAATCAGTCGATTATATTAAAATAACGTAGAAAGTAAGAAGCACACAATCATAGTGTAGTTTAAAGACCAATGTCCCTACAAAGCTACAATCGGTAAAGGGTCAGTGAAGTGTCGGTAGCGAGACACGAACCCATACCTCTGTGATTTCTGGTCGAGTGTATATTACCAATTAGGTACACCATTCTGACATCGCCAACACACAAACTTGCCAGCGCATTGTTCAGAAGACGCGCACAGCCATTGACTCAGCACATCTGACCGGAAATCAGAGGGTTGTGGCCTAGTGGTTTCATTGCTCGCTACCTCTTGCCTCTTGTTGACTCTTGCCAGCTACTTTACTTGCTACCACAAATTGCACCAACTTCGTTTGTTGCGTATACCCCTTGACTTTGCCTAACGGTCATATGTGACCGTTACAATGCGACGCGCACTGTTCTCTGATCTAATCCGTGCATTCCACTTAAGGTTCAAACATAATCTCAAAATACGCGCTTCAAAGGCACCTCAATCAACCAGACAAGCAGATAAGACAAAATACACCGACAACACTTACCAAACAGCATGCTGCAGGGAGACGCTCGGATCAGCTACTC
Organism: Ornithodoros turicata; assembly: GCF_037126465.1. Taxonomy (NCBI): domain Eukaryota; kingdom Metazoa; phylum Arthropoda; class Arachnida; order Ixodida; family Argasidae; genus Ornithodoros; species Ornithodoros turicata. Next base: position 226,548,112 of record NC_088201.1, read on the forward strand.
GATCCGATGAACACGACGCATCTGTTGCTTGCATCCGTTCGAGACCCGGCACCATAAACCTTGCAGTGCATCCTAAACTCACATGGTCAAATGACCTGTAGTTCACCAAACGACCTCCACAAAGAACACGAAAACTACCACAACTAACTCCAACCGTCATAGCTGGAGAACACAGAGTAAACAGCACACTGTTGCCAGACCTGTCGTAGCGAAGCATTAGAAATCTGATGGCCACTACACCTTTTCACACCGATTCTCGAAATTACACCCTGCAGAGCGGGACATACACATGTTACACCCATTTCAGACCAAAAACAGGGTGTATTCTTTTTCTTGAGGGTGTAATAAGGCAGTAAAGCAATCGATGCACCCCATATACACCCCAATTACACCTGAAAAGGAGTTTTATTTTTTAGAGTGTGGTCGCCTCTTGTGCTCCATAGCGGTATCGACGACGACGACGATTGAGACAGTGACATGGGCGGGCTCAAACTATCCCTACTGATTTCTTTTCTATTTTTTTTTTTCTTGCTGGGACGCCCCCTGTTACTAATGTCCTTAGGATGATCGAACGTTTGCAGGAACCTTAGGTGCAGGAAAAAAAGAAAAGGATTGTACTCTTTGGCGTACTGCCAAACGTGCGCGAAATGCGACGCCATTATAACAGTCGTAGGATGCGACTCCTTTTCGGATGCAAAAGATACACACTATCGCTTTTTTTAGCAGATCATCAATATTCTAGTTAAAGCGTACGATAAAGGAAGCTGTAAAATCAAAAGTATATAACGTCATGCAACCCACTTCGAGGGAATCGAGCGATTCACTTACCATGTTTTCCGAAGCGTTGCCGTTAAGACCTCCCGATGTGCTAAAACGCTCTATTTGTTCCTAAGGCAATGAAGCTGAACTCATGAGTGTTAGAGTTGACCACCGCTCGGACGATTCTTGTTCGTCCGTATGGTACTAAATTCCGGGTTTGTGAATTCTGTAGTATTTTATATTGTCCATGCAGCGTACGCTGTTGATCCTCGTTCAGACTTGGTTTGCACAAATGTGTGCGCGACAGAAGCGATCAGAAAGTGGTGGTGGCGATTGTGAAAGGGCTCGCCGTTGTCGGCCTCACAGGACTTGGAAACGTCACGGCTCACGACTGTGGACAATGTGCGTCTTGGGCCGACTTCTAAAGGAACTGCACTGACATATGTCTGGAAGCGTCTCAGGAAAACACAGGAGTAAATCCAGACAGCACAGCCGACACCGGGGTTCGTATCCGGGCAGTTCACATACATGCGTGGTGCCGCAACTATCACCCAACGCCTGCGTTTCACCAAGTGTTGTGACGTTCAGTTAGTTTGGGCGCAACTCAAGTGTTAACGCGTGATTAATCCTCAGTTGTTCTATCTTGCTAGCTCCATGCATTCCATGTTTGGTACGGCCATGTTGAAACACGTTTTGTTGTGTGTAGCGAGAACGACTAGTAGGAAAATCACCTCTCTCGTGCTGCTCCGAATGAACAGCTTCAGCCATCGTTTCCCGTCATATTCTATGAAGGTGCAGGGCACGAGAGGTGAACTTTCCCGTCGCCGTTGTCCCCGTATGCGACAATATCGCATAGGAGGAGAAGTTATTCAGCACGAACGCATAGAAGGCAGCGATTGGTTCCGGCTTGGGGCTCGATGCGTTCGTTGGAGAAAATTAAAACGATGAACAATTACTATGGAAAGCGGAGCACAGGCGTCCAGGTGGAACATAATTACACAGGATACCACACGCTCTTGCTGCTAGGGGCAAACAGAAGCTTTAAAAATATTGAGATAGGGAGCTACAAGTGCTACACTCCTAAAAAGAGGTGTACTTCGCTAGTAGAAAGGGGTTAACAGCTACCTCCCAAGCAGCACACAATATTGGGCCCATTGGTTTCTCATTGGCGATACGGGTCCAATATGGGACACGTTTCGCCAAGATTTCCCCCATATTGGCTGAAACTGGGCAATACTGGCAATATGGAATTTTCCCCACGTAACCACTAACCTCCTTATATTTCGCTATGCTTGCCAATTATTGCATGTTGTCCCGTTTCGTCCACGTGTTCGTGAACCTCCCATTTTTCAGTAACCGGTCTGGAGCCAAGGTCACTGCGTTCACATAATCCCTTCCACACTCTAACAAAGCGGCCATTCACTCCGGCCGTAGAGGTCCGTACAGACACTTTCTTCCCTCCGGGCTGTTGACCCACAATTCCCATGAACCTTTAACACGTCGGACCTAACCCATTTAATACCCTTCTAATGATGCCCAGAAGAAGAACAGTCTCTGTTCGAAATATCGGCGGCTCCTGTCCTCAGGCAACTCCCTTCCTACAATGGTTACGGATCTACCACAACTTGTGATTGTGGTGATTTTGTTGCGGATTCCCGCTTTAATGATGGTGTGCGATAATTGCAAGACCAACGGGTAGCGACACCAAAGAATGCATTCTGCATGCGAGAAGTTTTGCCTGACTGATCTCGTGCAACGTTTTTATTTCACCGTCAGGTGTGAGGGCCACTCGTATCGGTGACCGCTTGACGAGCGACATTCAGGTGTCGTCAGCACGGTCTTGGGTAGGCGCGTGGAATGTAGCACATGCGCCTACGGAACCTGACAGGAGTCTCCAGCGACGAAGGAGCGAAGGCTGTGGGAGAAACAAAGTGGCCGAAAATTACGCAAAATACGTTGCGCATACGTGCACGCATCTCCTTTTCTAATTTTTATAGTCTCGTCCCACTTACAAAAAAAAATCTAGTCCGCCAGATATCAAAATGTTAGTGCGCCGCAGATAAGGTGACTGGACACGGAGAGGTGACGCTCCCTCCTGCACTAGATAACGTAATAACGTAATCCATCGTACTCACTCTGATTGCGTATCAGCTGTTAACACTGGCCGCATGACACTACACTGGGGCATAAAGTGTGTTTTGGCGGCTGATGGCGTATGGTAGCGCTGGGGTATTCTTCTGGCGTGGCTTATATATAGATATATATATATACAATATACATAATTGATTTAAATTATAAATATTTTATTATTATTTTATAATATTATAAAATATAATTTTATCAATATATAAAAAATATATATAAATTTTGATATATTTTTATATTAAACTGTATATAATTTAGTGTACTTCATATAATCTAGTGTTATTTCTAGAAGAAATGAATTCGTGGAAAATATGAATTCAACGACTTTTTAGGTGTCTTTAAATTGACATTTGCAAGTCCGCAGCTAGGAAGAATAGTAGACTACATACAGTATTGATGACGTTCTAAATATCTCGCTCTTAGATGCCGTCACTTGAGTGATCTAGAAGATCTCGAGCTCATCCTTCTCCATTACCAGCTCTACCAACCCCTTCAGATTCACACTTTCAGTGTCAAAATTTCTTGGTCCATGGCCAAATACAGCCCACCAGGCTCTGCCCTTAAAGCGCTTGGAAAGTTTTTGGAAACCACAGGACTTGGGTCCTCACTGTGAGGCGACCCATTATTCTATTTGACCACATCACCGCCAGCAATGGGGTAGAGTGTGGCGATGTGAAACTCCCACTCATAATCATTCAAGTAAACTTGTTGTTTTAAATGGCTCGTTAACCAATGGAAGAAACTGTGGACTGAGGAGAACCGTCAACGTCTGGACTGCGGACAGGAACAGGAACCAAGGTGATTGGTACGAGCTATAAGCTAATTTAGAGTGCCCCTCCTCCCCCCTCAAAGTACCTTAAACATCCCTCCTCTCCGCCTACGTTGAACATCCTACTTCATTTATGTCTTGGCGGTCTACGTGTCTCACACTCTATTCTCCCGAAATATTTTTCTCTATGAGTGGTAGGTGGAAGTATCGGAAGATTACTTTCTACCCCAGTCACACGGGCAGTCACCACTGATCATTTGAGCGATAACCAATGAAACATACGCACGGCGCCATCTAGCGTGTTACGTGTCAACGTCTAGAAGAGCACTGGATAGAATGCTCCCTTGGCAGGTTGGCACGTTGCACGCTAGGTTCCTGTACGCGCACGTTCGATGGTCATTGCTTTCAATGATCATTGGATACTGTCCGTGTGACAGCTAGGGGTATTATACGGTTGAGAAGCACGATGTCAGAGTGTGCACACTTCTCCAACGTCGGCTCCACTGCACTACTGACAGTCTTCCGAAGTGGTGCCGAGAGTCCGGTGTCGCTAACAGACAGACGCCCAGGGCTCGCATTGATGACACGTACTCTTGCAGATCCCGAAAGCATGAACTTTTTGGGGTTATTTAAAACAAAATGCGGTAGTGCGAGGTCTTTACTGGCGACTTCCGTATTTTCAGTACCGAGTCTCTGGCCTCTGGTGATTGATAAGAGCCCCCCCCCCCCCCAATAAATAATATGACTTTTTCACTTCTCATTTTCGTGAAATGTATCACCAACTGTGCGATATCTACCTAGAAAGCCTGTGTCGTGAAGACCGCGGAAAATTTCCCCAATTCGATATCAGCACACCCCGTTTTCAACCGCAGTGACTTCTCTCTCCCGCTTGCACGAAGAAATGGCTACCCCTCCCCCCCCCCCCCCCCAACCAAAGTGAAGAATTGCCCCTCCGCCGCCGGCGCTTGCGGAGGTGCGCATTCAATATCACTTTTAATATCAAGCATTTTGTGATGGAGCGTCTCAGCACCCATTGCACTTTTGTAAGCCCAATCACTTTCATACTCTCTATGTGTCTTTCATACTGTTTGATGTGTCTCTAGGACCTTACCTTGGGCAGCAGCCCTGATTGAACGCTGCAAGGCTCGATGATGCAACGCTTCCACCTCGGAAACGGCGCCTGCGCAGAGGGTCGTTAGACAGTGCAACTCATCGACCACGAAGGCTGACACGAATACTCACAACAAGCGACCAGAACGAACAGAATAATGATGGCCGTCTTCATGATGATTGTCTTCAGAGCCTGCTGTGAGAGGTGGAAAGTGGTGATATTACAGCCTTTCCCATTCTCTCCGCTTCCTTGAGCATTTTTTTTTAAATTTCGTGTTAGCGCCGCGAAGCAAGTGTGGCTATGAGCGGCGTACAGATGTGGACACATGGAGAGACGACAGCAGGAAGGAGTGGGGGACAGGGGAGTTGGTATGCGTCCTGGGCCGACTTCACGAAGAACCCTTGAGGTTGAGGAGGTAATAGGGCCAGAGGCAGTAGACAGCAAGGAGAAAGGACCAGTAAGCCTGTGTCCCTACGAAATTCCTCAACCTCAATGTACTGATACCACCCATCGATACGCCAGCCTGCTCGCATTTGAATGATCGGCTCATCACTTTCTTGAGTGTAACGAGCTTCTTGGCAAAGTTTCTTAGTTTTGTAATCTGTTCGTTATTATTATGTTATTATTGCAAACACAATTCTCTGAATGTGTACCGTCGATCCATGTTTATCCTGTACTCGCCATTCCCTGATAATAGGCAGGGATAATAGCGGGACATCCAGATAAATGAAACAGAGCAGGAGATGAGTCATCCGTTATCAACAACTACTGCGTCTATTTGAGAGAACATAGGTAACTAGTCCATCATAATCTGCATAATCATTACTGCGGACCAGTTGAGACACCGCAGTGTTTCCGAAGGTGTGGGAACTTGAAAAAAAAGGCGGGGGGGAGGGACAACAAACTATGTCCTTAGCCACATGATGCTCTCCGACTGTTCTGCGTCTCAAGGAAGCTCGTGGCAGCGGACTCCGAAGTACAGAAAACAAGCTCAGTTTAGTGAAAATAGGAACATCAATTCCTGCTGCCGTGCGAAATATTTGTTGCCCGGCTTGTTCACTCTGACAATGTCCAACGTGAAATCAAATTTCAGCACCAATTTCGCGTGTTACTGTTCAAGCATTCAAGTTGGAAAGCTTGTGGTATCGCGAAAAACATCGGGGGTCAAGACACGATATCGTATATGTTTGGTGAGTCACGGGATAGCAGCGTTTAGGATGTGCTGACTGTAGACGATGAGCTCCTGTACACACCCATCTGTGCCATCTGTGACGTTGACTTGAAAAATCATTGGTCTTCTGTTCAAATAATGCCGATGGCGTTCGCTATGCACGTCGTACATCTTCAAGAGTCAACAGGCGGAGTTCATCATCTCTGAATATCCAGACACTTCGTGGATGATATCGCTTTCTTTTTGCGTATTATCCAGCTACGTTGACGATCATCATCATAATCATAAAGCATGTTAAATGTCATAATCATAAAGCATAAAGCATAAAGCCTGAAACGAATGAGCTCGTCAATGCGGTGTACATGGGTAATATAGGAAAGGAACAAAAAATCTGAAATCGGTGGTGAGGGGCTGAAATTTCGTTACAAAAAGCCCTTCCCTTTGACAGGTACCCTAATTCATTCATCGGGGTAAGTGAGGGCTGTTCTTGGGTATTTTCCTCTGGGTTTCCAGGAAATTCATATGCGGATCCGGGAACCGAAGACCAGATAAACAGAAGCAAATTGCATGGAGTGAAGTTGTTATTTGAAACGAAATTGTTATTCCCGGCATAACGCGGGATCCCCATCAAATGAACCCCGGGGATCGATTGTGTTCAATGGTAACGTCAATTTGTCAATCACACTGTTCAAAGATCTATAGGAAATTAGAAACGGTATTTTTTTGCATTTTTAATAAAACATTGCACAACTCGCAAAAAACATCCTGACTTGCTAAGAGGCTTAATTTTATGCTGACTGAATAAACAGAATTGTGACGCCAGTATGGTCACGGTTTTAGTGTTTTAGTCTCTTCATACACGCTCTTAGAAAAAAAGTGGAGCAGTTACATCTGCTAGAAGGCAATTGTTGTTATGCCTAAAAGGTTGCAAACTTGTACCTGCTACCTGACTCTTAAGACAGAACTTCACCGCACAGCACCTTGTCCGGCAACCATTGCCACGAATTATAGGGTTCTGATTCGGCGAGCGAGGGGGGGGGGGTACGCTTTTTTGTAGCAATTTGGACATGTTATAATTGCTTTTACCACCCTTTTACACCCCTTATCGGACGCTTTACCTTTATCGGAGGTGGTAACTATAGAAGTCACCACCCTTTCACACCCGTTTTTTCTCAGAGTGGCACTGCACGCAAGGAGCCCGCTGTCCACAACCTGATCCCACAGGAGCAAGGTTTACGAGACAGCTTGAATGGGGAGGGATGGAGCGCGAGACACAGGAACAAAGCAGACGGACACTACCTACTAACACACTTTGCGGAGTGAATGCAACCTTCGAATATCGCTGACACACGGGCTAGCTACAGCTGCTTTGCGATGGGAGTCCTTTGTTGTTGTGGAGGACACCTTGCTGAAAGGAGTGCGCGCAGGTGATCTTCCTTTCGCTCAGTAGCGTCATCTAAAATGTGGCTCAAGACTACTGTACTCACCAGCCTGTGCAATTATTAAGTTTGCAGCAAGAGGGCTTTCTCACTTCGTCAGTTAAATCGCTAAAGGAGATGAGCAATCGCCTCTTCTGCTAAGGCCCGCAAGCGAAAAGGAGTACCTCCTTTGTCGTGTGTCGTGGAAAGGAAATGCCGTTCGGAAGGTTGTCCTTTTGTGGAAAGGCCTTTAGGTTATCTCGCATAGGTTATCACTTGACGGTGTCCGTCAGTAATTCATATTCATTTGTGAATTGAGCGACTCCAAACTTATGCACCTGCCCCCGTTTGCTTTATAAGGATCGCCTGCACGACTTCCCTACATACCTTGCCCATTCACTCTAAATCCTGTGACCATCCATGTGCCAGTTCAAAAAGTTCCCTCAGAATGTGCAACCGGTACACAGCTGCAACCGTCTGGAAACAGCCATAACAGTTATCAAATAGCAAGCACAGCGATCCTCATCGCCAAATTTCAGCAGGAACAAAGCCGTCAATTTGGTATGAAATGGCTTTGTGCCCGCTGAATAATATGTGTGCCTCCTGAACCTTGTACTCGTGTGCTTGTTGAATAATGCGTGTGCCGGCTGAATATGCGTGCCTTCGTTGGAACGTACTACTTTGCTACGGGCTCCGCCGGTGAGGAGTGACATGGCACAACGTATTCTCCCGCGGTGCGTTCGTCCCCGCTTCCCGTTTTCTTGCTCGCTGTCTGCATTGCATTTGAGAAGGATGACACCTTGCTTTTTAAGTACAGGCCAGTTGTTTGCTTAAGATAAGTCAATTTAGTTGTGATGCATCGTACGACGCCTGCGTTTTACTCGTGTTTAACAATCAAAGTACATTCTGTTGCAGACGGTGGACGCATTGCAAATGGCGGCAGGAGACGATCGGCTGCATCGGTGAAGCGACGATGTACATTACAAGCGAGGTTAATTCTATTCTTTCGTTATAACTGACCGTGGGACTGTATCGATTGCGAGGAGGTTAGTTACAAAATGGAGTACTATTCCAGCATTAACGTTGGAGCAATACCAGCGTGATATCCACTTCGGTTTCTTTACAGGTTGTTTCCTGTCTCAACGGTCACATATACGCGTGCAAGATTCCAACTGCTTCTCACATCGAACACTGTTGCTACTTAGTAGATGGGTAGAATCCAGCGAACCGCTAGAGATGCAGGAAGGGAGTTGCTACTTGTTGGACAACTGCTCCTCGGTCATTTTGTTTAAGGAACTCTCGTCACTAAGGATCGTCACTGTGCTTTGCAGTGCCATCATGTTCGAAGTTTCGAGGATTGTGTGTTCGGCGTTTGGAGGACAGCCTGATGCATCCGATCATCGGATGCGTTGTGTGCCGTGCAACGTGTGCTCTATATGTGTGTGTTGGGGTTAGTGAACCATGTATGCTTTTCATTCGGCAAACGATGATGTACTGGATGCAATTTAAAGCCAAGGCAAAGCCAATAAAATTTGGTGTTTCATGTTCGATGTGCTTAGAGGACTTTCTTCCTTGCTTTTTCTTCTTCTTTTTTTTTTTTTTTTTTGCGAAGTGTGGAGGTAATTTTTCTCTTAGGAAACTCGAGAGGCGCAATGCGTCTCGCGTATTAGTGAGTACAAGTAACCCTTCGATACGTCCGGTACACTGTGGCTCCTTGCGTCAGCAGTGATGTCGTACCAGTTGCTTCAGGGGGCACATGCCATCTGCAGCTTTCGCAGGCATCGCGTGCGCCCTTGAAGTCATCTGGCACATTTTTTTTTTTTTTATGTGCCAGTTGGTCAGACGGCACCTATCCGTCACTGGGTTTAGAGTTGTTCTGAATTTTACCATGGGTATCATCTGGACAGATGGGGCGAGCAGCCGCTTTTTTATTTTAATTTTATTTTATTTATTTACCCTCATGGCTTAGAGCGTAGAAGAGGGGAGGGGCATAGGTTACTGTGTAAAGTAGCTATGATATAAATATTCATTTAGAGTGCAGTTGAAAGTGAAAAACTATACAAGCCTACAAACAACACGTATAAGTGGTTTGGTATTATCAGCATGTTAATATATATAGATGTATCAAAGGTATGGCCATGACGTTAATTAACAATGTCGTGAATGATTATTGCGAGTAAAGGTGATCATATAAGGCCTCTTTGAAGTTAGAGCTCTCTGAAATCGAGGTTATAGAACCAGCGAGGCCGTTCCATTCTTGGAAAGTCTTTGGCATGAAGGAGTCAAAACATGATATGAAGCGACAAATTGGAACTTGCACCTTCTGCCTATGGTCAAGTCGAGGCGAGATGTAAGATGGGCGCGATAATGAAGAAGAATGCAGTACTTGATTATGGCAGTAAATTTTATGAAACAAGGAGAGGCGTGCTGCCTTGCGGCGCAGTGATAAAGGCGATACGTTAAGGAACGATTTCATAAATGTTACGCTTGCTGTACGATTACAATTAACTCAAATGAAGCGAGCGGCGCGGTTCTGAATACTTTCAAGATTCTGAATAATTGACTGATGTCCCGGATCCCATATAGAAGCTGTGTACTCAAGCTTTGGTATTACAAGTGTTCGGTATAGGGTGAGTTTGAGATTAACTGTCGAAAGACCAGAGTTGCGCCTGATGAAACCTGGAGTGTGTGTTGCATTATTGTTAGAGATGTACTCGATGTGTGGGCGCCAGGAAAGGTTAGAGGATATGTAAACGGCAAGATATTTATACACTGGAACTGTTTCAAGCCCCGCATCGCCCATCAGATAGCAAGTGCTTGTACCGTTGTTGCGTGATATCCTCATGTGTTTTCCTTTAGCTAGATTTACCTCCATGCGCCATGTTAAGCACCAGGTTAATAATGATTCATTATTAACCTGGTGTTCAACATGGCGCATTCATTATTAATGAATGTAGGTCTACCTGAAGGGCGTTAATGTCGGATGCATTGGTTATTTCGCGGTGAATTACCCGGGCAGCACAATGTACTGCAAGTCGAGTGTTAGCTGTTATGAAAGAACGAGTGAAACTCAAGAGGTTGGAAACACGCGAATAAATGATACGTTCCATTATTTTACATGAAATGCTAGTTAGAGAAATGGGATGGAAGTTCTGAGGATTATGCTTGTCGCCTGGCTTAAATAATGGAACGACCTTCCCAACTTTCCAGTCCTCAGGAATCCGCCCAGTGGCCAATGATTGGATAAAGCTACGGGAAAGAAGTAAGAAAGAGCACTGTACTTTTGAGAAATTTGGAGTTGATGTTGTCATGCTCAGCACTGGATGAAAGTTGAAGATTGTCGATGACCTTTTGATGCCGAAATGGTCATGGTGATGGGATCTATTACAGAATAATCGTAGGGTATTAGTCCGGACAATGTACTGGACGAAGTGGGGGAAAAGATGCATAATGTAAAAACCCCTAGACTAGGGAACACGAAGGGACAGACACAACACGAACCCTTCGTGTTCCCTAGTCTCGGGGTTTTTACATTATGCATCATCTTCACCAGCTCGCTTGCTTCGTAGCCATTTTTTTCATTGGGGGAAAAAGTTTAGGAAATACAGCATTTATAATAACATCTCCATCCTCAGTACATAATGCAATTGCAGTGTCGTGCTTGGGTTTGACAATATTCGAAAACTGTTTAGGATTTCCTTACAACTTGTCAGGTAGGGTATTATTATAAAATGTATTCTTTGCATCACTCAAGGCTGATTTGTACACTTCTGACGCGCTACGAAAGGACCCAAGTTTTGATGGGCTGGGCGATAATTTTGTCGCTCGGAATAACCGTTTGTTTTTACGATTACGTAATCTTTTAAGCGTATCATTGAATCATGGTGATTGTGCCCGAACAGAAACAACAACCTTAGGAATGTGCTTGTCAATTAGATGTATTACTTTAACCTTGTAAGTGTTCCAGTTACTCTCAAGTGATCGCAACGACTAGTCGGTTAGGAACTGGTCGAGGTGTGCAAAAAGCTCGCCGTTTATTGTTGGAAATTTTGCCTCGTTGTAACTTGTAATTATTTTATTGGTTTCACAGCGTTCCGGAGCAACGTTAATGTAGTAGTGGAGCACAGAATCATGGCTCTGTCCATCGAAAATATAGAGATTACTGACACTGTTAGCGGCATTGGTTAGTAATAAAACCAGCACGTTAGAAGTACTTCGGGTAACTCTGGTTGGACATTTCACTTGTTGTGACAGATTGAACGTTTTACATACATCTAAAAAGCAATGCATTCGCCGGAGGATACGCTTGAATGTTGAGGGCAAGCCAGATTATCGAGGCGTTACTGTAGACGGGTTGTCCCCGATGACATTCTGGTGTTCCTTAAGGCTGACGTTAAACACCGGGCTTGGGTCATCTACGGCCCGTATCTACGTATATACCCCCCCCCCCCCCCCGAGTACCAACAAAAATTGGCCTTGTCTACGACGGTGCACTCTTCTGCCAGTGCCTCCTAGTTTACCGTCTTGATCTCTGCCTCAGTTCAGTATGCTCATTGCGGAGAAGTCCACGAGCACCCATACCGGGACCCCATCTCCTTTAACCTATGGGATAGCTGGTGCTCGTAGGGAATAACCGCACCCCTGTGACTATTTCCTTCAAGTTTCTTGTCCGACGGGTGGATCCCAGCCTCTCACTTAGCAAACTACTCTCAATGGCGACTATGAAGTGCTCCGGGTAGCCGGCCTTGCTGAGTCTGCCAATCTATTGTTTTAAGCTGGTCCCGATCTGGTGCTGGTAGGGTCTTTTTAGAGCTGCGGTCTGGCGGGTTTTGGCAGTTGCACTTTTTATCCTATTGGAATGGTTGGAAGAAAAATGGAGCAACGGCTTATCAGTTCTTTGCTTGCATAGCTCAAACAAAGGTGATCTTCTTTGTTCATTACCATGTACTGTGTACTGTACAGTACATTACTATGTACTGTACTGTACGTATAGTGCTGTATTACTGTACAACTGTACTGTACTGTACTGTACAACACTGTACTGAGTCCAGTACTGTTGAGCACGTAGAGTAATGTACAACACAGTACAGTGGTGTACAGTACTGCAGTGTACAGTATTACAGTACTGTACGTACTTGCTGTACTGTGGAACGTATGTAGAACGCGTATACAACGCCACGTGTTTCGTGGAACCCACCCTACGGACGTCCTGTACTATTCTGTGGAACGTACCTAGAACCACTGATGGGAAGTAGTTAGACTACTGATTAAACTATATCAAAGTAACTGAAAAGTAGTCAGAAACTAGCTCTGGGAATGTAATTATAACTTGTAGCTAAACCACATTTTCCTGTGGTTAACTACAGTAGTTAGGTCACTGCGGGCAACAACTACTTCGTATTATTTTCCCCTGTACTTTCAGCGGTGTCAAGCAGCATAGTGTTCAGGCAGCAAGCATGTTCCTACGATGGCTCGAGAACGAAAGCCCCCCCCCCCCCTTCTTGTGTGTTGATAGGTTTTCAATATACCGGCCTCGGTAGATCAGTCGGTATAGTGTTCGCCTTCTGATTCAGAGATCGCGGGATCGAACGCGGCCGAGGACGCCAGCAACTCGATGGCAGGGTACAAGTTGCTTAGACACGCCGTCTTCCGCGAGGGACGTTAAATAAGGGGTGCCGTGTGATGAGCTTTCATCGCACGTTAAAGAATCCTCAGGTGGGCAAAAGCTATCCACAGACAGACCGCTGTGGCGTCGCTCATGATCTCAGTTGTCTCGCGACGTAAACCCCCAATTATTATTATTATTATAAATTTCCAATAGATCTCCCGGCCTTCGTTTTGATTATTATCATTTTTTTTTTTTTTTTGCTACGTTGGAGTAGTCCTCAGGAGTGTTGGCTCTCGCTCACTCAAGTTATGTTTCCCTTTTTCCAGAAGTTCTCATGCAGTGACGACAACCCCAACTTTGTACCTTTTTTGGGATCATCCACCTCGTAACAAGGACGGCTATAAAACAATACTGTACTATGGAAATTATACTGTTTGGATCTGAAACTAAAATAAACTGTACTGAAATGCGACTGTTTGAACAACGTCGCAAAAGGGGAAACACAAATAGATATTCTGATTGTCACCGTGTGGGAATAGAATTGAAAAATGTTATCGGCCGTCACAAGATTTACCGAAAGATCCTTCCAAGCAGGTTAAACGTTAAGATTCGACCAACGTTAAGATTCGTGAATCTTACGAAAGGCGTCCATCTTTCGGGTAAGAAGGTGTTTCGTAAGAAGGTAAGAAGAATCTTTCGGGTAAGTTGGAGAAACTGGATTTCCAAGAACGTCACGTTAAGAGGATCCTTACGATAGTGATATACAGTTCGCTTTTGTTTTGTAAAAGCAGCTTCGGCCAGGACTAGGGAAAACATGAACATAAACTTACCAGACGTCGATGCTGAAGAATTAATATCGAACAGCGTTCGTGGCTTTTATAAGGGCGTCTGTCGTGACTTCCGCCAGTCACGCGCACGACACGGGCGTCGTCCTAATTGGCTGCTCAACTGCAAATAAGAAAAGACGCCACTGCGAGATTGTAGAGAGGGTCACTACGAAGGGAGAGAATGCGACGTGAAGGAGATTATTTCTCAGGGTTCGGAATCCACTCTGATGGGACATGGAGAGGGGGAGCCCCTGCTATTACTGAACAGATTGCTAAAAAGAGAGAGAGGTAGGCAACAGCCGACACACACTTTTGTACATCTGGATGTACGGTTATCCACTAACGGTAGAAGAGGGATGCTTGAAGGAAAACGGACAACAAATCGTCGTGGTCAGTGCAAAGAATATGTCAAAGCTAACGCTAACCGTCATTTTAGAAGAAAAAAAACGAAAAACGAACGGCTCGAAATGAAGTAATCGCACGGTGGGTTTGCTGAACGGATACATTAGTAAATACCGGAAGAAAAAAATACGAATGGAACGCTGCTTCAATGGAAGACACTACATACGCACCAAGTAACGAAATGAAGAGAACGTCTCTCTAACCCATAACATGCACGGCAGCACAAACACTTGTAAAAAAGATGTCATTCGAATGGTGTCGTATATTGGCTTTCGAGTTCTTGAAATAATTTGCACAGTGGGTACACTAAAACGCCAACGCTGAGGTATGCCACACCAAACATCGGCAATTTTCTGCTCTCACCTAACTTTACTGACATCTCTTTCGGCAACGAAACAAGTTAGAATGGTTTTCTGTATATTGAACGATAGAAAAAAGATTGCGCATTAAAAGCGTACTTCATTTACGGATATCTGACCTGCAGCCGACGAGCTATGAGCGCTAAAAAGTGTAATTGTTTGTCATATCTGTTGACGTTGGCATTTTTTTCTTCAGCGTCCCTTTAAAGTGACACTATTTTCACTTCGTATAGGTATACTAGAGTGCCCAGACTTTACGTGTGTTACCTATGAGGGCTGTGACGGGAATGGAATGCCATCAGTAAGGCTGCAAAGTCGCGAGAAAAAATCAAGTCGCGAAGACGGCGCCACCTTACCCCCTCTCCACGTGTGGACTGGTTGATCATAGGAATCTCCGGGTACCTGCTTTCGTCTTCACTCTAGGTCGTTTACAACATATATTTTTTTCACTGTACTGTCTGAAATTTAAAAAAAAAATGTCATCGGCGGACCTTGGTCGATTTAAAATGGAATTACCCTCCACTAATTCGCGACGGATTTCCGGCGTTATTGTCGTTGATGAACGCGGGTAGTACGGCATTCTATAGCTCCGAAATCGACGGAGATGGACGCGACATTCCCTTTAAAGAACTTCAGAAGTACAGAATGCCAAGTGGCCCTGTCACAAGCAAGGTTTATTACGATGATTTCACTTTCCACGATTCGAGGGAAAGAAGATGAATGCACCACTTCATCTTTCTTACCAACAATATTGATGAACTTGTACCCCTCTTGTACCCCTCTTCTGCAAACATCAACGTGCCTGAAAGCGAGACTTTTACATATACGCCCCCGCATTCTGCCATCTCACCACCGGTTGGTAATATACGTGTCTATTTCGGATGTTTGTGATTGCACAAACTTCATTTTGCTCCTCGGTAGATCGTTTGTATCCGGGCCAGTCATATGCTCTTAACATAATGTGGTTTCTTTCAGTAAGCATGGCATGAACAGGAAGTGAAAATTGTGCACGCAGCCTCCATGGAGACCGAAACACGATCGAACTTTCTCATTTACGGATTCATATTTGAAGTGTACGTTAGAGAACCGTAAAGTGGTCAAAATAAATCCACAGACGGACCAGTGTGGTGTTGCGGATTACTACAGTGCGTGCATTTTTTTTCATGCAATGCATTTTTTTCTCTCTCCCACTCTCGATATGAATTCGTGCCTCAACGACGAAAAAATCGACTCAACTAGTTTATCCCATTTCCTAGGACTAGGACTGTGAGTATATATATACGTCAAACTAAGTATGTTACTTGAGAGCAGCATCTGTGTCTCGTTGTAGCTGTGTATTCTTCGTGTTTGTTGCCTTAGGATGCATTTGATGCCACGTAAGATCGGGCAGGCTGGTCTGGACATGGTCTCAGATTTTCCTTGAAAAATTATATGTTCTTGGCCGATATGTTCTTGGATAACAAAGGCCGTTTGTTTCATGTCCCTATATCGATTCGTTACCGAGAAGAGAAAAAAAAGTCATGTAGAATTCGCTTTCATCGCATTTTTCATTTCTCGAAGTTTCCCCGCCCCTGGCGCAGAGGCGACGCCCGGAAAAACATTTGCATTTTTATTCTTGTTGTCTACATAGAGTGAAGTGAACTGAAGTGTATAAAAATGATCTACGAAATCCAAACTATATGTAAAAAAATAATAGCAAACTTGACAGGTCGTTGGCTTTACTATTCGTTCTGCGTAGCATCCGTGTAAAAATTTCTGATGAGGAATAGGCCATATTGTTCGTCCTGAAATGTGCTTTCCCGTGATATAAGCTTGGTACTTCTAGGTACAATGA
This sequence comes from Ornithodoros turicata, assembly GCF_037126465.1. NCBI lineage: Eukaryota > Metazoa > Arthropoda > Arachnida > Ixodida > Argasidae > Ornithodoros > Ornithodoros turicata. The sequence continues at coordinate 226,564,515 of NC_088201.1, forward strand.
ATGACACACTGCAACCACGCAAATGTGGGAAAAGTAGGAAAGTAGAGCCACTTTCTGAAAAGCCACATCATTTATCGCCTCGGTGTTGCTTTTATGGTTGCTTGGGGGTGCAGAATGTGCGTTAATAACGAAGGCGGCATTATTTTACAGGGTCATCCCTGATAAAATACTCACGTTTTGGCTTTGTATTCAATGGTTTTCGTAAGAAAAACAAAGGAAAACATTCCCCGTAACGTTCCGGTGAATGAGGCAGTCAAGCATAGACGGACAAACACGAAAGATGCCTCACAACGTCCAGTTGCAATCCACACTCAGAGGGAGCGAGTTCCAATCCCACTACAGGTGTCTTTTGTTAAACTCGCACCATCCAATATTGCCAATATATGTATATTCAGGTTTCCCACTGCATATTTCCCATGTGGTTAGTGCGTAGCTGCATGTATATTTCGGGAGTCGTTAGTGCATATTTATCTGCCTCTACCCTATATTCAGGGCTGTCTCTTACGTAAAGCCGCGAATTTATCAAGTATGCCGACGAACGCTATGTGAAACTAAGGCAGCTCGTCGTGGAAAACAGGGTGCATAGACCGCGCCCACACATCCGCACTTTTGATATCGAATGCGCTTGAACGTTGCTCATTACTCCACGGAAGTGGCCGCGTATTTTCGGACTGCTCATTCTCATGACTTGTATTGAGAGCTTATCGAAACAGTCGGAAAGTTGTGTTAAGGGCTCCTAGTGTACATCCTGCTTCTGAGGTCGTAGCACGGAAATTGTACCCATTTAGTGGTTGCTATCGAGGCCCCAGTAATAAGGGCGGTATGTTAGGATCAGTACGAGTGCAATGCTTGAAGCCGCCTGGAGTACAGGAAGGGAGGGGGGGGGGGGGGTATATGTTGATTAAAAAAAGAAAGAAGCTTTAGCCAGGCAAACAGCGGTCTTCCTATTCCAAAGAAAGCAAAAAAGAAGAAAGACGTAATGGAAGAAGAGACAGTATAACAATGTCATCAAGTCGCATGCAATTCATTAGTGCTGAGGTTCTGAGAAAACGGAGAACAGCGGTAGTAGCAGAGAGTTGGGAGAGGGCGTTTTTACGTCATAAAAGCACAGAATATTTACTATACAGCTTACACACTTTGGTTGACTTTCAGCTATAGCTGGCGCTCAAAGTTTTGTTGTGTCATTCCAGTGCGCTTAGCTGTGACCGCGTCTGCACAGATACTGAAATCACGTTCAGGTGAAGCTCTAAAGGGAATCGGTAGGTTGTCCTTGCCACTGTCAGGAGACGAATAACGATAACGATTATAACGGGTGAAGGAAGGGCTGAAGACTGAAGAATTGCCATTTACCAATTACCATATATTTTTACGATTATTTCTAACTGAAATAATGTTCGGATATCGATAGAAAAAAAAGACATTCGTGATACTTACGAGACCTTTTGCCATCGGAATTAATCCTCTTTTAATCATGATTTCACATAATTTAATTCATCTGTCACGCAATTTAATCTACTTTCAAATGAAACTCACTTGACCGGGACTATATTCGTGGGTTACCTGCCTTTTTGGTGTATTTTTGGACTATTCCCTTGTATACGGGTATTACACACGCTTTTCATTAAAAATTCGGATTTCTGCACTGTAATGGGATACTGCGGGACTGTGAATCTGGATTACAATATTGTGGGACCGGGTAATGCCTATGCTTTTTGCGTGTGTAGCTCTGTAAGCTCCCATGTCACACAAGAATGCAGTATATTTTCGCATATAGCGTTAGAAGTATGATGTAGTACAGAAGTGCATACCATAGTGCATAGTATTATATAGTAGGTAGTCCCACAGTACCCCATTTGAGTCAGTCACAATATCGTAATCGAGACATGCAGTTCGACAGTATTCCATTACAGTGCAGCCACCCGTATTTTTCATGAAAAGCTTGGGTAGTTCCCGCAGACATGGGAATAGTTCCAGAATGTCGTAATTCGAGATAGAGAGTCCAGCAGTGTCCTATTGCAGTGCAGAAACCGTATTTTTCACGAAAAGCGTCGGTAATACCCGTAGCCGTGGGAATAATATTCCGCAATATGATAATCCAGATAGACAGTTCCCCAGTATCCCATTACGGTGCGAACACACGTATTTTTGATGAAAAGCACGGATAATACCCGCAGCCATGGAGAATAGTCCCATAATATCGTAACCCCCAGCATTCCATTACAGTTCAGACATCCGTATTTTTCATGAAAAGTATGGATAATACACGTGGACAGGAGTAGACGTACAGTGCATAGACATGGGAATAGTCCCAGAATATCGCCAAGCCAGATAGACATTGAGAGAGTATCCCATTACGGTGATGAAACCCGTATTGTTAATGAAAAGCATGGTAATGCCCGTAGACATGGTAATAGGCCCACATCCAGGTACCATAGGTTACAGGTAATCCAGACAGACAGTCCCACAGTATCCCTTTACAGCGCAGCAACTTGAATATTTAATGAAAAGCATGGGTAATATCCGTAGACTTGAAAATACTCCCGCAATATCGTAATCCAGAGACAGTTCCACAGTGTCCCATTACAGTTCAGAATCCCGCATTTTTAATGAAAAGCATGGGGAATACCTGCTGAAATTCGAATAGTCCCACAATATTCTAATCCAGATACATATTCCCAGAGCATCCCATTACAGTGCAGAAACCCGCATTTTTAATGAAACCATGGATAATACCCGTATAGATGGGAATAGTCCCAAAATACTCCAAAAAATAGGCATAACCCTGGTATAGCCACGGTCAAGTGATTTTCATATCAATGTAGATTAATTTGCTTGACAAATGGATTAAATCATGTGAAATGAGGATCAAAGATAACGAAAGGAGTACTAATTCTGATGACAAAAGGATTAAATGTCATGGTATAAGAATTAAAATGCACAACAATATGATTAATAACGGCGGAAAAACGCTGTAGATTCGGTAGCTACTAACTCCATCTAATTACCAACGCTTTTTCTCGGTAATTAGTACACATTGCCCTGACTCGAAAAGTCGGTAGATGGAACCATTTTGTGTTACAAGCAAACAGTGTTATTTGGAATATAATCTGCTGCAATGAAGTAGGACGGAGCTGCACTTCATGCATGACTAAATTCGGTGCGAAGCCTACGTGGTTCATGGAAGCGGCTCAAATTCCCCCACCGATAATGAAGTTCTCTCTTGTCGTTCTTGCTCGTGTCATGATTCTACATATTGACCACGCATCTGTCGGGCGGGCCACAACAGAAACCCGAGCAAACAAACTTCCCCTCAGGGTCAGTTTCGCATTCTGCTGCGAAAGGGCCCCTCTAGGGCAGTGAAGAGTATGACGGCGTAGTGCAGATATACGTGTGCAGAAGCAATGTTAAATGAAAGATACTCGGGAGTCGCTGAGATTTCGAACATAGACGGTTCTCACGTCCGACAGTGTCTGTTCGAAATATATGCGACTGTCGTCCAACTGGAAGTGAAAATTGTGAACGCGGCCTCCATGGGCCCCGAAACACGATGGAACATTCTCATTTTACGGATTCACATTGGAAGTGCACGTTAAAGAACCGTAAGACATCAAAATTAATCTACTGACGAACCAGCGTGGTGTCGTGGATAGAGCGCCGGTTTTTCATGCGATGCATGTTTCTTTTTCTCTCTCACTCTTTCTTTCTGTTATCTTTTCTTCGTCCACGCTTCGTGCATGGATGACGAAAAAATCGACTCAACTGGTTTGTTCCATTTCCTAGGACTGTGTGACGTCAAAACTAAATCTGTTTGTTGAGAGCAGCAGCTGCGTCTCGTTGTACTTGTGTATTATCCGTATTTGTTGTTTTAGAATGCATGTGATTCCGCGTAAGATCAGCCAGGCTGGTCGGGACGTGATCTTAGATTTTGCATGAAAGATTAATATGGCCGATATCTCTAGCCGACGAAGGCTGTTTGTTTCATGCCTCGATATCGATCCGTTGCCAAGAAGGAAAAAAAAAAAACGTGAAGTCAGGTAGAATTCGCTTTTATCGCACTGTTCATTTTCCCGAAGTTTGCGCGCTCCTGGCGTAGGCGCGACGCCAGGAAGAAATATTTGTTGTTTTATTCTTGTAGTTCACGTACAGTAAAGTAGTGAACTGAGGTGTACAAAAAATGATCTACGAAATGTCATCTGCATGTAAAAAAAAAAAAAAACCAAACTTGGCCAGTCGTTCAGTTTACCGTTGTACTGAAGTCCTTTATGCGTAGCATCCGCGGAAAAGATTGTGATCTTCAGTTTGCCATTTTGTTCGTCGTGAAATGTGCTTTCCCGTGTTGTAAGCTTGGTACTTCTATGTACAGTGAGTCACACACTGCAACCGCCTAAATATTGGAAAATTAGGGAAGGTATAAGGAAAAATTAGGTAATACATTCGTGCCAGTTTCTGAAAAGCCACACCATTAATCGCCTCCGTATTGTTTTCATGGCTGTCTATAGGCTTGCGGTTGCATAATGTGTGTTTTTAACGGAGGCGGCTTTATTTTACCGGGTCTTCCGTGATAAAATGCTAAGGTTTGGGCTTTGTATTTAATGGCTATCAACAGCAAAAACAAAGGAAACATTTCCCACAACGTTCCGGTGAATGAGGCAGTCAAGCATAGACGGACAACCACAACAGGTGCCTCACAACGTCCAATTGGCATCGACAATCAGAGGGTGTGACTTCGAATCCCACTACAGGTGTCTTTTCTAAAACACTCACCATTCAATATTGGGTCTCCTTGGTGAAAGCCATGTATCCTAGCCACTAGACTGCACCGGAGAGGTTTCGAGGGAAATGATCGGTAGAAAAAAGCTGAAAAAAAAAGAGTAGTGCACGGAAGGAAAGCAGTGAAGCAATGAAACAGCAAACGGAATAAAAGGAAAGAGGGCCCACCGAGAGTCGTACTCGGATTGATGGATTCAGAGCCCAGAGTGCTGACCATTACACGATGGGACCCGAAATTAGGATGGGGGAATCGAACCCGGGCCTCCTGGGTGAAAGTCATGTATCCTAGCCACTAGACCGCACCGGAGAGGTCTCGAGGGAAATGATCACTAGTATTCAGTCATGCCGAGGGAGCGGGTAGAAGAAACTACGGCACCCCCGCCACCATCGAATATGGTTCGTTCGCGTACTTTTCCCCGCGCGGCTCGTCGGCGGAGGGTTGTCCGCGCGCTTACCGGCGGGGGAGGGCTGTGTGTGCGCGCTTACCCGCTCACATTTTGCAGCCTGGGCCGACTCCTTTCGTAATTTTTCAATCTGTGTCGACTTCAATCGCAATTTTTTTCAACTACAACAGGTGTGCAGTAGGCGGTTTACATTCAGAGGATAGCCATACACAAAAGTACAAGTGAAAATATATTTATTAAAGTCATGCGTATCCGGAATTCTGTTATGACACTGCGTGAAAGAGAAAAAACAAGCCAAAAACCTGAAGCAGAAGAAACGCAATACATGTAATACAGAATATACTTATTACTTGTATGATGCAATAGCATCATGGTATCGCACATCATACACAATATTTTTATTAATGCAAGTTTTCAAGGGAATTAGAACTAAGATGGGGTAGCACATTTTAATCAAAGAATGTATTTTTAATCAATATTATTATAATCAAAATTACAAGTTTCATTATAAAAACTTTAATAACTATAAAGTTTTATAGTACTTTAATAACTATAACATTATTATATGTGAGCACTATAGTGGAGTTTTAATTACAAGTTCTGATAGATGTATGTAACTTCAAGAACAATAGCTGGGCCAACTTCTCTGGCGATTTTTTTACAGCGTGCGGTGGGTGGTGCGTGGGTGATGGGCCGTCCGGGTGATTACCAGCGGCTCGAAGGGCTGCGCTTGCCCTTATAGTTGTGCACCCTGGGCCGACTTCTTTGATGATTTTTTCGCCTGGGCCGACTTCGTTCGCATTTTTTCAGGCGGCGCGTGAGTGGTTTCCATGCAAGTAGGGACATGCACACTGTCGTCCCAGCCAAGCGATGACACCGTCACACCTGGGCCGGCTTCTTTCATAATTTTTTCGCTACATCAGGTGTGCAGTAGAGGATTTACACGCAAGGAGAGGCATGCACAATGACAACACCTGGGCCAGCCTCATAGGCATTTTTTAATCTGGGCCGATTTCATTCGTAATTTTTTCCCACTACAACAGCCGTGCGGTGGGCGGTTCACATACAAGTATAGATATGCAAAGGAAAGCCATACAGAAAAGTACATGACGAAGTGTATGTATTAAAGCCAATAACGGCAGGAATTATATTGTGACTGAGTGTGAAGGAGAAAAACTCGACCAAAAAAAACATGAAACAGAAGAGACACAATACACATAATAAAGTATATGGGAAGCTAATTGAATATTCCAACACGACACAACTAATCAATTTCTTATGACGTGAATAGCGCATATGCAAGGAAATAAGGAGAAACCCTCTAAACGGCGCATCACCGAACACGTAAACAATAGAAACATGCAAACAACCACAACAACAAATAAATCTTGACTATGGCCTGGGGTGAACCAAGGAAATAATGAGAAATACGATCAACAGCTAATAGAGAGCCAAACCAATGCATCATCCAAACAAGAGGTACACACAGGAGAATAATTGAAAAACAAAAAAAAAACAATCTATCAAAACGATAAACATGCACGGACGAATTGCGGAGGAGGTGTGGCAGCTGCTCCGAAAGATTTTACGCCAAGCAACAGTATCTATCTTGTGTTGGTGGTTGCGAACGTAAATTTCACTGTAAATGCATCAAAGTTGGACCCGCAGAATACGAGGTATTTATGAAGGATGGTACAAGCATCTACAAATGCCAAGACTGTACGAGACGAAGACCTGTTTTGGATGCCGTTCGGGATGAAACCCGTGCGGCATTGAACACCCGTTCATTAGAGAGTTTTAGCAGACCGTTGATAACGTGGCTTGCGTCGAACCGGAACGAATCAGTGGATAAGATTTTGAGTCACGCACCACTGCAATTGGTTCCGATAGGCACGATAACCTTATCAACGGTATACTAAAACCCACTATTGTGGAGTGAAGCCACAGAAGATAACTCGGATATACCAAATTCGCCGATTGCATCGTTGCTGGAACAGGTTCTTAAGAAGGTTGACACTTTGACTGCAGAAGTACTGTGCTTGAAGGAGCAGAACAAACAACTGCGCTCTGAATTATCAAGCTTGCGAGGTATTCTTTCAGGTACGCATATCGAACGTTATACGGGGCAACATGCCAGAGGTGTTTCTTCGAGAGAGCAATCTTATGCTGCTGTTACCGCGGCAGCTACACGTGTTGTCGACAAGCCTTCGGGGGATGTTGGCCCTTCTAATCATGGTGCTTTTCCGGGATCAATGGGGAACCCCTCTGCTGCTGACTGTTCTGCTGATGTTCATAACATGCGACGTTTCAATATCGTTAGTGGTATACCTACCACGTCCAATATTTGGCATCCCAATGTGTGTCAAACCGCTGTGCCGAACGGATGTGATGACGACTTTGTGCCTGTCAAGTATCGTCACCGTAGACCACCGCCTTCCGTCGGACAAGCTAAGTCTTCAGCAGTTTCAGCCGCCCCTCGTCGTGCAACGCGTCGTGCACTGTTTGTTTCAAGACTTGCTGCATCGACTACTTCAGATGACATCGATGCCATGATACATTCTTTGATTGGAGGTAAAGACAGCGTTTGCACTAAACTGAAAACCAGGTTTCCTACGTATTCATCTTTCCATATTACAGTAAGTGAGGATTCCTTTGATGCAGTGAACAACCCCGAGGTCTGGCCGGAAGGGTACATTTTTCATGAGTTTTTCGGTCGCCTTGACCATTCCCGTATCTGTCTGCCAGATGAATTGACCCGAACCAGGTGTAACCATTCTCATGAAAGTGTATTGAATGGTCCGTAAAGTATATCTATTCTATCAAAATGTTCGCGGTCTGCGTACCAAGTCCTCAGTGTTTTTCAATAATCTCGTGTGTGACTCATTTGATATTGTTTGTCTTACTGAGACTTGGCTTAACGACACGATGCATAATGGTCAATTCTTTACTTCTGAATACGCTGTCTTCAGAAGTGATAGAGACTATGCTTCCTGTGGACAACAGTATGGTGGCGGTGCGCTAATTGCTGCCAAAAGTAGTCTGAATGCTGTGCGTCGGTCTGACCTTGAGCTACACCCTGAGTGCGTTTGGATTGAAATTTCTTGCGCTGGAAGCAAAAACTGTCTTATCGCAAACCACTACTTCCCTCCGAACTCTGATACTACGGCATTTACTTCATATATAGATACAATTGAACAGCGAATAGATTTTGGCAAATATATGGTCTTTCTTTACGGTGACTTTAACCTACCAAAGACCGACTGGTCCAGTGGTTGTGTATTGGGCACGGCTCCGTCGTCTGTAAGGCTGAAGGCTTCTCGTCTCCTTGATTTTCTGCATTTTAATGGCCTTGAACAATCAAATAAACACATGAATGCTGTAGGCAATGTCCTTGATCTCGTCTTGTCTAATGATTGCAACCATTTTGTTCAAGTAGCAGTAAATGCACTTGTACCTGCGGATGTTTATCATCCACCTTTGCTAATCTCGTTTGATTTGTGCCCAACCAGGCTTCCTAGAAGTGTCTTGTCTCAATATGTGTACAGTCAGGGTGATTATCAGGGGATGTATTGTTATTTACGAGATTACGACTGGTCATCAATCCTCCAGTGTGTAGATACTGATGTTGTTGTAAGTGACGTAACAAGAACTATTCAGGATGCTATGCATCGGTTTATTCCTAAGAGAGCGAAACATAGTAATTCATATCCTACGTGGTTCGGGAAGGAGCTCCGCTTCTTTATGCGTCGGAAATTACACTTTCATCGATTATATAAAAAAACTGGCCTGTCGTATTGGTACGATAGATACAGCGAATGTCGTTCCCGTGTTAAACAATTGCTTATCAGGGATAAACGTAGGCATATCAGGAGCACGGAAAATAATCTTTTTTCAGATCCGGGAGGTTTCTGGTCACATGTACGAAATAGTATGTCGGTCTCTAGCAACGCCCCTACTGTGTTACGTAGCGGATCGGAATATATATCTTCGCCGCGTGAAGTGGGTGAATTAATTGCAGCACAGTTTAGTACTTGCGTTTCCACTCATGGTACGAGAGACGATTTGAGAGGCAACGCGCTGCAGGTACACGGGAATATGCTCGCTGTGTCTGAAGTTACGTTGCCTGATGTGTCACGCGCCATAATGCGATTAAAGAATCACTACAAAGGGGGCATTGATGGCATACCGTCTTTCATTATCAAAGGCTGTTCAGATATTTTAGCTCCAATTCTTGTGCATGTCTTTAATACTTCCTTAAACCAGGCAGTATTTCCCTCACTGTGGAAAAGAGCAATTATTGTTCCGATCTTTAAAGCTGGCGATAAGTGTGATGTAAAAAACTACCGACCTATTTCGCTGTTGTGCGTTTTATCTAAAGTATTTGAGATGGTCATGGCTGACACATTAAAGCACTACTTCAAACTCAAATTTTGTGATGCGCAGCATGGTTTTATCCAACGCAGATCAGTGGAATCTAACTTGTGTACATTTACGGATATAGTTGCTAAGATTGTTACGACGAAATCCCAGTGTGATGCTGTGTATTTTGACTTATCGAAAGCCTTTGATTCGGTTAACATCAGATTGTTACTATGTAAGTTGTCATTGTATGGCTTGAGCCGGGCATATGTTGACTGGTTTCAGAGTTACTTAATCGGGCGTGAGAGTAGTGTTAGAGTGCGAAATGTTATGTCACGAAGTTACTCCTCTCTGTCGGGAGTCCCCCAGGGATCTAATCTTGGCCCTCTGTTGTTCCTAGTATTTGTTAATGACCTACATTTAGTGATACGGAACTCTCACATATTACAATATGCGGACGATATTAAAATTTTTCGTGAGATACGATGTGCAGGAGACTGCCAGCTTTTACAAAAGGATATTGATGATGTTAGTACATGGTGCGCTGAAAATGACTTGGTTCTTAATCCCAGTAAGTCAAAATTTATGTCTATCACCAGGAAATTAAATGTTATCACTCATACTTACTCCGTGTGTGGGGTACCTTTGAAACGTTTTGATACTGTCAGAGATCTCGGTGTAACATTTGATGCGTCGTTAAATTTTCATGCTCACGTCACGTCAGTTGTTAGTAGTTGCCTACGTATACTTGGCATCATTACCAGGGTTACCCGTGATTTCAATAATCCGTCTTGTTATTTACTTCTTTATGTTTCTTTTGTTCGCTCGAAGGCCGAATACGCATGTACTGTCTGGAACTGTATGAGCCTATCAAAATCAGAAGAAATTGAGAATATTCAGAAAAAGTTTGTAAGAATTTATTATGATAGATACATAGGGAGGAGGCTGTATTATACATACTCTCGCTTGCTGAGACACTTGCAACTTCCTGCGTTGAGTTCACGGAGGTCACTGTGTGACGTTTTCTTTCTCCATAAGCTTTTGAACAATAAGGTCGATTCAAGTTGCCTTCTCTCTGACATATGTTTTCGATGCACTGCTCGTTCTAGTAGGACTCCTTTACTTTTTTACCCGTCCGTGTGTAACTCAATAGTACCTACTTCTCGAATGCAACTTTTGTATAATCAGATAGTGTGCGCAGATCTTGATATTTTCTCTAATTATAGACAATTTAGGTCTGTATGTGTATCGATTATTTGTTAATTCCACAGTATTGTATAACTTGCGCGAATTTTGGCCTTTGCCTATGTATCTGTATTTTGTAATGTTGACTGGTGCACTGCCTAGAAGGCCTCTGGCTGTTGGCAGGTACCGAACAAAAAATAAACTCACTTATCTAAACTCACTTAAAGGAATATAATGGGAAAATGCAATCTATCAAAACGATAAACATGCACGGAATTAATACTGAATAGCAGAGAAACACTTTCAACTGCTCATCATCCACACGTAAACAATAGGTACAGGTAATGAAATAATGAGAAATACCAACCAATGCGCCAACCAATACGTAAACAAGAGGTATACAAAAGAAAATAATTGAAAAAACAATCTATCAAAACGATAAACATGCACGGAGTTAACACTGAATAGCAGAGAAACGCTTTGAACGACGCCAACGTGTCCAACAACAGACACATGCAGGAAAATAATAGCGAAACGAACTATCAAACAAGAGACATTACAGATTTAATAAATTGAACTTAATCTAGTCGAACAATATACAATTTTCATCCTCCTCATGCACTATAAACATTACCTTGACAGAGGTATCCATACAGTCAAGCAAGCAATCTATCTATGCTACTTGAGCCTGGTTGGGTCACTATCTCTCTCTCTCTCTCTCCCTGTATACAGCCCAAAAGCAAAGAAACCGCACATCCTTTGTCAAGCTATGGGGTAGGGAAACCCTCTCTTTTTCACATTCTTTCCTCCAAAGGGAAATATTCTTAGGACTGGTGTACAGAAGCGAAATTTTTTATTGTTCAACTATCGCAAATAGACGTTAGAATTATTCGATTCTCAAGAACACAATAATAATTCTATCAAAACAAACAGTAGCACGCCAAAAAAAAATCTAAGAACAGATTTCCATGTCAGTGCAAACTGGTTTTAGAGAAACATTTTCTAAGCAAAGGAGAAATATTATCGGCGCAAACAATACTCAATCAAAACGAGAAACGTTGCATTTAATGTATTCCAAATTAGACACAACTATTATGCACACATTATTCTCAACTCACAAAATTTCAATCGAGTGAACATCTGAAGCAAAGAGAGCAAGTCAAATTTATTCAATGATAGAAACAATACTCATTCGAAAACGAGAATCAAATTTAATTACATCATTTTATGATAACTTTGCAATGGTAATATCTACACGCAGAAGCCACACAAACAAACAACTCATCTAAAATACAAATTAATGTAAAAGTTTAATACAGCGAAAATCAACGCACACTACTTAAAAATACTTTCCTAACTAGTAGAATATTTTATTAATATCAATCAAGCGATGATCTGAAGCAAACTCAAAGCACTAATTAATTTAGGCAAACACTTTCTGAACAAGCAGGGCGATACATCACAGGAACACGTCTTTTTCATTCAGGACCAACTAGAAAGAAAAAAAAAATGAGAGAGGGAAGCTGAGCTCCCATATACTTTCGTCAAGGTTACGCACGCACGGAGTAGGGGGACCTTACAATGGTCTTGGTGAAAGTCATAAACTGACTCCAAGAACTCAAGACGGGAATTGAGGGTTCAAGCGCATTTAAAGCTCGCGTTTTTCTTACTCGTCACATCTTTTTTTGTAAATTGACTGTCATAATTCTCACGACAGGTGAATATTAATAACATTCTAAACATGATAACATAATAAATTTTTAATAAATAAAATGAGCACCGATATGATTTAATTAAGTGTAGAGGCACACTACAAAACAGAACAGACAATTCCTCTACATTGAAGAGATGGATGGATTTTGTACACGTTACCATAAGTCATGGGAAGATGGGATAAAAAAACTGCTTCGAAAAAGAGGAGCCTCGAAACGATTCAATTATCGCTGCATTTCAATACGTCCTAGGTATGGTCGTATTCGGAGATATGATGCAAATTATGGAATTCAAGGTGCAAGAACTTGTATGCCGAATCTACAATAGTTATAAAAATATTTGCACGTCAACATCGGAAGGACCACTGGGATTGATGGTGGAGTTTTTGAGGTTTGCTAACGAAGAATTGAAATACACTACACCAAATGTAATTCAAATATTGCAATGGGCATTGCATTAATCAAGAAAGCAATCAGATCAAATTATCATATACAAGCAGTCTATATCGCGCGATTCATTACGAATTTGTTGAAATTACACTAGCGGTTGAAATGAAAAATACATACACATCTTATCACGTGATATGTTCCACTAGAGCCTTTACCCACACTTATTTTCTTCAACCAGTTCTTGCAATGATGTCGAATGAACAGAAGTTCAATACTGTCGTGCAAGGTCTAATGTATCATAACTTGTTGAAACTCAACAAACATATCAATTGCGGTGGACCACCGGACGATTTTCACCTAATACTCTCCTAGAACATAATACGCCATTCAAGAACCTTTATACAAAGAAAGGAAACATCAATGAGATACTGTGCAAGTTCATTGCAACAAGCAAGTTGTCGAAGGAATACAAACACGGCGACAAGATGTCGCCTGCGTTAATCAACGCTGGATTCAAGCGTCCAATAATCAGAATAAACTATTTGATATCTTCGGAATTCATCAGTCAAGACAACAAACGAAAACTTCAGAGTTTGGAATAGAACTGTAATTTATCGAAATAAACAAGTGTATAACTGAAATAATAAATGCATTCTTTGTCATCAATGTGATGTATTCTACACCATTGCAAGGAAAACAACTTATTAGTATGGTTAGATTGAAGATTGCTAATGAGACATTTATTGCATACTATGTACAAGGATCTTCGCATGGATTCAGCGCTGGCAATCAAAGAGATTTTACACGACCAAACTCTATACAACACGGACACCCGATGGAAATAATTGTAGAAGAAGAATCGCTAATTGAAATTTAGAAGCAGGTTATATTAATCTTTGTTTGCAAAGAGGATCACTAATATTTTGCGAAAGCTTATTTTATGAATTAAATTGCACAGTGTATATATTTTCTCAAACGGTTGGATAGTTGTCAATATATGTTGAAAGGAATCTATTAACAAATGTCGCGATGCAAGTGATGGATTTTGCAAGCATCACGCGCAGGCAGAGTCTACAATTTTAATCATCGTAACACGCGGCACACAATTGCAATCAGATTTTGAGAGAATCAAATCACACAACTGTCATCAGAAATGTTTAACCACAATACAATGAAGATGAGCACTATGCACAAACACAGTGGAATATATGTAATTGTAATAAGTAAATATTACTTTTGCAAACTTAATCAAAGCAACACACATAAACATAGATCCAATTGACAAAATGTTCCTGAGGTTTTCATGAGCGATACTGAAAAACTATCAGCCTATTCATAATCTCATAGTATATGAGGCACTACAAATGGAACGGGCACAGTTTAATTTTAGAAGTTTTTAGCCCATAATGAGATAAAACGCGAACTCCAAACCAAAGATCATTTTCTGTTTAAATTTTCAAAGTCAAAACTGTACACTCTTTCTTACAATTTTTTTTAAGATGTAAATTAAAACGCTGCCTATATAGTCACTCATTGTATACAAGATATTTGTTTGTGCATTAATTGATAAAATTTATCAGATCACATTCCGGAGCAGTGGAGACTATCAATAAGTGTTTAATTAAAATTTGAATTGGTACCGCAATTTACGAACTGAGTTGTAGAAAGTGCAATTTCACAATACGCAAGCTTTAGCTGGCTCACTTTGACACGCGAAGGTTTTGAAAACTCTTTCATGATGACAGAGAATTTAATCGGATGGATTGATATTTCCTATATGCACTATAACATAATATAAATTCTCTATGTCGTGGATATTAAAAGTTTCGAATAAGTCGAACGAAGCTTACTTAAAACTCGAAGAAATGGTCACCCGCGTCGACGAACCCGTTTCAGGAAGAAAGCAACACGCTCGCGTGGGGTGCCGCGTTAACGCGTCTGCGCCGAATCGCGTTCGCTTTCGGAACGGTGTCCGGAAACGCTGCCCGGCGTGTTGCCGAAACGCATTCAACGACGCGGGTGACCATTTCATCGACTTTAGGTTAACTTCGTTTGAAAAATATGTTTGGATGATGAATTGGTTTCGCTCTCTATTAGCTGTTGATTGTATTTCTCATTATTTCATTGCATGTACCTATTGTTTACGTGTGGATGATGCGCCGTTCAAAGTGTTTCTCTGCTATTCAGTATTAATTCCGTGCATGTTTATCGTTTTGATAGATTGCATTTTCCCATTATTTTCCTTTGTGTATCTCTTGTTTAGATGATGCGTTGGTTTGTCTCTCTATTAGGTGTTGATTGTATTTCTCACTATTTCCTTGCATGTATCTATTGTTTACGTGTGGATGATGCGCCGTTCAAAGTGTTTCTCTGCTATTCAGTATTAATTCCGTGCATGTTTATCGTTTTGATAGATTGCATTTTCCCATTATTTTCCTTTGTGTATCTCTTGTTTAGATGATGCGTTGGTTTGTCTCTCTATTAGGTGTTGATTGTATTTCTCACTATTTCCTTGCATGTATCTATTGTTTACGTGTGGATGATGCGCCGTTCAAAGTGTTTCTCTGCTATTCAGTATTAATTCCTTGCATGTTTATAGTTTTGATAGATTGCATTTTCCATTTTTTCCTTTGTGTACCTCTTGTTGGGATGATGAATTGGTTTCGCTCTTTATTAGCTGTTGATCGTATTTCTCATTTTTTCCTTGTATGAATCTATTGTTTACGTGTGGATGATGCGCCGTTCAAAGTGTTTCTCTGCTATTCAGTATTAATTCCGTGCATGTTTATCGTTTTGATAGATTGCATTTTCCCATTATTTTCCTTTGGGTACCTCTTGTTTGGATGATGCATTGGTTTGGCTCTCTGTTAGCTGTTGATTGTATTTCTCATTATTTCCTTGTATTTATCTATTGTTTACGTGTGGATCATGCGCCGTTCAAAGTGTTTCCCTGCTATTCAGTATTAATTCCTTGCATGTTTATCGTTTTGATAGATTGCATTTCCTCATTATTTTCTTTTTTGTACCTCTTGTTTGGATGACGTATTGGTTTGGCTCTCTATTAGCTGTTGATTGCATTTCTCATTATTTCATTGCATGTATCTATCGTTTATGTGTGGATGATGCACCGTTCAAACTGTTTGTCTGCTATTCAGTATTAATTTCGTGCATGTTTATCGTTTTGATAGATTGCATTTTCCCATTATTTTCCTTTGTGTACCTCTTTTGTTTGGATGATGAATTGGTTTCGCTCTGTATTAGCTGTTGATCGTATTTCTCATTTTTTCCTTGTATGAATCTATTGTATACGTGTGGATGATGCGCCGTTCAAAGTGTTTCTCTGCTATTCAGTATTAATTCCTTGCATGTTTATCGTTTTGATAGATTGCATTTTCCCATTATTTTCCTTTGTTTACATCTTGTTTGGATGATGCATTGGTTTGGCTCTCTATTAGCTGTTGATTGTATTTCTTATTATTTCCTTGCATGTATCTATTGTTTGTGTGTGAATGATGCGCCGTTCAAAGTGTTTCTCTGCTATTCAGTATTAATTCAGTGCATGTTTATCGTTTTGATAGATTGCATTTTCCCATTATTTTCCTTTGTGTACCTCTTTTTTGGATGACGTATTGGTTTGGCTCTCTATTAGCTGTTGATTGTACTTCTCATTATTTCATTGCATGTATCTATTGTTTACGTGTGGATGATGCGCCGTCCAAACTGTTTCTCTGCTATTCAGTATTAATTCCTTGCATGTTTATTGTTTTGATAGATTGCATTTTCCCATTATTTTCCTTGATGAATTGGTTTCGCTCTCTATTAGCAGTTGATCGTATTTCTCATTTTTTTCTTGTATGAATCTATTGTATACGTGTGGATGATGCGCCGTTCAAAGTGTTTCTCTGCTATTCAGTATTAATTCCTTGCATGTTTATCGTTTTGATAGATTGCATTTTCCCATTATTTTCCTTTGTTTACATCTTGTTTGGATGATGCATTGGTTTGGCTCTCTATTAGCTGTTGATTGTATTTCTCATTATTTCATTGCATGTATCTATTGTTTGTGTGTGAATGATGCGCCGTTCAAAGTGTTTCTCTGCTATTCAGTATTAATTCCTTGCATGTTTATCGTTTTGATAGATTGCATTTTCCCATTATTTTCCTTTGTTTACATCTTGTTTGGATGATGCATTGGTTTGGCTCTCTATTAGCTGTTGATTGTATTTCTCATTATTTCATTGCATGTATCTATTGTTTGTGTGTGAATGATGCGCCGTTCAAAGTGTTTCTCTGCTATTCAGTATTAATTCAGTGCATGTTTATCGTTTTGATAGATTGCATTTTCCCATTATTTTCCTTTGTGTACCCCTTTTTTGGATGACGTATTGGTTTGGCTCTCTATTAGCTGTTGATTGTACTTCTCATTATTTCATTGCATGCATCTATTGTTTACGTGTGCATGATGCGCCGTCCAAAGTGTTTCTCTGCTATTCAGTATTAATTCCTTGCATGTTTATTGTTTTGATAGATTGCATTTTCCCATTATTTTCCTTGATGAATTGGTTTCGCTCTCTATTAGCAGTTGATCGTATTTCTCATTTTTTTCTTGTATGAATCTATTGTATACGTGTGGATGATGCGCCGTTCAAAGTGTTTCTCTGCTATTCAGTATTAATTCCTTGCATGTTTATCGTTTTGATAGATTGCATTTTCCCATTATTTTCCTTTGTTTACATCTTGTTTGGATGATGCATTGGTTTGGCTCTCTATTAGCTGTTGATTGTATTTCTCATTATTTACTTGCATGTATCTATTGTTTGTGTGTGAATGATGCGCCGTTCAAAGTGTTTCTCTGCTATTCAGTATTAATTCCGTGCATGTTTATCGTTTTGATAGATTGCATTTTCCCATTATTTTCCTTTGTGTACCTGTTTTTTGGATGATGTATTGGTTTGGCACTCTATTAGCTGTTGATTGCATTTCTCATTATTTCGTTATTTCATGAACATAAACTTACCAGACGTCGATGCTGGAGAATTAATATCGAACAGCGTTCTTGGCTTTTATAAGGGCGTCTGTCGTGAGTTCCGCCTGTCATGCGCACGACACGGGCGTTGTCCTAATTGGCTGCTCAAGTAAAAATCAGAGAAGACGCCATTGCGAGATTGTGGAGAGGGTAACGACGAAGGGAGAGAATGGGACGTGAAGGAGATTATTTCTCAGGTTTCGGAATCCACTCTGAGGTGACATAGAAAGGAGGAGCCCCTGCCATGGCTGAACAAACTGCCGAAGAGAGAGAGCAAGAAGAAGGATGCTAGAAGGAGAACGTATAACAAGTTGTCGTGGTCAGTGCGAAGTATATGTGAAAGCTAACGCTAACCGTCATTTTAGAAAAAAAAAAACGAAAGAGGAAAGCTCGAAAAGAAGTAATCGCACTGTGGGTTTGCTGGGCGGATGCATTAGTAAATTCTGGAAGCAAAAATACGAATGGAACACTGCTTCAATGGAATACACTACATACGCACCAAGTCACGAAATGGAAGAGAACATCACTTCTAACCCTTAACATGCACGCCAACACAAAAACTTGTAGAAAGGTGTCATTCGAATGGTGTCGTATATTGGCTTTCAAGTTCTTTTAATAATTTGCACAGTTGTTACACTAAAACACCAACATAAAGCTAAACAACGGTCATGAAGATTGTTAAATGGACTATCTCACCCGAAAAAGCGTGTATGAGAACGAGACGGTAATGTTCGGCCCCACTTCACAGTCGCGGCCAAGCTTCTCTTCAGGAAAGAGCTTACATACTAAATGGACGAGTTTTAAAGTGTCGCACTCCCTCTGCAGCCATGGAAGCCCCAGCGACAGAAACATCACGATGACATAATTCAAGCACACCAATACCAACACAGCACAAGCGATTGGCTTCGAGATCGTCTGCTTCGCTTTCGCACCCGAATATATACTGAAGTGAAAAGTCACCTGTAAATACGCCGATTATCTAATATCAGAGTGAGTCCTAACGCGACCATTGCAGATGGAACACGGTTCTACTTCCATGGCTCTATGAACAAGTCCGACGCTAACTCATAAGTGACATTCTACAAGTCGATCGCAGGCTCTCCGTGATCTACAGACGCCGTCCCACTCGTCCTCCGGCCGCTTCCTGGTTGGACTTGTCCTCATCAAAGGGTCTCCCTGATTGGCCGTGTCCGGGTGACGTCTTCTCAAATTTCAGGACACGTAATTCGGGCGTGCTCTCAAAGTCTTCTGCTCTTGCAATGCATTACAACAAATTGCATAGTAACTACTCCACTAATTCGCGACGGATTTCCGGCGTTATTGCCGTTGATGAACGGGCAGTACATCGGCATTCTATAGCTTCGAAATTCACCGTCTCGGTGAATTTCGACCCTCTCTCTTCTTTCTCTCTCTATTCTCTTGAAAGATTCTCTTTGAAGAACTTGAGAAGTACAGAATGCCAAGTGGCCCTGTCACAAGCAACTTTTATTACGATGATTTCGTTTTCCACGATTCGAGTGAAAGAAGAGGAATGCACCATTCATCTTTCTTTCCAACAATATCGATAAACTTGTACATAAGTACCACTGCACATAAATACCCCTCTTCTGCAAACATCAACGTGCCCCTTTTATATATAGGCCGCCGCATTCTGTCATCCCATTACCGGTTGCTAATATACGGGTCTATTTCGGATATTTGTGATGCACAAACTTCATTTTCCTCGTCGGTAGATCGTTTGTATCCAGGCCAGTTATATGCTGTTAACATAATGTGGTTTCTTTCAGTAAGCATAGCATGGACAGGAAGTGAAAATTGTGCACGCAGCCTCCATGGAGACCGAAACACGATCGAACTTTCTCATTTACGAATTCACATTTCAAGTGCACGTTAGAGAACCGCGAAGTGGTCAAAATAAATCCACAGGCGGACCACTCTGGTGTGGCGGATCACTAGAGTGCGTATTTTTCGTGCAATGCATTTTTTTTTCTCTCTCACTCTCGATATGGCTTCTTGCCTGGAGGACGAAAAAATCGACGCATCTGGTTTGTGTCATTTACTAGGACTGTGTGTATATATCCGTCAAAACTAAATCTTTTAGTTGAGAGCAGCAGCTGTGTCTCGTTGTACCTGTATATTCTACGTGTTTGTTGCCTTGGGGTGCATTTGATTCCATGTAAGGTCAGGCAGGCTGGTCCGGACGTGGTCTCATATTTTCCTGGATAAATTAATATGTTCTTAGCCGATATCTCTAGCTGACGAAAGGCCGCTTTTTCACGCCTGTACATCATTCCGTTGCCAGAAAGGAAAAAAAAAAGTAAACGAGAAGTTAGGTAGAATTCGCTTTCATCGCACTTTTCATTTTCGCGGAGTTTGCCCGCTCGTGCCGTAGACGCGAAGCCGTCGAAGGCCTTTGCATTTCCTTTGCTTGATGTTCACATAGAGGAAAGTGGACTTAGGTCTACAAAAAAAATCTGCGAAATCCCATCTGTATGTAAAAAAAAAAGAAGAAAAGATGGCAAACTTCGCCAGTCGATCACTTTACTGTTATACTGAAGTCCGTCCTGCGTAGCATCCGTGAAAAGAATTCTGATGAGCAATATGCCATTTTGTTAGTTGTGAAATGAGCTTTCCCGTGATATAAGCTTGGTACTTCTACGTACAACGAGTCACAGACTCCAACTGCCCAAATATGGGGAAAATATTAAAGTAGCTAATACATTCGGGAACTTTTCTGAAAAGCCACATCATTTATCGCCTCAGTGTTGTTTTCATGGGTGTCTAAGTCGTTCGGTTGTAGAATGTGTGTTTATAAGAAAGGCAGCTTTATTTTACCGGTTATCCCTGGTAAAATATTCAGGTTTTGGCTTTGTATTCAATCGCTTTCATAACAAAAACAAGGGCAAATATTCCACATAACGTTCCTGTGAATGAAGGGCAACCACAACAGATGCCTCCCAACACCCAACTGCCACCGACAATCAGAGGGTGACTACTGGTGTCTTTTCTTAAACACTCACCATTCAATATTGCATATATATATGTATGGTCAGATTTTTCACTGCATATTTTGAATATGGTTAGTGCGTAGTTGCATGTATATACGATTTCAGAAGTTGTTAGTGCATATTTATATGCCTATACCCACGGTCATGGTTGTCTCACGTAAAGCCACGAATCTATCAAGTATGCCGACGAACGCTATGTGAAACAAAGGCAGATCGCCATGTTAAACAGGATGCACAGACATCCGCAGTTTTGATATCGAATGCGCTTGATCGTTGCTCGTTATTTCACGGAAGTTGGCGCACATTTTAGGACTGCTCATTCTCATTACTTGGATTGAAAGTTTATCGGTACGGCCGGAAAGTTATAATCTATGTTCTCGACACCTACTGTACATCCTGCTCCTGGGGTCGACGGCCGGGTCGTGGCCTCAACGGCCGCTTCCTTCAATAGATTTGCTGCTCATGAACAGTTCTTCGCAGTCGGCGGGGAGCTCAACCGCTTACTCGCGGCATGAACCGTCTCTGTGCCTCCTATTTATTTCCCCGCACCGCTCTGCTTTTTCTTTTGTATTTCTGTTTTTTTTTTTTTTTTTCGAAGTTGAGGTACGCGCCCCATAGACTCGAAGCAGACGCGCTGGACGCAGACTATTGCTGACTGCGGGAGGTTTCGATTTCGTTCAGATTGCCAAAGTTGCATCACATGGAATGAAAGATGGCTTGTGGCTGAGTATTAGCCAAGATATGCTGTCGTGCGGCAGTATCGTGCATCTTGAGCACAAGAAACTTTAAAGCACCTTTTCAGTTTCACTTCCGCCTCGCAACGGCAGCGAGATTGCTCCCGGTAGGAATCAACACGCAACAATCGTGCAACAAACCCTTGCACGTTCGGGAAATCTGCAAGTTTGTTTGTTTCGCCGTCTCAGGAGACATTATCCGCCGAGGGTCAGTTTCACTTTCTCACGCGGCATTTGTCTTGCAACTTTCTCTCAGTGGAAATATCTTACAATATTGTGCGAAAGCGTTCGGCGTTCAGATTATTGGCACCTTGCTTTCCATGATACACACTGCTTTAAGGCGCGTTGATGCACCCGTGTTCGCTGTTTTACATTTATGTGCATTGATACGTGTGGCGTTGAAAACTTGCGGGTCCCAACATATTATCTCAATCATGCCGCCCTTCCAAGAGCATGTGGTATATTTTACATAATCCATAAGCCTGTTCCACGTAAACGCTGTACTGAGTTCTGCGTGTGTTCACTGAGCACAGCATACGTAAATCAGGAAATGCAGCTGTCGAAAAAGGAACTTTGACCTGAAAAGGTGGATTGAAGTCCCACCGCTGGTACCTTTTCCATTGCTGAATTTCCTGAATTACTTTGCTTCTGGACGCCGTACAGGCTACGTGTGTCTGTGTTTCCTGCGTCACACACTTTGCTTCAGTTGTTTTTTGATTTCAGCACATTGTCAGTTACACTGTAAAAAAATAGCCGTGGAAAATACGGGTATATCGCCTCAAGAATAACGGGCGTAAACCCGCTGTTTGGAATCACACGTGTATCCTGCTATTTCGCGGGGGAGGATGGGTCTGGGCATGCGCACTGGATCTGCGTGGACTTCTCAGCAACCGATTGTCGTGTGGGGAACGCAAGTGTGCCCCGACTGTCGAAACCGTCAAACTCAAAGCTGTGCCTGCCGTCGTGAGCTTTCGCCAGATGATTTTGAAGGTATGTGAACTCTTATTATGCCCTTTATGCTGTCAGCTTTTTAGAATAAAAGGAAACGTGCGCCGCTGTTGTGTGTTACCATATACGTAGTGCATGGCGCCTTCTTCAACGAAAAGATGTCGCCTTCCGCTGTATTCCCATTTGTCACACTGTCCATGTCCTAGCCATGCATGTTCTTTAAATTTCCCTCTCAAAGCATTAAAATGAGCAACGTGTAACTTTCTGGAACTAGTGAAAGAGTGTGCGTTCACCAGCGTGAACATTTGAATTAGTCCGGGGTTCACCAATGCTGGTTAACGATATTGAACGCTCAACCGAGATTGAGTGCCCTTTACACGTTCCTTATTAATAATGTTATTTCGGGACGCAAGATTTATATCCGAAATGCTTGGCAATACTGTCGAAAGAGTTGGGTCTCAATTACCAGTCGACGAACCCGTGACCTCGTTTTTTACCGACGCTGATCGAATGGGGCCATGTGTACGCCCGTCGGTGATATAATTTTAGCTATTTGCACTATTTATGAGGCAAATATCGATTATCGCTGCTCTATACAAAATGTGTGGAACAAAACCTGTGAATAAAACTGTAGCAGAAATGTTGGTAAAAGCGTTCGCGAAACGTATTTTCCCCTGTGCCGTGTACGCAATAGTGTCTTCGTTGTTAGCATTAAGAGCGTTCGACGACATCTCCTGATATGAACGTGTATCAAGTTACGGCACCGCACTGATGGCACACTCGCAAGAAGAGCCCGTTTTGAATGGGAAGAATAACGATTGCGCGTCTCTGGGTTTAACGAAAATCTGGCGATGGGTTCGCATTAATGATGTGAGACGTTTGGTTAGCTGAGCTGTGTGTGCATGAGGAAGTGATACTGTAGCCGCACAATATTTTTTTTTGCTACACAGCTTTTACTCTGATGCATACAGCACCTGTTCCTTTCCATGCACCTTCTTGTATAAGCCATTTTTAAAATAAAAGTATTGTATTTTGTGGCCTTATCTCTTTCTCTATATTATTACCAAACAGGGTCTGGGCATATACAGACAAGAAGCAAGCAGCAAACGAGTACGACACCCTGTTGTGAATGCAAACTACCTCAAGTTTACCTTTATGACTATGAATGACACTTCCAAATATATTCATCTACCGGGTGTTCAAAATTAAGCTTTCAGGAGCGCTACGCGAACACAGCGATGAGAGGAAACCGGGGATGACTCTGGTTTACACTTCGCAAAATAAACTTCGAGAATAAACTCCTCGAAATAAATCACGAAAAAATACACGGTGTAAAGATAAAGCCGTAAAAATCAACTTTTGCGATACAAACGCTTCAGATTCAAACCTTCAAAATAAATCGTCTCTGATTGGTCGACAGGCTCGACAGCCTCAGAGCAGCGAAGGCTTTTGGCTCCCGCGTCTCAAAATAGTTCCCCGCAGGGTGAGGCTCTTTGCGGTGGGCTGGGAACGAGAGTACCGAGTCTGGACGAATCGTTTGCTGTATTTTCCGCCGGCTATCAAGATTCTGTTGACACTGCAGTTGGGTAGTTTCATTTATAGTCGACCAAGGGGCGCCGGTGACATTTTTATTTTCTTAAAGAAAAAATATATGTTATGCCTAATCCAAAAAGAAACAAAACAAGCCTAGTCGCAGGTCTCTGCGATATTTCGTTCTCGGCCGGCGAGGCTCCAAGTAAATGAGCGCGATTTGGGCAGTTCCAGCTTTTCCAAATTTAGCGCGCTGGATCCTCCGAACGGCTGCTTTCTTCTGAAAGCAATTTTTTTCACTGGCAGAATGGGTGGTGAAGATTTGCTTAAGACAGTTAAATTCGGTGACAAATCCTGAAAACATTTCGAAAAAAACTCGCGAAAACGCCTCCGAGGACGTCCGTAGCGCAACTTTGCAAATTTCTTACGTGATCCCGTTATTTCCGAATATGACGAAACTTATATGAGATGAAAGGGCTTTTTTTACTCTTTCGTTTAGTATATAGCGCGTTATCATACCTTCAGGCATCCGTCCACAGTGACGCAGTAATCGCGAAAGGGTGCCAGAAAATAGCTGTTTTCAGGACCGTTTTTCTCAAAAAGGCCATCTTCAATTTTATTTATATTTTGTGGAGACATGCCTTGGACATCGCTCTTTGATATTATAAAATAAAATTTCTGCTTATTTTATTTCTTCAGGGCGCGCAAATTCTTTTTCCGCACCCTGGTCGCTTTTAATTCTAAGTGCCGGAGAATGGTATTCACAATGGTGCTCTTTTCTTCTTCTTGCTGAATGGTATGACATTACGGGCTGATAAGATTGGTTAACGCGCACCCAAGGATCGATCAAGGATAGTAACTGGAAACATATATTTATTGTTGCACTCTTACAGTGGAAGCCCCAGCACCAACCGCTTACAATAAACACCAGTCCTAGGCGGCACTGAATGTTTTTTTTATTGAATCTGTCCCAAAAGACTGCCGCAATTAGAGCTGTTCGCAATGCACGACACCACCAACTCTTGCCCAGGTGTATGAAGATCGCAGTCCGGGAACAGGACGCACAGCGGACCACTCGCTCTCCTTTTTCGCTTCTCTGAACGCTTCGGCATCCTCACGTGGCACATGCAGCAGCGTAACGTTCGGTAACCTGGGCGTTATTTTTCGCACAAGATCTTCTGCAGTCTGAATGGCTTCTCCTGGGGGCGAACGGAGATTGTGCAGAGAAGCATGATGCTTGACCACTCCGCCGACCCCGTCGCAGGCATTCTTCCCGTGGCCAGGCGCGCTGAACAGCCATTTGATGACATGGGGGCTTCTCTGCAGCTCGTGAAACTGGTATCTATTTTTAAAGTGTGCTGCAGCCCCATCTGACACATACGTACATACACCGTACAAAGGACCGACTTCATCCATGTGTTCATCAATAGTTCTGATGGCCAGAAGCGTTAGCGCCGTGTCATGACGCATGTCGTCCGACACAACGGCGTAGCATCGGGAACCGGACAAATGGTTCACCACGAAAGTGAATGCTGTTATTTGGTCTTTCTTCCAATGGTAACCCTGTATTACAGAAGGAAGAACGACCGTCCAATTTTCCGCATAGTCAAAATGGAGGACAGCCCTTTTAGTATCTGAGAATGTCTTCTCACTACGTATCGCATTCCGTTGAATGTTGCGCACGTAGTCATGAGTTACGTAGCGGGCTAGCCACTTTCTCAGAAGATGGATAAATTGATCAATGTTGAGGACTAACTTCTGAAGTGTGCTTGATTCCCATATGACGACCTCGACCTCCTCGGCATCGGCGCACATCTCCAAAGATTCCGCCGTCAATGCACTCTCACCTGGAGACGATGTGCACCTACCCAGTTTGCACTCTCTTGTTTGCGTTGGGCACAAGCACAATGATTTGAGGTCCTCAAGCGTAAAACGCTTGTCCGAGACAAGATTCAGTGCATTCAGACATAAGTCGTAGTTGGCACAGTAAGTGCAAACGCACTCTTCCCGGGCTCATTGAGACATGTGACGGACGAAGGGAATATAACTTAGACAGGCTCATTTTGACTTCGGGATGCGCCTCCCGAAACTTGTGGTATGTCTCCCGAATTGTTCGTGACATATAGCGCTTTGCCACTAAGTTATCGGCATCTGCTCCCCGAATTTTCACAACATCTCGAGGCCTTGTGCTCTGAATTGTACAGTCCAATTCATCGTTCAGGTAATACTCGAGGGCCAACTTCACATTCTCGGGGTCGATAACATTCCTGCCAGAGTATTGATCAGGCGTTGCCCATACTCCGCCGTTTTCCCGGAGCCTTTGGCTCTTCTTGATCATGTAGGTTGTAGCTTCGGGAATAGCTTGATGTATTTCAGCCTGTGTGAATGACAAGGGGAGTATAGTCAAGAGTCGACATCTTTCCTGCATGGTGTTGCTTGCAACATACGCCTTCCGCAAGTTTTCAAGCAATTCGTCGCGCTGCCTCTTTTCCACACTTTCTTCCTCCACAGGGATGTCCACACCGTAAGCGCTACTCAGCTGGCGACGAGATGACTTTGACACGGCACTTGCAATTTCTTTCTGCTTTCGTTTTATGTACGGCACGGCGTGTCTAACTTCCGTCGGCGGCTTTAATGGGCTGACCCCAGTGTCGTCTTCACGAATTATCTTGTTCACATTTTGCACGATTTCAGTCGGATCACAAAATTCTGAATCTTCGGAGCTAGGAGGTGAAGGATCTTGTTGGCTTGAGGGTCCAGACTCACCGAGCTGCAATCGGAATGCGTTATAGCAGTTCACACATATTTCATCCGTATCATCAACACGGTCGGCTTGAGACGCAGGCAAAACAGACTTTAACAAAGTCGCACCGATCAGTGACACAGCCCTGAAGTTCTTATTCCACATTATCTTCTTCGTGTGTCGCACACTGTAATCCGGGCAGAACAACCGCTTCTTGCTGAAGAGACTCGTTGCCATTGACGTGCTAGAAGAGCATGCTATATGCCGGTAGCCGAGGGAACTAAACACGTAACTGCGATACAAGCGTGCAAAACACCGAGTGTGGAGAGCAATGAGTGTGGACAGCTGAAGTCACTAAAACCGTTTGACTCGCTGTTCCCACGAAAAGACTGTGGTTTCTTCGGTGAAGGACATCGTTACGAAATGGACAGTTGAGAAATAAATAATCTGCCGTGCACCCACAACCCGTGAAGACCAAACGGAATTAGGTGCTTTTGTGTGTCTGCAAAAGCCGTGCCCTTGGTATTCTTACTTTTGAATGCTTCAACACTGCGCTTATTTCGAACCAGAAAGCAAAGTAGCCGATAAGGCTTCCCAGACTTGCTTACATAAAGCACCGAGCTCGGAAACAAATGGACGCCGCGAAGCGCTTGTGAAGAGACTTCCATGCGAGACTTCCTGTTCTCACGTACAGCTTCACCTTGAAGTGGCTTATCTCCAAAGGATTAACCCTATGGGGAGAGGTGGGTGGGCTACAGGGTTACGCCCCATTTCGTCCAAACGTTTATTTCGTCCAAGTGCTCACAACGTCCAAATATTTAATTCGTCCGAAAAAGATCGGACGTACTGGACACTTGGACGAAATGAACAGGCGAGGAGAAACTTGCCCAGCGCGTCCAATACCCGTACCGTCCAATAGCCCGTTTCGTCCAAATGGGGGAATTCCCAAAGGCTCTGCTCCTTTCGGCAGGCGACTGCCTGGCTGCAGTCATGAAAGCACAGGCCATTTTGACACTGGGTGAATGGCAGGTGACTGTATTCATGAAAGCAAATGGATTATCGATCAAACGGGGAATCACAGAAAACACAAACCCGTTCACAGGACCGCTGACCTACAGTGACCGTCCAGTTAACGATGTGTTGTTTTCTATAACTGTGTTCTCGCTACGTACCGCGTTTCCCAATGTCAGTGATCTTTCTTGGAAACATCTAGGGATCTGAAAGGAAACTTGCGGCCCTTTGCCTTTACGTAGACTACTTCGAGCGGCAGTGGCTTACCAACGTTCATCTCTGGAATTAGTTTGCGGATGAGGACGATCTCCGCGCAAACAATCACGCCGAAGGGTGGCATAATTCGCTGCGCATGAAATTCAAGAGCCAACCCCACATGACGTTTTCGAAGTTCGTCGTCGAATTTGAGTCAACCGTACACAATGTAAGCACAACCAGGTAAGCAACAAATTCGCATAATCAGGGAACACCATCATGATAATTAATAGAATATAGCATATATACTTCCTCGCTTGCTCTCTTTGTATTCATGCCTCTTACCGCCATTTGCACGTACGCATTCGGCTGCTGTTGAACGGGGCTTCGCCAAGCAGGAGACGATACAAGAGGCTCGCTCTTCCTTCTCATGGGCGTACGGAAAATACAGCTCAGGGGAAATGATGCTGGGAAACGAAGCACCCTTCACAGACGTAACAGAGCAGTTTGCTCATGTCATCAAGGCATACCTGCAGCGCATGTCCCACTTGCTGGGCCATGCTAACTAATAAGTCAGTTGTTCAAATGAAAAAAAAAATGAAAAAAAGAACAACTAAACAGAGCAGGCTGAGCATTTGTTTCTCGTTTTACTCGGTGTATAACATCTTTCAGTGGGAATGTTTAAATCTTACCTTCAACTAATAAGTCAGTTATTGGAATGGAAAAAAAAGAAAGAAAAATAAATAAACAGAGCAGGCTGAGCATTTGTTTTTCGTTTTACTTGGTGTATGGCATGGCATCTTTCGGTGTGAATGTTTAAATCCTACCTTCAATCGTAAACGAAGCAATTGTTCACTCGCATTCGGAGATCCCCCTCCCTTTTCGGACGAAACAAGCGTTTGGACGGTACTGTTATTTGGACGGGTTGGGCAAGTTTCCCCCCGTTTGGTTCAGTTCGTCCAATGCCCACTATGTCCAATTTTTTTCGGACGTGCTGGGTACTTGGACGTTGTGAATGCTTGGACGAAATAAACATTTGGACGAATCGGGGTGCTACCGGGCTACAGAGTGTACTTTTGTTTCAGTTACAGTCATAATAGTCGAGGTTCGTCTTGGTTTTGTGAGCCTCTAATGACGTAGCCTTCACCAGAAGGTAAAGGGGTAAAAAACGCCATTCTCTGACTCATAGAATCTAAACGCGACCAAGGCGCGGGAAAATAATTTGCGCGCCCTGAAGAAATAAAATAAGCAGAAATTTTATTTTATAATATCAAAGAGCGATGTCCAAGGCATGTCTCCACAAAATATAAATAAAATTGAAGATGGCCTTTTTGAGAAAAACGGTCCTGAAAGCAGCGATTTTCTGGCACCCTTTCGCGATTACTGCGTCACTGTGGACGGATGTCTGAAGGTATGATAACACGCTATATACTAAACGAAAGAGTACAAAAAGCCCTTTCATCTCATATAAGTTTCGTCATATTCGGAAATTACGGGATCACGTAAGAAATTGGCAAAGTTGCGCTACGGACGTCCTCGGAGGCGTTTTCGCGATTTTTTTCGAAATGTTTTCAGGATTTGCCACCGAATTTAATTGTCTTAAGCAAATCTTCACCACCCATTCTGCCAGTGAAAAAAATTGCTTTCAGAAGAAAGCAGCCGTTCGGAGGATCCAGCGCGCTAAATTTGGAAAAGCTGGAACTGCCCAAATCACGCTCATTTACTTGGAGCCTCGCCGACCGAGAACGAAATATCGCAGAGACCTGCGACTAGGCTTGTTTTGTTTCTTTTTGGATTAGGCATAACATATATTTTTTCTTTAAGAAAATAAAAATGTCACCGGCGCCCCTTGGTCGATTATAAATGAAACTACCCAGTTATTAATGACTTGTTCTGCTGCTCGCCTGTCAAATTTGAGTATGTCGAACTCTGAATTCGTGTCGTGTCACCAAATGAGTTCCCGGTGTGTGTTCCAGCTATGGTGGACACCTGCTATATTATGAACATTATCGCGAACATCGCCATTCTCCTGCAGGGCTGCTGTGGTTGTGAAGTCGTAGAGTTGAAAAGTGACGATCGACAAAAAAGCCTGATTCCGATACCGTGTGGATGTGTTGTGTTTGTCCGTCTGTATGTGTTTGTTTGTTTGTGTTCCAGCCTCAGAACCGTAGAATCGTGAAATCGGAACCTGCCTGTGGTTTTCCTTGTGAGCCTACGTTCTGATAAACGCGGGGAACAGGTACTGGACAGACTCTCGAAATGCATTTCTGCAAATAAGCTGCATATCAATGTGAAGAAATTGTTTGTTTGTTTGCAAGAAAAAACTATTTTCTCTCGGATGAATAACTTAAGTCAGCAGAGGTGCCCTAATTTTTTGTGACCAGCATACGGTAATCTTAAAGTGTAACGAAATAAGATTATAATTTCAGAAACATCCACATTGATTCGCGCACCTTCCTAGACAACGATTTGCCATGCAAAAGCTGCAAAAGATGTATCTAGGCATAATACTTCAAGCACTTTGTTTTCACTGGTCTTTGAATACTCTGGAACGTAGAACGTGAAGAAAAAACAATGTACAAGTTTCCGGCGATGCAGAATCAAAAATAACAAACACGGTTAAGAGCATCAACTGTTTACTATATACATAAAAACAAGACTTTCGTGCAGTAGGCTGCACTTCTTCAGGTTTGAGGACCTGTTACAAGTGGTGAAGCATATATATTGATGATATTTTTGCCATCTGGACAGGTGACGAAACCTCTCTACTCTCATTTTTTGATCATTTTAACTCACAGCACAATTCCATCAAATTCACGTGCAACTACTCTCGAACTTCAATCAGCTTTCTAGACGTCACTGTTTCTCTCGAGTCGGGTAAACTCGTCACAGATCTCTATAAGAAGCCGATGGACAAACGGCAGTACCTTCATTTCAACAGCCATCACCCTAATATCCAAAAGCAAAACATTCCATTTGGACAACTCACACGTTTAAAACGCATATGTTCCAATACACAAGATTTTTTGAAGCATGCAAAGGACATGTGCAATGACTTCAAGGAGTGCAGTTATCCCGACGAACTCATCGACAATGCCCTAGCCAGAGCCACCTCCCTAGACAGGGAAAGGTTGCTTTCTCGTGAATCCAATAAGGCACAAAGTCATAATAAATGCACTTTCATTACACCTTACAACCGCGCACTCCGTAATGTAGGATCTGTGTTCAAACGCCATTTCAACATACTCCACGCCGATGAATATCTCAAAGACATTTTCCCTAATGCTCCGGCTATTACATTTCGGAGATCACGTAACATACGCGACTTACTTACTTCCTCCCGCAATAATCAACAGAGTCCCGGTTGCGCTCCTTGCAACACCAACCGCTGCCAAACTTGCTTATTTATTGCAACATGTACCTCCACCTGTAGCACTGTTAATGGTTTCGTTTTCTCTATTCGGCAGTCTCTTCACTGTAGCTCATTCAATGTCTGCTATCTCATTACATGCAAATTGTGCAAACAATATATAGGCGAAACACGTAACACCATCCGTGAAAGCTTTTATGGCCATAAATCAGCCATTGTTAATAAACGTATATCGCCTGTATCGCTACATTTTAATCTTCCGGGACATGATCTGCGTACGTATATACTTATGACCGTTTTAGAATCCGGGTACGCTAATGACATCAAACGCAAAAATCGGGAATCCTTTTTCATTTCGAAATTTGCAACGTTACAGCCGCACGGCATCAACGTGTACGGCGGCCCATTACAGTCCTTTATACTATGAGTCTATTTACTGTATTATCACTTGTCTGCCATTTTTCACATCATACACGATGATACACAATCAGTAAGACACCAACTCTGCGTTACTTTCCCAGAGTCTGGAAGCTCTTTGCTATCAAGGTGCTGTATGCCTCAATCATTCGCTCTTGAGCCCTAATTCCCCGTACGCATTCTAAAGCTCTTTGTGCCAACTGGCTGCTGTGCCTACTCATGTGATGTTCATTGGTTTCCTCCACGTACAACTCTGACTCGTCTGTATGTCTGTCTGACCTTGTCCAGCCACCTCCCATTGATTGCGTTTGTTTTGTTTTGTTTTCCATTTTTGTTGATATTTGTATTGCGTTTGCAGTTCTCTTCAGCCTTACACTTTTCTCTTGTACCATGTGACTTGGTTTTTTATATATGCTTCACCACTTGTAACAGGTCCTCAAACCTGAAGAAGTGCAGCCTACTGCACGAAAGTCTTGTTTTTATGAATATAGTAAACAGTTGATGCTCTTAACCGTCTTTGTTATTTTTGATTGTTAAAAACATACTCAGACGTCATCACCCAATTTTAACACAGTCGAAGCGCCTTGGAGAAATGTTCCCAGAACAGCCTCGCATAGCATATCGTCATGCAAGGAATCTTCAAGACCACTTAGTCAACGCAAAAGTCAATAAGCCAGCTCCTACCACGGAAGGGTGCCACTCGCAACGGACGAAGATGCCAAATTTGTACAGTAACGCATACTGCAGACAGGGTACAAAGCACAAACATCAGCTTCCAAGTAGAAATCAAAGGTGCTTCTGACTGCAACTCATCCAACATAATATGTCTATTGGAATGCAACGCATGCAAAGCGCAATATGTTGGCCAGACTACAGCATCATTCCGAATTCGTTTTAATAATCACAGATCCGATATTACAAAGGAAACAAATCTCCCTGTGTCGCGTCATTTCAATCATACGGGCCACTCATTCAAGGACATCCGCGTGTACATCTTACAATCTGGTTTCCCCTCAGACCGTAGCAAGCCAACAGCGTGAATCATTCCTAATCCACAAATTCCAGTCCGCGATAAACGAAGACCCCGGCGTTTTGTCTTCAGTCCGCAGCCTTAACTCATATACCAAGTCCCCCGACCCTCTTTCGTTCTTTCTGCTTTCTGTTTTGTTAGCATTTCAGGCTTATCAGACCAACAATTAGAACTCTCATGGAACACCTGCAAGTGCTCAATGTACGATTAGCAACAATGCTCCTGCAACATCACCAACGCCGCTCTACGTGGACTGTCCCCGATTCATTTTCTCCCTTTCCCTTGTATATAATTCCGTTTCACCTATTTGCAAGTGTAGTCCTGTTGAACGCAGCGCTGACTGCCGAAACGTCGACCCCTAACTGGAAATCTATTTCTAGTACCCAATTAATTATTAATGTAATAAAAGTGGCTACTGTTTTTAACCCTAACACGGCCTCCCAAATCTCTTCATTACTTGTAGTGTATGTATATATATATAAATAAGTATATGTATTGGCATCATGGTGGAAGACCAGCCATATATCTTTGTATTGCCATATATCTTAGCTGGCCCCCTTTATTACTGATCCTCTTGAGTATTGGAGAGAGTTATTGTGAACATCGCCACAAGCACGGTTTCCGAATCACGCGACTGCCACATATCATGCGTGCCAGTTATCCAAGTTTGCCGGTGTGGCGGAAGCTTAGGAATGAAGATATTCGCCTCTCCCACACCGTAGCGGCAGCCAATGACGACGACGTTTCAGTTATGAAAACTGAAATAAATGTGATGTGATGTTGGGGGTGATTTTTACAGAAAAAAAAACCTTCCCGTGAACGGCACCGCAAGCAATGCTGCCTGGATGGCCGTGACAAACGTGACATTTTAATAACACAAAGCGTCGCACCGTTTCTTTTGAAATCCCTTGTTAGTGCAGTGAAATAACTCTGGGTACGAGCGCAGTACCGACATGCACAGATGGAGTGAGGACGACAGAAAGGAGTGGTAGACAATGAGGTTAGTATACGTCTTTTGCAGACCTGGAAAGAAGCAGGGAAACCTCGAACAATACAACCTGTGGTAGGATTCCAACCACACATTTCCGGGTTATCAGCACGACCCGGTTACAACCAGCGAGGGCACGCCTTAAAGGAGCATTCTAAGGCATATTTGGTCGGATTAAATTTGCTTTCATTCGATCCAAAGGGGAATACAGGAGACGCCTGCAAAATATCTACACTGAGGGAATTGTCATTGTAGTGCAATCTGATTATCAACTCTGCTCCCTCGGCGTGAGGCCAGCGCGGCTGAGTCACCCGCCGCTCTGACGCTGAAATTTTCCTGTACGCCGATTGGCTGTGAACAATTCATCTGCTACTGGAACAGCTAGCTGCGTTTCCTCTGGAACCTTTCACTAGTTTAGCTTGCAGAATTCACAACGCAGCCATAAAAAAGAAAAGTAATACACAAAACGACCGTCCTTCTTCGGTAATCCATCTCATCCTTGTTTCACCGTTTCTTAGTTTAATACTATAATAAATGTAATAATAAGTATATCCCCCCCCCCGCCCGAAGAGGATGGTGCACGGACAAGCGAAGCCTTTCTCCGTGCAGTTCTTGCAGCCGCTGTCGCAACCTGGTATGAAACACTGTCTTTGAGTTTCCTGTGTTCTCGACGGCATGTCCTCTCACGCCTCGGTCTTAGACCGCAACACCTGTCGATAACTTCACCGCGAAACAAACTTTTAGCGTCCGAAACCATCAGAGACAACTTCCTCCTTCAGACGCTCGTACTCCAAACTGACGGCGCCCCAGATCGAAGCGCAGGATTCTCCCCTCGCAGCGGGATCGCGCAGGGGGGCCACGGTCTCTGGAAGGAAACGCGCGGTGGTCTTGTGACGTCAGAGGGACACGTGATTTGGAGCGATGGAGATGACTGTAGTAGGTGGCAAGCTATAATAACGCAATAAACCGCTTTCCTGTCCAGATACTGCCTCTGTTTGCAAGGGTGATGTGCTCATTTGCATACCGAAATTTAGCGCTGGATATTTCACTGCACGCGCTTTTTGTCTGGGTTTTTAAAGGCTAGAATGGCTTTCAACGAGGATTGTCTTCCGTTCTGCTATCTCGCCTCCCGAAATTGCCTATTTCGGGAATTTATTAACAAATTTTAGGTAATCAATCATCTTGTTGTATGCATACTTTCTTCGAGAGTATGGCAGCCTAGCCGACAACTCAAGTGCAATAACAAAATTTACGTTGAAGTAATAACTTTAGAAAAAATCCCTCCTGAATAAAAAATAACCAACCCAGCATATCGTTTGGCTTAACTTTTGAAAATCAAAATACATACGCCACAGATGACATAGCGACACCATCCACCCACTTACTTTATGTAATGGGAATCTACTAGTTCATGTCGTCGGTCTGACAACTGTAATATAGTAACTAACTACACAATGAAACAGAAAAAAAAACATCGACACGATCAGCCTCCCAGATTCACCCAATCAGTGTATCACCTTTGTCTCCTGCTCGTTGGCTATAGTCGTGACGACGCCTGTGTCTACGATGAGCAGATTCCCCCCCCCCTTCTGCTCCTTGGCTTTCACTAATTATAATTAGTGTTTATTAGCGAGTCAAGTCATCAGTGTTTTTGTAACATGCACGTTGCACAACACTGTGGCAATCGGAAACGTTAGCCCTGTAACACTTTCCACCTACGACACTTTCTTCAAAAATAGAGTATCACTCTAAGAGAACAGAGGAATAACACGGCAGTAACAGTTTTACACTTTAACATAAAGCACTGATAACTACATCGACGTCAAACAGGAGAAAAGAGAACAAAACATAACATGGAAGGATCGACAAAGTTTTACACATTATCATAAAACAAGGACAACTAACATCGGCGTAAAAATGCAATACACGCAGAGAGTTATATGCAACGCGACGATAACTGAGTTATTTTACATGCTTATAAAAAAAACAGGCTTCAACGTTCTCTGCAATGTGGTTCAAACATGCGTCATTCATAACTAAACTTGCAAAGAAAGTGTTTGCCGCAACAAAGTTTGTCGAAGAGCATCTCAGACTGTTACTGTATTATTTGTCGTGAGTAAAGGAACAGCAATGATTTAGATATAGCGTCCTACTCGCGACATGTACACTATGGTTCCACGATGCAGCAGCAGCCATCCCTGAATGCAAATGGATACCGCGTCGTGCAGAGTTCGCAGCCCCGCCACGTCATCCATAGACTTGAGACCTTTGATGTCGAAAAGCGAGTCTAGATGCTGGCTGATCAGAAGGTCATCTCTACCAAATCGCTTCTTTAGCATGTCGACTGCTGTTGAATAAGTGGCGTCGGTGATTGCCAAACCTGCGATGGATCGAGCCGCCGGTCCTGTGAGAAGAGACACCAGGTACTTGAGCTTCGTGACAGCAGACAGTCGGGGGTTGTCGTGTATGCTCGCACGAAACTGGTCCCAAAATCCTTGCCACATGGAGACAACACCATTGAAACTATCGATCCTTAGCTTCGGCAAACTTGCTCCGTCGCCCGATACATTGGGGGTGTGCAAGGAGTTGGCGGTGTCGCCCGATGACTGTGGCTGTGAAGTAGTACTGGCTGTGCTCGACGGTAAAGCAGGCGATAGCAACACGATTGAGGCCAGAGCACTTCTGACAAGCACGGTAGTTTCTGTTATGGGCTCAAGATACCTGTCGCAGTCGTCACATTCGGCTTCCAGTAAATCCTCAGGGGCGACAGCCTGGATCTCGCGGTTCAATTGCAACAGAGTATTCGCTTTGCCTTCCAGAAAGCTGTATTTAAAATTGAGCTGATCAACAATGAAGCTGTCACAGCCAAAATAATCTTGATGTCGGAGATAGTGCGACTAACCGCTGACCTTTCGGACTTCCGTTGCTTCTTGAGCCGCTCCATGTCTTCCATAGCTGCCAACCGAGGCTGTAGCACCCTGTAGATCCTCTCTTCTGAGCAGTATGTTGACCGAGAGGGTCCCGGGTTTCGGCACCAATATTAAATGAGATGGAGGAGACGTCCGTAAGCGTGGATTGCCTAGTGTTTAATGGCAAGGAAAAGACAATGGCGGCAGAATGCCAACACCGCGAGCCCATGAGATGCGTGCCAGAACCCTTAACTTCTTTTACAGTAAGATTGAACAGGAAAGTGCTCTTTTTGTTCTGATTTCGCTGTGATCGCAGCGATCGGATCGCCGTGTTCGCTAGGCCTAACACCGGCGACAGATTAGACGGTTAGATATCGATACAGGATCATCAGTTGAAGCCCAATTCCGAGAAATGTATATGACGATGTACATAGCGTAATGTAAGAGTAGTCCTTGAACATTTTTTGCAACGAGATCCCCGCTTCACTGCGTTTTTTTGTCGTCATTTTAGGTGGCATTAAGGTGTCATGGCGGCGCACTTGGTAAAAAGCAAACTAATCAGAGGCGCGAAACTGCATGTGATTGACAGGCCAAGCGTCTTTTTGTGACTCTTCCCAATCGCCATACTCCCTTTTAATATACGACTCCTCTAAACACCAGGCGGTGCCGCCCTTAGCGAAGTCATTGGAGATTAGGAGGAGAAGGACGATAGTGGGACCTAAGTGTTAAAGGGACACTCTCGACCCCTTGATGTTAGGTAAATAGGCCTCATCAGGTAATTCCATATATCTTTCCAATGCACCATGCAAAATATTCCGTTTATATTTGACTCGAATGTATTGAATGTATTTGTGTAATGAGTTGTAATGTAATTGTGTTGAATGTATTTTTTAACTTGCGTCTTTTGCCCCCGGGTAAAAGCCGCATTGCGAACAGTCGTGACGACTGGTGCGTCCTCTTCCGGCCCTTGCGGCGTCTGCTCGGCTCCTCTCGGCGGGTGGTGTGTTGTGCTTTGTGCGTCGCCGTACCTGGTTCCCGTACTTTCAATACACATGACAGTCCTGCTTTTTATTAGCAATGACTGGTTACTGCATATGTGACGGTTTTGTTGAGGGATCGGGTATACGTGTTGATTCGTGCATAGTGGGATCAAGGAGGGAAACACAACGTGAGTGTCGTTTTTCAGGAGGCCAGTGCTTTTTGAAGTGACAACTAAATGTGTTAAATTAAATAGATTTGGTCAACTGAAAATAAACATTTTTCGGGCGCGTTTCTCTGAGTTCAAGTTGAACACCTGCATAGCAAATGTCACACGCTACATAGTTTGAAATAACATCAGTTATTAAACTAACTCACCAATCCCAACTGGGTCAAGTCCCACGTGAAGATCTCACTTCGTGCTTCAACCAATCGCAGACTGTTCTTGTGTTGTCTTGCACAATTGTAACGTTAGGAACAACGGTGACGACACGGAGAAATTGAAATCGGATATGGGTAAACCATAGGGTTTGATTCTTTTTCTTTTCTCCCCCAAAACGGCAAAGCTTTCGCCCTTCGTAGTATATGCGGATGGCATACGTGTGAGCACAATCGAATGCAGCAGCAATCCCAACACCCTCCGGAGCTCCAGACTGTCGCTTTGAGCGCTGTGTTCGTCCCAGTTATTGGCAAAGCCATTGCAGACCGCGTGACAAGGAGCTGTCCTTTCAAGAAAACAAGGTCTATGTGTGCTGTGTCCTGCTGTCAGCTCAGAACAAAAAAGGAAGCATAATTCACACAAAAAAGGAGAGAAATTAAAGTCCTAGTCGGTGGACGTACTGCTGGACGGAACGTTTTCCTGGAATCCAATAGTATGGAATATTATGATGGAATCGTATGTATATAATATACAATGTTCGTCTATAAATGGAGCGTATCTCGCATAACACCCGTTGCTTACGTCTCTGTAGTGCACGTGCGAAGTGTACAGAATGTCCTTATATCGAATAGAGTCACAGAGTAGTGTGGTACTAACTTCATTGTCAGCTTGTCAAGGCTCCTCTGTAGGTAACAATGGATTTCACCAACATTACTCGGATGCTTGGCGCATAGTTAAGCCAAACACTTACACAGCTGCACAGTGGATTTCGGACAATAAATCGGCGTTAAGAGGCTCTCTCGGCAGAAAAGAATACCGACCTTGTCATCCAGTCATGAGAGCGTTGGTCTTCTTCCTCAGCAGTTTTGTGGAAGCCCCAAAAACCGGCGTTGTTTCGACAGATTCAAATGGCTTCAACTATACTGCGGTATGTTTTACCGATTATTCAGGATAAACCGGGAAAGGAGGAATCCTAGTTATATATATATATATATATATTTAGCATATTGCGTTGCCCGTGAATTTTCTAGATGCAGCAGTCGTGTCTGATGCGTAAATATCTCCCGCTTCTTCAGTAAAGTTATCTGGAAGATTGAATTTCTCCACAGCGCTCATACATGGCGTGCATGGGATGAAGCAGAAGAAGTACGTCACGCGTTCATGATCTTTCATTCTGTGGATGTAGTACGATTCATTGTGCGACCTCGTTTTGCAGAAATATCCGCCTCAACATAAAGGTAAGTTCAATCGAAGTCATTGGTTAATTTATTAAGGGAACGCGATCGTGGAAAGTTATCCAGTCGAATTTATAGCGGTTATCTCTAAACACGAAAAGGAAGGGCTTTCTCCTTCGTCGACGCTTGATAGATAATAATAATTCGGGGTCTACGTCGCGAGGCAACTGAGATTATGAGCGAGCTTGATAGAGACGACATATATGACGACGAGATGTTGGAACTGGCTGTAAAGCACAACATCTTGGTCCGAGTTAGAATTGTCCCAGCCATTCGTGAACTCCAAACTTCATCCTTCCTTCGTCGCCTTTCACGCTTAAAATTATTTTAGCTTCTTTCTACTTCCCTTTGGTGTCTTCAAGTACGACCTTGGGGTTTCTAGAATCTTCTTCATCTTGTTTTTGGCTTCAGAAGCTTTCGCTTCAGTCGCTGTCGTTGTGATTAATTTGTTTGTTCAAGCAATCTGAATTAATTAATCCATTCTTTATCAAACAGTGCTGGTCCTGGGGTTTCTTCAACACTGAGTTGGAGCCTCGAACATTTCTTGAAATTTTACTTGAACTGTGTCATCAGGTAAGAAATGTTCACTTGTATATATCTCAAATATCTTGGACACATCTCGTCGGGTAGCGTCTCGCAGTTGTGCATGAGCAACAGGAAGTTAACAGGAGGTGGCTTAAATGCTCAAGCTCAGCTTCACCGGTGGAACATCTGGGAGAGATAAGCGCAACGAACTTCAGCATTGCCGTTCTCTTCTGACTCCTGTTCGCCTCTGACTCCGCTGTTAGAAGGGTGTTGCTTGGATGTTACATTAGATTGCAGATATCCCCTTCTTTGGCAAGGATATCTGCGTCAACGGTTGATGTGTTGGAAGTCTGCAGTGTGCCTAAGCGTAGGACATGTGCAAACCCCAGACAATGGCTAAGGCCTCTTTGTGAATTGTGAAGCCTAATTCCTAAGCTGAATTGTGAGTAGTTCTTTTCCGCCGTTTTCAGAGTTGACGAGAAAAATGCGATTGGCCTTTCCGTCCCATCAGGCTCTTTCGTGAGACCGTGCCGAGGCCACTTGGTCTGGCATCACAATATGAGTCGGGATGGTAGCTTCGGATTGCAGTGCACGAGTGTCACATGCAATAATTTCTTTAGCAGTTCCGAAAGCTACCTTGTAGTCTTTTGTCGACTTGGCCTTTGCAGATTTTTGGAAAAATGCGTGCAAGGGTCGGAAAAGGTTTGTAACTCTTGCCAGTCCCTTTGCATTCCCTTCGATTCTGGCCCTTGTTTGTCCGGAATAAGATCTACCTTGTAATTGATGAGCATAACAAAAAACGCAGTTGGCTGACGTTTGGGGTGTTGTAGCTTCAAGTACAGCACGATTCTTGTCTTTAAGCCTTCGCTGCTGATCTTGTATTCGCAGCACACAATGCTTTCCTGGAAGAAGGAGCAGTTCTGCAGGTTTGCTTTCAATCTAAACGATTCCAAGCTCCTAAGGTCTTCCGAAAGATTTTTGTAGATCTTCATTTTCAGTGGTACCACTCGCTGATATGTCTTCTTGCGTTCCATGTGTCATAAGACCGCCCTGTAGAACGTGTTCGATGGTGCGTTGCGAAATCGCGGGTGCGGGAGCAATGACAAGCACAATTCTGTTATACCGGAAGATACCTTTTCCCATACTCATGTTTAGCAAATTTCCTGAGTTCTCATCCACATTCCATTTGTAGGAATGTTTGCCGGAAGTCAATTTTTGTGTATTTCCGTCCACCAGTTAATTTCTCGAAAATGTCATCAACCAGTAGTGAAGGATACTGATCCCCAACTGAGTGCTGATTGACATCTCTTGCTCTTGCTCTTGAAATCTCCACATATCCTGACTGTCCGATTGGAATTTACTACAAAAGCTATGGGAGTAGCCCATTCACTGACATTGACATTTGTCAGGATACTTTCCTATTCTACTCGCTTCAATTTGGCAAATACTTTTCCTTGAGTGCATGCAGCACTGGACGAGTACGAAGGAACTTCATCATTCCTTCGTCGCCTTTCACGCTTAAAATTATTTTGGCTTCTTTCTACTTCACTTTGGTGTCGTCAAGTACGACCATGGAGTTTCTAGAATCTTCTTCATCTTGTTTTTGTCTTGAGAAGCTTTCGCTTCAGTCGCTGTCTTTGTGATTCATTTGTTTGTTCAAGCAATCTGAATTAATTAATCCATTCTTTATCAAACAGTGCTGGTCCTTGGGTTTCTTCAACACTGAGTTGGAGCCTCGAACATTTATTTTGAAATTTTACACTTCGACACTTCATGGATGTAGTTTTCAGTGGAATGCAGTTGAAATGTTTCGACTAAACACATATTGGGGCAATATAATACTCCGACCATGTCCATGTTCATTGAAATTAGATGACCCTCAATACCTGATTGTTAGCAAGTTATGACCTCGTCCCAGAAACACTTATAAGCCTTTACAAGAAACCTTTTATTCGAAGCACTAATCATTATCTCGACTTATTTATTAAACCACTATAGTTCTTCCGTTTCGGTCTTGCTTATCCATTATTGTGTGTTAACCCGTAGCCTTCAGACACTAAATGTTTGCCTTGCAAAAAACAATTCCCTGAACTGTTTTCTTTCTTTTTTTTTGCAAACCAGATGACAGCCATGTCCGGTTCTACCGCGGCACTGGGTAAGTACCCCTTCATATCGACAGTATAATGGCTCCTGCCTGCGCTCGAGGGTTTTATTCCGAACCGAAAGCTCTTGGGGGTGGAGGAGAGTTGCACGAAGATAGGGGTGCAGGTACATTGTAAGAGTGGTACACAGGAAAAAAAGTTAGTGGTGTTGCAAAACATTTGTGGGTGTTGGAAGTGTTGTAGGTGCGGATAAATCTGCTTGGCTGTGCCAAATATGATTTACTTAGGAGCATGGCCATCTACATCCTCACACAGGGCTGTCCAACCCCTCCCCACTTCAAAAAAGTACCACATTGCAGCATGGGTGGTGAGCTCTGTACCACTGAAAACTCCCTTCAACATATTTATAAGCCTGCACGTCATGTTCGGTGCGACGTGTAAGCAAGTAGCATCGCTTAGGAGGTTTGCCATAAAATCAAAGGGTTACGCGGACCAGCTTATCATTGAGCTAACCTTGAAAAAAAGTGTGATGTTAAACGGTAGGAGAGACTTATTTATTTACACATGGTAACAAGACTTTCGTGCACGAGACTGCACTTCAGGTTACAAAAATACGAGCATGGTACAGGAACATATATAAAGTTGACGGGGGTGTTTTAGCATAAGAGGTTAACAGGTTCATGGAAAGGATCCAAATACAGGTAAAAATGAAAAAAAACATAAATACAAACGCAGGGGATGATACCCCTGCGTTTGTATATATATTATTTCAAATTTCAAAAGTTCGTAGATCTGCTATTGCGCACAACAGTATAATAACTACATCACAATACTCAACTCACTCAGTCGACTTTCACGACAACACAATATCGCTAGAGAACGACAACCTCAACACAAGCGTGCACGAAAAGCAAACTAACAAATAACACTTTCACATTAACAGTCACGACCCGCGCCACTGTAAGGTTGGGACTCGTATTGGACAGAGTGTAAAACTGCGCTGAATTAATGTCTAATGACTCAGACTATGCTGAGAAGCTCACTTGCTTAAAGTGACCACCCAGACTTCTTTCAATCCGAACTCCGTCGTAAGGCACTCACACTGGACTGAAACGAGGTTAAGGAACACCGCAAAGATCCTAACACGAGCCAAGTAAGCTTAATCACTAGATATTTATAAGCACATCCAAACATCAACGGCATTTTACGGAAGCACGAGCGGCTCCTCCAGTGCGGTGACTCACCTAGGAGTATCCAATACAGACGCACAAAAAATCCTAGCAGACTCCTGGGTCAACGCCAAAATCAGTAAAACGGACACCCTGTATAACAAAACACGCCCCTGCAACCTCCCACGCTGCAAAACATGCAAGCACATTCAACACGGTAGCCCAAAGAAAAGCACTGCGAGCAATTACACTCACTCTGTTAGCCACGCATTGATGTACAGAATCACCAATGTCATATACCGCATTGAATGAGTCGACTGCTATATGCAATACATTGGTGAAACCGGCTAATCATTGAACAACCGCCTTACCAGCCACAGAACCGACACTTCTAAAACACTCCGCAAAGCAGCCTCCGACAGTTGAAACATACATTATACAGGGTATGTCACATGTCGTGTTATTTCAACTTTGTAAAGTAGAAAAACAAAACGGCTCAACAGAAAAATAGTTGGGTAAGCGGCTACCTTCCGGGCATGCCATCTGCCACCTACTAAAATTACTTTAGACGACTTTTAATTGAAATGAATTAAATTTTTAGAATTGAACTCGAAAACTTGCCTAGTAAATAACGTTTTTGTTGCTATATCAGATAGACAATGGTTGAATCAGCCACACCCACTGCAAAATATGTTATGTAGTACGGCGGATATGTCCAGAAAATTCGCTCGAAAATTGGCGCACTGAGTCGGCGTAAAACAGTGGTGACCAGGGGCGAGCAGGCTGAACTGCGGGTGCTAGGTTTAGTGACGGTTAATGGCGATGAACCGAAAACGAAAGCTCAGGTCGC
This sequence comes from Ornithodoros turicata, assembly GCF_037126465.1. Taxonomy (NCBI): domain Eukaryota; kingdom Metazoa; phylum Arthropoda; class Arachnida; order Ixodida; family Argasidae; genus Ornithodoros; species Ornithodoros turicata. The sequence continues at coordinate 226,608,482 of NC_088201.1, forward strand.
GCACAACGGATGGCGGCGCTGGTGATGAAGATTACGCTGCTGCTACAGCGCAATCCCCGTGGCGGATGACAAAGCCGGCGACGAGGGCTGAGGGCAGCGGGAAGGTCGGGCGCCGGACTCAAGGAAGGCAGCAGGCGGACCCGAGGCGGCGGGCGGCCCGCACTGCTCGAGCTGCTGGGCCCAGTGTGCTCGACGTGAAGGGGTGAAAGGCAGGAGACACAAGTTGAGCGCATAGGGAGGGAGGGCGAAGCGGTCGACACAGGCGGTGCCGACTCCAGAAATGCGGGCTCGAGCCTGTCGATGGCCATAGTGTCGGGTCCGAGCGGGACGTCCAGGCTGAAACAACTAGCCCGCTCGTGAGATGACCCTGTAGGGGATGTCGTAAGGTGGCTGCAGGTTGGCGCGCATGGAGTCCCGACGGAAGAATACGTGGGTACATTGACGAAGCGCGGGACACACAAATATACCTGATGCGGTGCCCGAGCGGGCGGAAACGGTCCATGTACGAGGAGGGGTCGGGCAAGAGCGGAGCCGAGGGGGTGAATAACGGAACGGTGAATCCGGGAAGGCGGAGCGGTCGTAGATCATGTGGGCCGCGCTGCAGCCGTCCTGGCGGATCGCCGCGCGAAGGTCAAGCAGGAGGAAGGGAAGACGTACCGACCATGTTGTAATAATAATAATAATTGGGTGTTTACGTCGCGAGACAACTGAGATCATGAGCGACGCCACAGCGGTCGGTCTGTGGACTGCTTTTGCCCAAGGACCATGTTGTGTCGCCGTGGTCAGTGGCGCGCAGGGAAGCCTTGAGCTGCCGATGGAGGCGCTCGACCAGGCCGTTGGCAGCAGGATGGGAGGCTGTGGTTCGAATGTGATGGGTTACGAGGGCGCTGCGTCTAACTAGCGTCCTCTGTCCGTGGTGACAGTGGACGGGACGCCGAATCGGGAAACCCAGGAGAAGATCAATGCGTGGGCCACTCTTTCTGCCGTGATGTCAGGAATCAGCGTTAGCCTGCGGCCAGCGCGTAAACCGGTCGATGCAAGACGGGGGGTAGAGTTAGACCTTCGCCGGAGGGCCGACTAGGTCGGTGTGTAACTGGTCGAAACGAGCATCTCGCGGAAGGAACATATATATGTTTTGTACTGGAGCAGGCCGAAAAACATAAGGGATTATTCTTCGTAAGATGATGTCCAACAAGTTTTCGAAGCTAGCGCGAGCGCTGAGTCACGAAACTCATGTCCCACCATCCTCGCCATGTTCATCACGACCATTCCGCAACTATGGGCCGCTGCACTATTCCCCCTTGCAGAAAGATGTTCATGTCCCGCGAAGGGTATCAAAGTGGAATTTGCCGCGTATCATCGAGGCGGTAGTAATCCGGTACCATACGTACCAGATTGACGGTCAGAAGGAGAATTGGGTACTTTGCCGATGCGATCTAGGGAAACATATATTGAATAAGGGGGGGGGGGACGCACTGCTGGAGGAATCCACTTTACTTGTACAGACGCCTTCCCCCTTCCACGTATCGACGTTACAGTCGAACTTTTGAAGGGTGCCAGGCAATTCAGTTCGTTGGATCTCGTTTCTGGCTATGGCCAAGAGAAGCTGGATGAAGCATCACGACACATTCCCCCGCCCCGGACAAGAATGAGAAGGTAGTGAACTTGCCCTCACCGTCCAGCGCGAAGGAGCTCCAGCCGTTGTTGGGTTTAGCGTCGTATTAACGCCGGTTCACCAGAGATTTCGCCACTAGCGCCTCTCCACTGCATCGTCAGCTCGAAAAGGGCACCGCCTTTGCGTGGACCGAGGACTGTGAGGCTGCTTTTGCCCACCTTAAACGCCTTCTCACAAGCGCGCCAGTCCTCGCTATCGAGACTTCAGCCTTGCCCATCATTGTGGACACGGATGCAAGCGACAGCGGTTTAGACGCTGTTCTATCATTAGCGAAACGCGACCGAGCGAGGCATAGCTTACGGAAGTCTAGCCCTAACCAAGCCCGAGAGGAAGTACAGACCCACACGCAAAGAGCTGCTCTCACTTGTCTATTTCATTCGCGTATTCCGTCATTATCTTCACGGCAAGGAGTACGTCTACAGGACCAACCACAGTGCACTACAATGACCCCGGTTCTTCAAGGAACCAGAAGGCCAGGTTGCACGCTGGCTCGAACAACTCAATGAGTTTCATTTTCGTGTTATTTACCAACCGGGAATACAGCACCGTAATGCCGACGCCCTGCCGCGAATGCCTGGCTCGTCCGCGAATTCGCGGCCCACAGCACTGTCCCATGCCGATTTATGTTCGCACCAGATGCGTGACCCAGTTCTGTCTGAGGTGATTTGTACCCAGTCGGACGGCGTCACGGCGCCGTCTCTTCAGGCCGAATCTAAGCACTACCTGCGCCACAAACATTGTTTGGAAATTCTCGACAGCCGTTTAGTGTGGAAGAAGAGTCCCACCAGTCCTCCAGTCCCTGTAGAGGCAAAAACTTTGGTTGCCGAAATGCTCATATCTGCACATGACATCTCCTTCGTAGGCCACCTCGGTAGGGAAAAAAAAACTTTCGAGAAACTTAAACGCAGGTTCTCTTGCATCGCCATGAGCTCCAGCGTCTCCGGCGGGTGTACATCGTGTCTGAAATGCTGCTCACGGAAACCCCCACACGCAACACCCCATGCTCCTCTGAGTCACCCGTATGTGGCTGCAGTATAGTAGTGACCCCTGTGCAGAGGTCCAGTGGCTGACGTACGATTCCCTGTGGTGGTGTTGGTATTCCGAGCGAGCTTGAGGGCGTGAGAGCCGAAGTCGATGATGTAATGGTGTCTGACGAGGAAGTGTGCCATGAGAATGCAGTCACGCGGTATACCACGGACAACTAAACCAGGTAGAACGGTACTGGTAGTTCCCGGGACAGATATCATCAGGTCATAAACTCCTGGAACATCCAATGGGTTGCCATTGAGGTCGTAAAGAGTCTGGGGTACAGTCGCTTGGGTCGGGAACGCCTAAGCAGTTTCTGCACCGACATCGTAGTTGAGGACAGTCACACTGGATCCCGAGTCTAGCAGCATCCTAACTGGCGATCCTTCAACGGCGCCTGTAATCATGATTGAGGTACCACCCGGGTTGCCGGTGGACCACTGTATAGCAGTTCCCAGCGAGGCCGAACAAGGAATTGACGATTAGTTTCCTGTTGCCGGATATCTGGAAAACCGGGACTTGGCTCATCCTCGTGTACGCCGTGTGCAACAGCATGCGAAGTGACTCGGATTGCCGCAGCGGTAGCACACGGGGACGTTTGCAGGGCGTGCAATTTGCAGAGGTGGCAAGGGCATCAACTTTCCTGTCCAATCCAGCTATCGCTGATGCAAGTCCCGCCAGTGGATCTGTCGTGGGTGTGGCTTGTGACACGTACGCCACTGTGTGCGATGCAGCGGAAGGAGATAGCGGAAATGGGCGGAATGGGCAAGACTAATAGAAAAGCATCGGCTATTTGAAAAGCATCACCAAGCGTTCCAGGGATAGCAGAGGTGACCTTGTCTCTGGTGGCAGAGTCGAAGCCAAGAATAAACGCATCTCGTACCATGTTATCTCTCATTTGCGGCGAACAACGGGAAGAGCAATAACTTCCGCTCGTCGGTCCAAGAACTACCTGGAGCTCAGGCGAGAAGGTGCTTCTCCTAGGATTGGAAGTCCCCATCTCAAGAATATGTGTCGGGTAGAAGAAATTGCTGAAGTACTGACGTGTTTTCAGCTGCCATGTCACTAAGAGGAATCCTACCGCTGCCACCAAAATGTAGCAAGCCGAAAAACTTGTGGGTTTATTCTTCGTCCGACTGGGATGTCCAAGCCCTTTTTTGAATCTAGCACGAGCGCTGAGTCACGAAACATACGTCGCACCGTACTCGCGATGTTCATCACGCCCATTTCGCAACCAGACGGCCGCTACAGTATTATATATATAGTAAATTATTTGCCGTGCTGCGGAGTATTACGCATAAATATTACACAACACTTGTGTCAGGGATCGCTAGAAAACGTTGTACTCGACTGGCTTCATGCAAACGTGATACTTTTTCCCAAAACAACTGACACGATAAACGTAGAAAATTATCGCCAAATATCATTGAGTAAGTTTGCTGAACCTCACTTCCCATATTATGACTTACCGTGATGAAAACGACCTTCTATTTGTAAATTAATGCGTGTTCGGCAAGAATCGTTCTCATTTTATTTCTTCAAAATACGCACCTCTTCAAGAGAGCCCTCCCGACTGGACACCTTGCGACAGCCGTCTCGCTTCCGATGCACGATGTATGCAGAGTGTTGAAGGTAAAAGTTCTGAACGGGCGGTCGTTTGAGCTCGGCATCAAACATGATGGGTGAGATGTGTTGTGCTTGGCGATAGTGACACAACAAGTATCACGTTTGACTGCAACGAAATGTTGGAGATTAATGTTTCCTCGTTTCGTTCGCATTAGAAATGGAAGAGATTGCATAATGAGACGAAAATTATCCTCTGGACCACTGCTGTTCAGATCTGAGTTTTAGTTTATTTCGTCGTACATCAACCATTGCTTCTTGGATCATTCTTGGAAGTGGATTCAAGCCACTTGGACGGACGTCGACAAACGCGAAACAGACACGTTGCTCAGTGATGTCCTATTTTGAAACACGGTCATTTTCGGACCCTGCAGATATATAGACATTTTTAGATATAAACCCTGGATCTTTAAAGCTGAAACATCGTGGCACACCAGTGACTTCTCCCTGTGGACATCACTTCTGGTGGATGCTGACGCTTTCATTTTAATTTTTATTTCAGAAACGCAAAGCGCTCAGGTGTCGGCAGCTTCCGACTTGGGTATGTGAAAAACAGCGACGTAGCGATGATTTTTTTTTGGGGGGGGAGGGGGGGTCTATGGGGCATGTTTCCCATGGGTTCTTCGGTACAATATTTATACGAGAAAAATAAAGTTAGGACAAGGAGGCGCGAGAAGCTCGCTCTTCGTTCACTTCTTGGTTATCACGTGATCGAGTGCAGTCGTGTCTGATATTTCAACGAAAGGAGTGATGCTGTGGTATTATCGCTAGCTTGTAGACATCATGCTAATTCTGATTATACACCTGATGATAATTCTACATGGGGACAGGATAATGTCACCCTCATCTCCCTTGCCCAATAGCACTCCCAAAGGAACGTTTTCGGATCAGGGGTTAAATCCCCTAAACTTCCCCTCTGGCTACGTCAGCGTTGACACATGCTTTGCACAGAATCAGCGGCTATTCCATTCGATTACGTCGTGATCGTCCAATCTGTAGCGACAGTTCTACTGACACGAGAAACTGCAGGTTATTTCACATGTAAGTAGTTGAAATTCACAGTTGGGGAAATGAAGAAAAAACAGACAAGGCTATCAAATTTGGCATTTAATTGCAACCTGCAAAACCAAACGAAATTTATGGACGCGCAGCAAACGCACAATTAACAGACATGACATCGCATATTGACTGTCTCAACGGGTAACTGGGGCTTTCATGGGTCGAGAGTACAGAGGGGATTTGAGCTATTGAGGAAGTGCTTTGTGGTGTTGCGCTTTTGTGAGCAGCCTATAACAACAGTTACAACACCACGCACAACCACCCAATAAAAAAAACAGTCTGTGGCTCTGGAATAGAAACACGCATAAAGCGCTTTGACTTTGTTGAATGTCGTTTCAAAATCAATATTCTCGCTACATGAGCTCATGAAGCGAAATGATTGGTCTGCGTAACACAGGCAGGAGCTTAATATTAGTAATTGGCTTACGTTTTTTTATGGGTTTCCTTCAGACCATTTCAGGCATATGTTGGCACGCTCTAAATCTGCTGCAAGCCATTCAAAATCTGGCGTCAAAAACTCACCCGCTCTGTTGGTGATAGATATGCTAATGTCTTACGAGCTCGTCTACGAAGCAGGGCACAGGCTGGCTAGTGGGTTCCAGCCTACTGCGGTGTCGAAGGGAATGAGCAGGCCGACAGCACAGCAGAAGCAGCTGTCTCGTCTAGGAGGCGGACGCGTATCGCGCTGCTGAGAGGAGATCGTCATTCCGTACTTTTACGCCTTGTGAGTCCCCGCAATAGACCATTGACATTCTCCCCCAGCTACGCTGAGCAGAGCTAATGCAGCGTTCGCTCTGCGGGACATACCTCTCTCCAAGCTGCTGCATTAGTTAATCGAATAAGCCTTGGTGTGGTTTTCTACAGCGCAGTGGGGTTACCGCTTGAGACAAGTTGACTCTCCCCAATGCTGTCACTGCGGTGCTGTAGCGCGACCGCTCCGCCAGTCACATTCATTACATTTGCATAAATAAGATAACAGCTCATTCATTACATAAGTTATATTTCATTTGGTAAAGCGACTTGAACGGACATAATAACCAACAACAGGAAACAGGCACGTTGCTCAGTAATATCGTGTTTTGAAACATGGTCATTTTCAGACCTATTATCTGTCTAGGATTGAGACCCTGAGTTTTGAACGCTGCAACTTGGCGGCATATCAGTTGCGTCTTTTTACGGACATCGCGTTCTGGGAGATGCTGACTCTCTGTCTTTTTAATTCATATTTCAGGAACGGCAAGTGCTCAGGCGTCGGAAGCAGTTATAGGCCCGGGTACGTGATGGACAGCAGCAAATATATTTCGGGAGGGGTTCTATGGGAATGGTGCACATGAAATGAGGATGTCACCTTCATTTCGTTTTCTGAAAAGCGCACTACCAAAGGCACGGTTGTCGATGGGGGTTGAATCCACAAACATTCTCACTGGCTTTGCCAGCAGTAACAGATTCATTGCACCAATTGAGCTGCCATTGCATTCAATTGCACCGTCAACGTCCCAAGTGTAGCGAGAGCGTGTACTGACATCGGCAGTGTCGACTATATACCATCTAAAGAAGTGAAATTTACATTTGAGAAAACTGCGAAAGACCTCACACTCGTAAATTTGTCAGTTCATTTCATGCTGCAAAAGAAAACGAGATGCATTGCGGCACAGCGAACGTCCCATGAACAAGCATGGCATCCCATCTTCAGGGTACTAAGGGGTAACTGGGACTTTCGTGAGTCGAGAGAGTAAATAAGGGGGGATTGCGGCTATTGAGGGAGTGCTTGATTCGGGTGTTGCGCTCTTCTTGTATTTTCCTCTCATTACATTACACTTTAGGAAACCTGTGTCAACATAGGTTCTAACTGAGTAGGAATTTTATCAACTCCAAGCTACGGTACATATTGACTTGACAGACTACCATGAGGATATGTAAGGAGGAGGAAAAAAAAACTCTGGGAAGGACAGGGAGGAGACACATAGATAACATGCAACAGCAAATACACTGGGGGTACGCCGGGCATGAGGTTTGGTGCTCCGGTGAATTAAAAAAAAGGCAATACGTGGCGTCGAAATGGAAATATGCATCAAGTGCTGTATGTTTATTGAATGTCATTGTGAACTCAAAATTCGAGCTATGTAAGCTCGTGGAGCGAAATGACTGGTCTGCGTGACAATGGCAGAACATTAGTAATTAATGGCATTTCGTTTTTCCTGGGTGTTCCTCAGGCGCTTTCAGACATATGTCGGTGCATTTCCCTTAGTAGTCGCGCCAGGATGCACATTATCTGACTACGTCAGAATGGTGACAGACGCACTGCACCGATTGAGCGACCATTTCATTCCATCCCATCGTGAAGGTCCATAGTGTAGCAATAGTGTCTGATGAGATGTGCACTGTCATGATGTGCACAGTTGAGAAGAGAGTAAGAATGCCACCAGGCATCGCCTCCGAAATACGCCGTATGACCGCACAGCAAACGTCCCATGGACGGACACAGTATTACACGAGTCGAGGATGTAAATAAGAAAGGGATTGAGGGAGTGCTTCATCAGTGTTTTCGGAGTGTGTTGTGCTGTTCTTGTACGTGTTTGCCTCTTTGCATTTCAATGCATTTTATGAAACAATATATTAACTTAACGACATTATCTACTGACATGTTGACCATGGTTTTGAAACCGTCTACCGATTGCGGCACAGATCAGCGGTTCATGCAGTGTTTTTCAAATAACATACGGCTTCTACAAGTGTAGCATTTCTGCGCAAGCAGCATATGTTGAGCGGGAAATATATACTCGCAAAAACAATTGATAACTGCCATTATGGCCGTTTTATGGCTCATATCCCACAGCCGGCTGAATGGTCCCATCAGAATATGACGCTGATGGAAACGTTAGAAGAGTTGCAGACTGTGCGCAGTCCACAAGTTCTGATTGACTCACTCATTTACCTGTGTTGCTTAATGCATTGCATTTGGTACCGCAGAAGTTGCTCCCGCTCCTGCTGAACGTCCTGATGAAGTAAACCTCGTCGATGAACGTGAGTGCAAATATGGTTATCGCTACTTCTTCAGTGAGCAACTCCCTTAGATATCTTATCGCCCTACTACATCACGACATACAATGTAACATCTTCGCCACCTGCATGTTAACTATCCCGTGCAAAGAGTGGTTTGAAAACCGAAGCGAATATGAAGCGAACAACTGATTTGGATAATCGAATACGAAGCGAATAAGTCTAGAACCGTAGCGAATAGGAAGTGAATAGCTGCAAAATGGACCGGTTTGCCCGCATAGGCGGAGTGGAAATCAAGAGCGAACGGAAATGTTAGCAGATAAATGTTATGTTTAAAATAGGTCTACAAGCGCCAAATCTCTGTTAGTATCTATTGAGAAGGTAGTGAGGTAGGTGAGGACGAAATGGTATTTCACCACCATTGTTCTGACATAATAAAGGTCCAATCTGGACACGAAATGTGAAGTAAAACAGGCCTTGTCAGATGATTCCTTATATCGTTCCGATGTACCATGCAAAATGTTTCCTTTATATTCGACTCCAAGAATTTGTAATGCAATTCCGAACCTGCATCTCTTGCCCTCGACTGAAAGCCGCACTTGGAACAGTAGTGACGTCAGGAGCGTTCTGTTCCGGCATCATCTAGGCTCCTCTGAGCGGGCTGTGTCAACACCACCTACATACACAAGGCCCCTCCGCAGCTCCGTGACGTCACCCTATGCCGTCCGTCGGCAAGCCAACAATGGCGTCCGCTTGCTGTGGTTGCGTTCGGCAGCGATGCTATTTCGAAGACGAATTCACCCGTTTTCTCGATGTGAAACAGCGAACGAGCGTGTACTTCCGAAGAATAGGATCCTACTGCAGTGTCTGTGCCCATAACTTACGGAATAATTGCGTACACAGCGGCAAGCCCAGCGACTTACAACTTCTGCTGCTAAGAGTACACGAAAGCACGAATAAAGGTGAGTTGAACAGCTTTACTACTCGTTTGGACTGGTGGTGTAGCTTTGAATACTTCCTCAGGAACAGTTCTAGAACGGTTTGCAACAGCATACTTCAAAATACGTGCAAAAGTTGTACTTTGAGGCGTACAATTACAGTTTTTGGATGCAACATTGACTACGTTATGAAGGGCACCCATAGAACGCTGTGATCAAATGGCACCATTACCGGCCTCGGTGGCTCAGTCGGTAGCGTGTTCGCCTTCTGATCCCGAGATCGCGGGTTCGAACCCGGCCGAGGACGTCAGCAACTCGGTGGCAGGGTACAAGTTGCTTAGACACGCAGTTTTCCGAGAAGGACGTTAAATAAGGGGCGCCGTGTGATGAGCTTTCATCGCACGTTAAAGGACCCTCAGGTGGGCAAACGCAATCCACAGACCGACGACTGACGCTCATGATCTGAGTTGTCTCGCGACGTAACCCCCAATTATTATTACTATTATTAAATGGCACCATTAGTATTCACCTTGTAGAATTTTATCTTTTGTTTCTGAGAAGCTGCTTCTCCCTGTGCAACTGATCTGTCGCAGCTTAATGTTGTTCAACAGCCTGTTTACAGCTAGAACGTGTTGAAACGGAAGTTTCTATTGCTATAGCTATCTTGCTAGCTTGCTATAGCTATCTCCCCTGTCAATGTCAGGGAATGCTGGTTGGAAGAAACACCTTAGAGTGTTCTTTTCATTAAGCCTGTTGTTGCAGGTACACTTTAGGGGTGGGGATGGGGGGTGGAATGGGTTAAACATGTAAAAAAAAAGGAAGAGTTTGATTTACATTTTGTCTGATACATTTGAGAACATTGTGATATCATTCCCCGCACTGACTTTCTTGTATTTGCTTCAGTACTCGCTTTTATTTTCTTCTCAGGTGCCTCTTGTGACGTGTTTGCAGTAGACAAACAACTGGTGTAAGTGGTGAACAGGTGCGGGACACACCATCAAGAGTCAGCCGTGTGTCCTTCAGTAACTACGACTTCCTTCCCTGTGTTGCAGTCAACACTGCGTGATGTTTTTGTGATTGGTTGTTGGAAAACGACGACAACTGACATTTGGCGGTTCTTCTGATCACTTGCGCTTTCAGTCAGTAAAGCTGTTCATACTTTCGCTAAGTGGGCCCCAGTCCCTTTCAACAGGTTATGGGCCCAGGGCGCGTTGATCATCGGTAATCGTTCAACCGGGTCTGCTCGTCATCTCCTGCTGCGTCGAGTTGGAAATTGCAGAATGAAGCAAATTCTCTGTGGCGAAGCTCGTTGACGGCAAGTACCAAGTATGGAAGTTTAAGATGAAAATGCTACTCATCCGGGGGGCACCTGGTCGTACGTTGCGAGTGACGTCGCAGCGGATACAACGCCTGCATGGATCACCGGAGGCAGTAGGGCCCAGAGCACAATCTCCCTGAGCATCGATGACGGACAGATCGTGCACGTCTGTAACTGTACGTCAGCGAAGCAGATGTGGGAGGAGCTAAAGAAGGTTCACGAGCGGGCAAACTTAAGCAACAAGCTTTATTTACTCAGGGAGCTATACCAGTCACGTGTGGAAAACGATGAAGATATATTGACTTACATCAGGCATCGCGCAAGAAATCACCAATTTCCAAGTGGCTGCTCTTCTTCTCAGCGGGCTTCGGGACTTTTACGAAGCGCTGTCACCGCTCTGGACACTCGGCCAGATGACGACCTGACCTTGGAATACGTCAAAGGAAAGCTTATGGATGAGTATAAGAGGAAGCAAGAAATGTCTGCAGCGTGCGCACCCGACTCTGAATCGGCACTCCGTGTGCAAGACCAGCACCGTGGGAAGTTCTCCTCTGACACCAGAGAATGCTTCTACTGCAAGAAGGTGGGACATCTCAGGAATGACTGTCTTGCCTGGAGGGCGCAGAGGAAAAACTTCCGGAAAGGGCGTCTCAAACAGAGAGCTCGCACTGCAGTGTCACAACACTCGTCGTCTTCAGAGGTTGCGTTTCTTACGTCGACAGGCTCTACTGGGGAGAGCTGGTACATTGATTCCGGTGCTACAAGTCACATGTGCCATGACCGGCGGTTTTTCACGAGGAACTTCAAGGAGAAAGCAGAGCTTGTACTGTAGCAAATAGTCAGCAATTCTCTTCTCACAGGATCGGTGATGGAGTCCCCTACTGTCAGGTGTCCCGATCAACGGTCAATAGGATATGCATCAAGGATGTCCTTTTCGTGACTTCTCTGGAAAGTAATCTACTCTCAGTCAAAAAGCTAGCTAGCCGTGGGAACGTCGTGACATTTAACGGGAACGTGTGGTCTGTCACGAAGAATGAGGTGGTTTTAGCGAAGGCAAGAGCTGAGAAGGACCTGTATCGGCTTGTGACAGCAAATTCTTACTCAGCACATGCGACTCGCGACTCGGATCACTGGAACTGCATTCACGTCTGGCATCAGCGCCTAGGACACCGTGATCCGAATGCTATTAAGCGCTTACAGAAGGAAGGCTTAGCAGATGGAATCCTCATCGTAGACTGCGGTCACCTGCTCAAGTGCACAAGCTGCGTCAGAGGAAAAATGAAGCGGAAACCGTTTCCGAAAGTCAGCACATCCCGAGCTGGGAGCTGTCCTTGATCTGGTTCACACTGACGTTTGTGAACCAGTGAGGGTCATGACACCGAGCAAAAATATATTTTCTGACGTTCGTCGACGATTTCTCTCGCTATACTGTGCTGTATCTGCTCAAATCCGAGGATGAAGTTGCTTCAAAACTACAAGAGTTTCTGGCCATGGTGAAGACCAAGTTCAGAACGTACCCCAAAGTTCTTCGCGCAGACAACGGGACAGAATATACTGAAGGAAGATCATGAGCGATTCTTCGTGATTGTGGCGTTGAGCTCCAGACAACTGTTCCTTACAGGTCTCAACAAAATGGTGTAGCTGAGCGCAGGAACCGCACGCTTTGTGAGGGTGCCCGAAGCATGGTCTTCGGAGCTAACATGCCGAAAATGTTTTGGGGGGAAGCGGTGTTGACAGCGTGTTATCTTCAGAATCGGCTTCCTAGTAGAGCCCTCTGCAGAACACCTTACGAACTGTGGCATGGCAAGAAGCCCAGCCTACAGCACATAAGGACCTTTGGAAGCCGCGCCTTTGTACATGTGCCCAAGCAGAAGATATCCAAATTTGATGCTCGTGCTGTAGAAGGCACACTACTTGGATTCAGTGAAACACAGAAGGGATGCAGAATACTCCTCAAGGTATCCCGGGACGTGGTGTTCGACGAAACTCCCCTCACAGAGAGGGACTGTTCCCAAGCATAACTAGGAGGACCAACTACTCCACCCTCTGCGTCTTTAGGTGATAGAGACGAACACTCGGCTCAGGGTGATGTTGGCGTGGAACTGTTACCAAGCGCACCCGACTCACAGAATAACATCGATCCCGATGGCGTGGATCAGCATCGTGAAAGCATGGAAAAAGCGTGCAGTCCCCGTCATTCAGCGAGGAGTAACAAAGGAGTCCCGCCAAAACGTTTTTCGTACGTCGCGCGTGCTGCACCGTCCACTGATCCTGTCAGTTGGGAAGAAGTCCAGTTGTTGCCTCCTTCTGAAAGGATGAAGTGGATCGAAGCTGCAAATGAGGAAAGTATATCGCTTGAACAGTTAAACACGTGGGTCCTCGTAGATTTGGGTGCAAATGGATCTTTAAAACAATGCTGGATAACAATGGCAACGTGGAACGCTACGAGGCGAGGCTGGTCGCACAAGGACCAGGCTGCTCGTGTTGCTAAACTTATCACCCTACGTATTCTGCTTACGGTGTCTGCCGCACAACACTTAACAGTTCGGCACTTTGATGTGAAAACAGCTTTTTTGAACGGAGATATCGAAGGAGATATCTACATGAAGCAGTCGGAAGGTTTCATTGCAGAAGGGGAGGAACGGCTTGTTTGCAAGCTCCAGAGGTCCCTTTTTGAACTTAAGCAAGCTGCAAGAGCTTGGAACCTGAAGGCAAATTCCGTTCTTCTGCAAGAGGGGTACAGCCGTAGCTAAGCGGATTCCTCTGTCTACTTCAAGGACATAGGAGACAGACGCCTGTACATACTGCTGTAGGTAGATGCCATACTGATTTGTCACAAAGACGACACAGTCATCACTCAAGCCTGGAGGGACATCGAACTTAAGGATCTAGGTAAAGTCAGTCGCTACCTAGGAATAGAGTTGGAAAGTCCGCAAGATAGCTGTTTCCTATTTCACCAACGAAGCAAAATCGACGCGCTGCTGGGGAAGTACGAACTCCAGGACGCCAAACCCAGTCCAGTACCAATGGATGCAGAGTATCTCAACTTCACGGGAGACGAAGGTCTACTTCCCAGCAACGACATATATCACCGAGCCGGTTCGGGAGCTACTATATCTCAGTACGACGGCAAGACCAGACATTGCATGCGCGGCAGGGATTCTGTGACGGCGTGTAAGCAAACCACATCAACGAGATTGGAATGCTGTGAAAAAGCTTCTGCGGTAATTGAAGCGCACCAGAGACTTCGAGCTGGAGCTTTCGGCTGAGCCGAACACGGAATTTGAGATGAATTGTTGTGGACGCTGACTGGGCAGGAGACAAGCAGGGCCGCAAGTCCACCAGCGGATACTTCATACAACTAGAAGGAGCCCTTTCTCATGGTCCACCTGAAAACAAGCATCGGTTGCGCAATCGTCTACAGAAGCGGAGTATGTCGCCGCAGCACTACCATCACAAGAAGTGCTATAGTTCCAAGAACTTCCACCGTCTTTCAGTATTTGCTTACTTAAGCCAACCGTCTTATTTGAAGACAACCAAAGCTGCATTAAACTTGCACTCGCTGAAGGAGTCAACGCGAGCACAGAACATGTCGACGTCCGACATCACCATATTAGGGATTTGGTGCAACGCCGAGTGGTCAGCCTGGAATACTGCGAGACAGCCCAGATGACCGCTGATGCCCTGACTCAACTGCTCCCTCGGCAGCAGCTACAGTTCTTACGAGATCGCATGGGTCTTGTTGAGAAGTAGTTGTCGAGGGAGGGTGTTGGAAAACGACGACAACTGACATTTGGCGCGCACATCTCTCGCGCACCAGTTCTTATGATCACTTGCGCTTTCGCTTTCAGTCAGTAAAGCTGTTCTTACTTTCGTTGCGTGCCTCGTCCCTTTCAACATTGGTTCTGTCTTAAAATCAAGTTCGCAAACCTATGCAGAAATGTCGAATTTTCGCAACGATGCCTCGTATGCATTGTTGTGCTTCATAAACTAAATACGTATTGATATATGTGTGCATCTCCTTCAATGGGCAAGGTCGAGCGATTGTTAAACACCAAAGAAAATATCATGGACACCATTGACAGCTTTTCTGATTACTTTTGTTTTGATGGTTCAGAAGGATTGAAATGAATTCATGTCGGACACGTCTCATAATTGCCCCTGCTCACGGGCTTGTTGGTCAAAGGTGCTACATTGCTAAGAAGCTCATTCGCTACAACAGCGGTTTCAGCGTGTATGCATTGAAATGTTGAAAGTAGCGCTCTGTGTGTTTCCTGCTTTTTAGTGAATGTAAGCTCATTCACTCATAAAATAATAACGCACGCAGTGGGACGCGGGCACCTAGCAATGTAGAATCTCGCTGCAGCAAACGAAGCTGCAGGACGGGATTTCGCGACGTCAGGGCGCGGGAGAGGGAAGCATGGAGAGGCCTTGTCTGTCTAGGCGGTGTTGGCTGTTGTATTTTGTGCATCGCCGTTCCTGGATGCCGTATCCAAAATACGTATTGCATTCCTGCTCTTTATTAGCGGTGCGTGGTTATTGCATATGCGACGCTGTTGTTGAGCTATGAGGGGTTGCTGTTTAGTGCACCGTGAAGGCAAGAAAAACAACGTGCGTTTCCGATTAGTGGAGACCGAAGCACCTAAAACAGTTCGGGTAGACACTATGCACCGTCCTGGGTAGAAGGTGGCTGCAGTATCAAGCCTTTTAAAGAGACAAGGAAGTGTTACTAAGTGTCCATATCGTTCTGGTCACCTACGCAACATAAGTTACAGCACCAACACCCGCATAACAAGTGTCACACGCTACATACTTCAGAGTAACGATAAACAAATCGCGAATCTCGACTGGGTCAAGTCTCACCTGAAAATCGCCTCAACCACGCGCAGGTACGACAGGGAATGCATTGTGCGTCCCGATCGTCTATAAGGCAATCATTCGCCCAGCAAGTAAACAGGTCGTCTTCACTGCAAGAATAGAATTATTCATTCCCCGCAAGGCTCACACTTAAGTTTAAGTTAAGAAACAGACAGGAAGGCTGCGTACCCGCAAGTAAAGGAAAATTGTATTGTTCACACATTTAAATACGTAATTTCCAAGGCGTAAGCATGTCACAAACACGTGAGCACTAGGAACATTAGGTCAGGCGAAGAGCAGGAATCATTATCGAGATCACGGCACCGAATAAACATCTCAAGATACCCTGCCATAAACAAAACTGTCAACAAATCAGGGGTTGTCAGATATAACACAATAATAAATGGCTATAATGTACACAAGGGGCTGTGTACATTATCCCTTTATCACGCAGTAAAATCTATTTAGGCCAAACGGGCAGATGTATAAACACGAAGTTGAGAGAACACTCTGCTGCACAAAAATCTAGCACCCCGTCTGGTCATCAGCGAGTTCACTGCAAAAACTGCGGATGTGAACCACTATTTAAAAAAGTGAAAAAAAAAAACTACAATAGTTGGTACTTTTGAAAACCAAGTGGATAGGAAAGGACAGAAGCCGCCGACATTTCGAACAGAGACTGTCTTCTGCTGGCACCGTCCTCATCATTGGCATGGTATTTAAAGGGTTAGATGTGACGTGTTTAAAGGTTCATGCGAATTGTGGGTCAACAGCCCGGAGGGAAGAAAGGGTCCGTACGGGCTTTACGGGCCGGAGTGAATGGTCGCTTTGTCAGTGTGCAGGGGATTATGTGAACGAAGTGATCTAGGCTCCTGACCGGCTACAGAAAAATGGGGGTTCACGAACACGTGGACGAAACGGGACAACAGGCAAGAATTGGCAAACATAGCGAAAGATAAGGAGGTTAGTGGTTACGTGGGGGAAAATTCAGAACGAGCAAAGTTGTTTGTAATACAAAGTTGTGGCATGCAATAAAGAAAGCAGAAAGCAGTGGCCATGCAGAACATAACCGATGATAATGGAGAGAGAAGAAAAAAAAAACTTTGCTCGTTCTGTTCCGTTCGTTCACATAATCCTCTGCACACTCTAACAAAGCGGCCATTCACTCCGGCCGTCAAAGCCCGTACGGACCCTTTCTTCGCTCCGGGCTGTTGCCCACAATTCGCATGAACCTTTAAACACGTCACATCTAACCCTTTTGAATACCATGCCAATGATGAGGACGGTGCCCAGAAGAACAGTCTCTGTTCGAAATATCGGCGGCTTCTGTCCTGAGGGAACTCCCTTCCTACATCTCTACCGGTTCGCTGGATTTCTACCCATCTAAGTGGATAGGAGCTCCTTGAAGCCTACTTGATTAACAAAGCTAGTGATAAATCTAAGCACACCATCCCTTGATCTCAAACAAGCCGAGAGAATGTATCTCGATAATGATTCCTAGTCTTCACGTGCTCTAATGTTCCTAGTGCTCACGTGTTTATGACATGCCTACGCTTTGAAATTACCTATTTAAATGTGTCAATAATAAAATTTCCCTTAGTTGTGAGTACGCAGCCTTCCTGTCTGTTTCCTCTGTCCTTGTCTCCCTGCTGAAAAAAAAGAAAGAAAACAAAACTGAAGTATGACTTACCAACTACCCAGTTTCTCTATACCCGCAAGCTCATGGCGCTCGGGTTGAACGCGCCGATCTTTCTGTTGTTTGGCTCAATGGTGACGTCGAGAACACCGCTGACGTCACAGGGAAACCAAAATCGGATATGGTTAAGCGCACGATGTCATTGATTAGTAAGATTTAGTATTTCGAGCGCTATCACCTTTGCGTACGTAACGGATAGCGTTGGTGGTTATGCGCCGTGCGCAAATCTCTCTCTTTCTCTCTCTCTCTCTCTGTTGTGGGCGTGCGCAGGACCATCAACGCTGTTACTTAACGAATCGCCTTTGGTAACCATGTACTAAAACTCTCTATTTTCTCTTAAACGGGGAAGCTTCCACACTTAACAGTTTACGTGGACGACAACACAGTCGAATGCATGCAGTCGGAATCCGAATACCCTGCGGAGGTCCGGACTGTCGCTTTAAGGAAAGTGATAGGATAAGTCTACTAGTGCACTCAAACACTGTTTGTGGTGATTTCGCTGCATCACAACGGCATCGCTTGTCCTTGCGTTATTTTTTTTTCCCGGCGAGTATTCGAATGTATTCGGTATGAAAGGGATTGGATCGATTTGATTCGCAACTCGAATATCGAAATTCGTATTCGCTTCGGAATTATAATCCTACATATAAATATTCGCGTCAATATTAAAAAAAATATGAATATTGCCAAGTGAATATCCTGCGAATGTTGTGAATGTGCGAGTGTTGGCCACATACCGAAAGAACCATGGTCATGCACAAGGGCACATGTTGAACCACTTGTTAAGTTGTTGCTAGTGTTTGACATGAGGTCGTGTCACTTTCCAGCGACTTCATCAGAGTAAGTATTCACTTCCGCATTCCAGATCGAGCAGCGCAACACTACTGTTTCCTACACTTTTGTGGCGTCACACTCGCAACATTAAACAAGGTGCTTCACCTAACGTGTCACAAAAAATGTGTTAAAATCTACTTGCATGAGAAGTCTCGGCTCAACGGGACACTTCCGCAATCTTTTACGAAGACCAGGATCGCTTTGGATAAATTTTTTTTGATCGCTTTAATCACCATAAATTTAATTTTCTAAATTCAACTCCGAAATATGCGAATCCAATGTCACGTTGTTGTTTTTTATTTGCCAAAAACAGCGCATGTTGGATCTGCCCCGTACGATCACAACATGGGTGTCCCACCAGAGAGGCAAGAGTTACGCGAAAACAGAAGAAAAAGTCACTGTCCTCTTTCTTTCATTTCCTACTCAGTGCCTTTTTAGATAACTCTGGCTGCCGTTATCATCAGAAGCATGGAAAAAGGCACTGAACGGGCGGTGTCACCGGCGTAGCCGGCAGTTCCTGCCTCTCGAAGCGACGAGTTTCGTTTTTTTTTTTCTTTCTTCGAGGTCTTACCACTATAGCAGGGCAGTTTATTTTGTGATGGAACACGGTATATCCGACATGCATTTTCTGTTTGTGGCAAAAAGGAAAAGAGAACAACACTGCCATTGACACCTCATTGGCATGTTAAAGTGACATTGGCTTGGTAAATTTCGGGGGTTGGATTCAATTAATTAGATTTATCACTACTGAAAACTGATCAAAATGCTCTGGGGTCATGGCACAAGTTTGTGGAACAGAAATACCGTTGACCACATGATTTTTGGGCAAGTAAATTTATATATATTTTGAACAGTTAGGTGAAACACCCGGTATAATACAATGTAGGTAAGCTGAAATTGCCGTATCATTGCACAGTATTGCTGAATTACTATATCTAGGGTATTTATTTATTTATTCATTTATACACAAAATCAAACCACCTTTTGGTTGTCAAGGCATGAATAATGCATCAGGGTTTTACAAACATAAGACAAGTTATTAAGAGTGAGCTGTAAACAGTGTTGTACCCGTTACCGAAATATGGTATCGCGATGCTGACACTCTTTACTTGAGTAAAAAGTATCGAAATAGCGATATCGGATACTTCTTATTTAAAGTAACGGTGTACCGCTACCGTTAGTAAGAAAAAGAAACGCGATACTTTGGGCGATACTTTTCTTTGAAATACGGAGATGTCGCAACTTAGAAATTATCGCCTACGTGACTAGTTTTGCAGTTAAAAGACAACATATTTTCATATGTTGCTCGGAAACGTTATGCTTGACTTTATCAGTGGGTGATTCTTGAAATCGTTCTCTGCCATCCATGCAAGTCGTGGTCTCTCCGGCAGCTGACAAAGGCCAGTGTGACATTTGCGTTAGTGTCAGGGCCCACACATACCATGGAATCCAATGCCCAAAAAATGCTATATCCGAAGTTAACAATGTCACAGTATGTGAGCCTGACTCAGTGCGAAACGGCAGCTTAGCAGTGGAATCCAGAGCGCACTGTCGAAGTCTTGACCTCTGTTCGTTGACCTAAACTCTTTTGTTGAACCCACTGTGGTTATTTCCTTCAGTTTCAAAGAAAAACGGTGAACACGTGTTTGGTATAATTCCATAATTCCGGATACGAAGCACGTAGGCGTCTCTGCAAGCTTCTTGTCGAGGGCTAGGCGGACCAATGAGAATGAATAAGAGTGAGAAATGTGGTCAGTGAAGAAAGGTGGGGCACTAAGAATTATGTGTACCGGGAACGATACAGAGATCGCGTTACATAAATTTGTAACGGAAATACTTTTGCGATACCGACTTAAGAAAGCATCACGATATCGCATGCCGATACCGAGCAACTATCGCTTACTGTAACGACGTTACTTGTAACGGCGATACGTATGACACTGGCGTTTAAAGGAACGAACGGATAGAATCCAAACCAAATGGAGTACATGCAGCGCGTGGTTCATCTATCTTGGTAACTATTTTGCCATCAACAACATCGACATAAGGCAAGGCAATAAAGACAACATTAAAGCAACGAACGCATAGGAACAATACAGCGCGATGGAGTGCATGCAACAATCTGTTCAACAAACTTCGTAACGGTTTTGCTATCCACGACATTATGCGTCAGTTCAGGTCGATGTTTCTCAGGATGAAGGAAACCTTCTGCGCATTAGTATGTGACCTTGGGAAACTGACATACAGTGGTGTCGAGTAGGGTCTGGTGGTAACCCATTGAATGGGATAGTATTCCTTACCGACACGCTTGAAACAATTACTTACCAACTGAATGCTTCAGATTGTGTATTTTGCGGTGAGTTGCAAGCATGGAATGATCGAGTGCAGCGAAGAGAGGAGAGACATGGTCCATATGCGGTGGTGTTAATCGAATTGCCTACTTTAAGTCATTTGAAGTAAATATGCGCAAGGCATAGTGTAAGCATCTAAACATCCCATATACGACGGCCTATTTTAAAATAGGGCACATGGGGATACATAAGCAGATAATAACTTCCTTGTGTGAACTGTCGCAAGGGCCCCTTAAGGTGCAGTTTCCGATTAGCTTTTTGTTATTAATGCTATATGTGTGGTCCTATCGCAGTTGCGAAGTCAGTGTAACAGCGAAGTACGTGACTTCATGAACCGTTCTAAGCGCGATATTGTGAATGTAGTATCCATGACGTAATGGGGTTTTCTTATTAGTAAAGGACATTGGTACCACACTTTGAAACATTCAGCTGCACGTGCCAGATATCCGCCCACTGAGAAAACACGTGTAAGGAACCATCGAGACTGCTGGTCGTCAATAGCCCTAAGTGATTTGCGTAATAAGTTACATGTAGGTGTGAGGTTACCTAATAAAATGTTGAGAAAGATTAAAAAGACAAAAAAGCAAACCCCACCCCAAGAAAGAAGTCGACCCAAAAGTGAACCTTGAGGCAATCCTAATGGTACTGTAATGTCTCGGACTGAATTCACCGATAGAGGACGTACTGATACAATCATCCAATGGTCCAGCCAAGTTATCAATTGGTCGTTATCGAGACACAACTCAGATTACTCAATATCATTCTATATGAGACGTGGTCGAAATACTTTCAAAAGTCTAAAAAAAGTCATTACAGTCAATAAATAATCCCTTCTAGGGAGTTACCCTGTAGTGGGCTAAGCTAAAGAAGTGTTTCACTGAAGTGATGAGGAAGTGCCGAGTAGAACTGAAGTGTTATTCTGTCGGGCAAGATCCGTGGAAAAAAGAAGATAGTGAAAACATGCCACGAGAAGCGTGGCGCCAACTTCGTTGAAGCGTTGCGCCACAGGGTTCTCCCCTGTAGGGACTCGACACGGGCATATGGGGTACATATATCCAGGATTTTCCCCATATCGGTTCAAACTGGGAATTATCGGGCGCCATAATGCCCAATTGGAGCCGATATGGGGAAAATCCTGGTAAATGGGTACAATATTGGACCCGTATCGCCAATGACCAGCCAGTAGGGTATGTGCATATGCAGCATTCTGTGCTGCTTGGGGAACGCCAACGGCCGCCACCTTCAGAAACCAACAGCCTCAATCAGGGTCATCCCAAACAGGGATAAGGGGTTTTCATGCGCTGATATCAAGGAAGAAGTCTTTCCCTCCCCGATAAGGCCACGGACGGCTGACTAAAGCACTTCTACGCCTCTACAATTTTCGTTTGTTTTGCGTGGTACACATCAACAACCGTATCTTGAAAAGTCGGACTGTACCCACATCTATTTCAGTGCAGGACCAGATGCCCCGAGGGTGTGCCACCCAAAGATGACGCATGTTTTCGAAGCCTAATATTGGCACACCGACCCGTCTGGCCTATATAAAGTAGACCACACGATTATAGTTCCCTGCAACTAGAATCATGTACATCAGCTCTCAACCACCAAATAAATTGCACTTAATTTTCCGGCTGTATGTTATTTGCCGTTCGCACGAGGAGGAACTCGTGGAGAGAAGAGACTGATGAGGTCAGGCGACAATCAAGCACATATCCATACAATACCTTTTATTATGATTGTGTGCATACACTGAAAATACAGACAAAGAAAATACCGAACAGCTAGCTGTGTACCACAGTACGTATATGAATATATGTCCTAGAAAAAAGAAAAAGAAGAAAAAGCAGGCACCAGGTGCATACAGAATGCGTGTACACCACAGACTGACGCTACGCTGTTATTTTGTTCACCTTTCGTGTAGGGCCACGCTGTCATCCGCGACAGAAACGTGCTCTTCCTTGTGTGTTACGAAACGAATTTAATGACAATGGATAGTCATGTTTAGTTTCTAATTATTTTGTACAACAAAGAGAGGATGGTTGAGAGCATCTAAATTTTAATGAGAAAATACTTTCACGCAGAGGCTGCAAGACTAACATCAAGTTACAAAAAAAGAATATATAACACATGTTGTGTGTGCTATGCTCCTACACTCTAAACATGTCTGTTATTTTACGGAAAAGGTAAATGAAAACATTACTCAGACGCCGTCCGTACGGTAAGAGAAAGATAGGGAAAAATAATAAAAAAAAGAAAAATAAGAGAAAATTGAGGTCTGTTTACGGTCAGCCTAATGCAGAAAAAAATAAAGAATAAAGTACTGTCAACTTTGTATGTATAGATAGGTAGAAATCCAGCGAACCGGTAGAGAAGTATGAAGGGAGTTGCCTCCAGAGCCAGCAAACGACTGCCGTCTTTCCTACCCACGCGGCCATCCTTTCTAGCCTGAAAAGGCGAACCAGCAGAACCTTATGGTTCACATACACCAGCGCCCCACAAACTGAAAAGAAACACGAATTCAGGTTGTATAACATGATTCTTCATTCACTATTGCACACTATCAATTATTTTGAAAAGTAATTTGTCCGCTCATAATACTGCTGAGGTAATTCCTTGACGTCTGATATTGCTTAATGCTTCAGGCTCGATGCTGCAACTTTCACTAAACTGTAGGCTTGTCAACGTTGAAAAGTCCATGTGTTTTTGACTCCTTATTCATTTCGCAAAATAGGGCGAAGCAATTGCCAAGGCTGTGAAGCCTAGTTCTCACGTACGACAACGGCGCACGGCAATGGCGAACGGCACGGCAAATTGTGTCGTTCCGACGCCGTAATGGCGCCGTTCTGGCCGCCGTCTCACGGCAAAAGGAAGTTGGCCATGCTCAACTTCTGCCGTGCCGTGGTCCCGCCCACATCACATCCAACGAATGAACGGCCCGCACCAATGAAGATGGCGGCTTCTCAGCTTGATGCCGAGAAATTAATTGAACTTGTGAGAAGGTTTCCTTATTTGTATTTTCGCATCCTGATTTTAAGGATACACAGAGAACACGTGCAAGGAGAACACGTGGAAATCCATCTTTGCTCGCCGCGGCTCGTGATGTTCGACATCACGTGAACACGACAGCACGGCGAGGTGGAGAGTCGGCGACACACACGGCGGCAGCAACGGCACGTCACCGTTGCTGTTGCCGTGCGCCGTTGTCGTATGTGAGAACTAGGCTTGAGCCTCAACCTTCCAGGCATACGACGAGCTTCTCTACATGTATGGTCACCTTTATACCAAATGCAACAATAGATATACGGTTTCCCACTCCCCCCCAAAAATGAACAGAATATACTTGAGACATCCTAAGCAACAATGAAGAAAATTACTATTCTCGGCTAGCTATGATAACCAGTAAAAATGAATATCTTACGCCTGCATCAATACAATCTGACGGTTTCAATGGCGGTCACAAGCAGATGCATGAAAGCCTACGGAAATTACACACAAATGTTAAGTGCTACCAAAACAAATCCCAAAACAAATCTAAACCGGAACGCAACCTAAATACACCGTACCCATCAAAAACCACAGAGCTAGCCGTTCTGCAGCCAGTTTACTCATTTATTTTGCGTTTTCGATTATTTTGTGCAGTAAAAAGTTGACTGTTACAAAAAGTACTTTTCCATTAGAAAGCGTGATCCCCTTAAGAACAGACTAGTGAGGTTTATTGGCGCAACAATGGAGTACACTATCTGCGTGTCTCAAGGAGGGAAGAATCTGTCACGCATCGCCTCCGCCTCAACGTCAGCCGCAGTCCTTCACTGCTGTTCAAAGTGGATCAGCAAGCCACACCCTTATGTTCTATCTGGAACGTTGAGGCAGATATTCGTCACCTTCTTCTCGAATGCCGCCGTTCCAAGTCCTTTCGCGACAAGTTCAAGTCTCGCCTGACCAGCCTCGGATACTCCATCTCTCTCTCGACACTAATTGGCACGCGGAGAAGTGGTGTAACCGCTGTGCTTCTTGACTACCTTCCTGATACCGATAGCTGATAGCTTCGGAAAGGCAATGTCGATACCCTCTTAAACCACTGAAGCTTGTAAGCCGGCATGATCTTGCACAGCTGCTGCAACGCTTTAGTCTCTAGATCGCCGATCCGTGGAAGGTCCGTCGCAAAAATCAAATGAAACCTAATCGAATCCGACCCGTGTTTTTTCTGGAGACACCATGTGTGAGCTTTTCTGACATACATATATGATATGTCTGTGGTATATCTGATCTCTCTGATATATCTCGCTCGCGAATAATGTCTTGAAGCGTTTCGTGAAATGGAGCTAAGGCTAATTACGATAGTTTTCGCACAGCTAGTGCTACTGGTGCAACGGTCGTGGTTGCATTGCCAGAATGTCATCTGGCGGACCATAGACATACGTGTATTAATGCGAATTAGGTGTCGCTACTTTGACCGTCGAAAGAGAATGCACAAGGGAAAAAAATATGCTATTCCACGGTACTGCGGCAGTAAGAACTCACCAACTAAAGAGCGTCTCCCACTAAGCTTCGATGAACTCGAGAAGTTCGCATGTTTAACGTTTTGTTGTTGCTTATTTCGTTTCCAGAGGCCTGGTGTTGGCCTGTGTATTACTTCTTCTTGCAATGGTTATCCTCGTCATCGCCGCAAGAACCTGGATGCTCTTCAAGCAAGGTAGGAACACTGGAAATAGTATCTTCCTCAACCAGTATGTGCATGTTAAATGTGAAATAATATAACCTCCTGACCTCCCTGTAGCGTATTTATGCCAAAGCCAAATTTCAGACAGCAAGATATATTGGTGTATCCGACTGCCGAGTCAGTATCATTATTTAGCTAACCACCCTTTTTCTGTTTCCGCTTTTGTGCTGAAAAGTGCAGCCTTACTGGCTTGTGCTCCATGTATCACAGTCATAACCACAAGGCGGCTGTGCGTAAGTGCAGAGAATGCACAGCAGAGATCCGATCAAGAGTGATCCGTTTAGAATCATGCAGGTGATACACTATTTGTCTCTCATGTGTCTGCTGAAACTGATCTGCTGAAAGCGTTTCTCTACTAATTGCTCCCCATTTCTACGACTGTCGTTCTGCCGTGTTGATAGGCATGTTAGCCGCAAATAAGATTTCCCGAACAACATTTCGTCCCTCGTGGCAAATTTTGTGACGGATCAGACTGTTGTCTGTTTCGAACTCAAAATTAGCGGCAACGTTTATTCTGCAACAGTTCCGATTCGTTTGCTCCAAGTCCTGATTTTTGTAAGAGTTGCTCGTCTTTACAGATTCAGGAGACATCCATCATCGAGTCCCATCGACGACGCCAAATGTCATACATGGCACATCCAATACAACGCGTAAGTATTAACATCGATTGAAAAATTTGCTGAGTTAAAGATCACAGACAATACTAACATCCGAAATTCAATCCCAAATGAACCTCAGAGGATACGACGACGCCAAAACTCACACGTAGCACAACCACCACAACAAGTAAGTATGAACATCAATTGAAACATTTGCGTATGTAGGGATAAGAGAAAATATTGACATCCGAATTTTAAGACAATGAAAAAAATGGCTAAGAAGCAACAAGGTCATGAACATTATGTGAAACCCCGACACCATATAGGGAAGACGAAGGGAGACTTGGTGTTGTGCCTGTCCCTTGGTGGTCCGTAGTCTCGAGTATTTACATTATGCAAATTTTAAGATTGAATTTTAAGCATGTAAAGAGAATACCATCACTCATAACGCCAAAGTAACATGGAAAAATCAATTACCCTAAATATCCACGTTGTCAGTCAGACACTCCAGAGAAACGCATTTGATGGCTTTGGTTTGCATCACCGGAAGACGCGACACGGCGTGGCAGCTGACGTCATGGAGATTTCGGCTCCCGATGAACACTGAGATCGCCATTGTCATGTTTAGTGAATTTGCAATCCTTTGTTCCACTGTTCATCGAAAAAGCCTGAAGCCTTGCTCCTTGCTTGAAGCCTTGCTTGAAGGCTTCCAGCCACTTTGAAAAAAAAAAGCCCACGCAGATGAGTAGCTACTTCCTGTTGGACTCTGCATAGTCTATATGCACTCTTTGCCATGCTGTTTCCGGCTCCTCCCATCGAAGTTCCTGACACAAGGGCGCCGTTTCCCAGTGTAGTAAGCACTCCGTGCAGCTATTGACCATCTCATCTATATCAATGCCTGGCCACCACACCAGACTTCTAGCGAGTGCATTCATTCGTGATATTCCGAAGTGCCCTCGGTGCAGTTCCATGAGGACCCTGCTGCTACGGATCGGTGGAATTAACACTCTGTGTGCTCGAAGGATGCAGTCCTGTTGCAGCGTGGACTCTTCACCACCCCAGTTCCACTTCTTGGCTTTGTTGACGCCCGTTTTGAGTTCACGGCTTAGTTCTTGCAGTTCTCGGTCCTTCTTGTGCTCAGGCAATTTCATTGTAGGTCACAGGTAGGCTGTAAACGTACTGTAGTTCAAACAGTTCAGTATCACCCAGTTGTGGAAATCCTTCACTGGAGCGGGGAAGTCGCGACAGGGCATTTGCGCTGCCATGCAGTTTTGTATTGTGGTACTTGATGTGTTACTGAAACCCTTGCGGGTACAGAGCATAATGTTGCATTCTAGCAACCGCTAGTATAGGGATGTTCTTGTCTCGTGCAAATATTGAGATCAAAGGCTTTTGATCTGCACTTGGAGGAAGCTCCTTGCTTACACCGAATATAATGCTTATAGCCTCTTTGTCTATCTGAGAGTACCCTTGTTCAGTCTGACAGTGTCCTTTGTGACACTGTCTCTGGGTACATAAGAAGGAACATTGGTCTGTGCTGTGCACCAGGCAGGTGGCAACTGGCAGACACGTTTATTGCGGCGGCGTCACCTTGATGGCGTCCACAGAGGGTGCAACAGGGCTCCCCCATCTAGAGTTCGTCCGGCTGGGAGACGGTCAGAAGAAAGGGACCATGTCACAGTCTTTCGAGGTGTGTAGGCCTCGGGCTTCAGTGTGGCTGTAGGAAGGGAAGTCAGAGTTACGTGTTTCGAGGGAATGACGGTGCAGACGTACGCTGCCTTCGCGTGATTTCAGGGCTACCTTGTCGGGTTCGCACTAAGGCAGCCGATAGTAGTAATAACTGGACACAGACTGCAGCCAACGCATAACTTCGTCTAAACACGATTTAATTAGTAATTAGAGCTAATTGGGACCACCCTAGATTCATCGGCACCCTCCAGGGAGTCATTACACTAATTGTGGAGCATGTTCTCGTGTCCAGACCAAGCTGTAAGTTGCGGCAACCTCCGTCCATAAAAAAGAAGAAAGAAGAGATAGAAATAGAGTGGAGAGGAACAAGTTATTCAAAAATCAACGACGCCGTGGCGAAGAAAACTGGCTCCGAAGCGCCGCCATGTTGGTAGTTGGCAACGGGCAGTGCAGAGATCGACGACATGTGGCCACTTAGTTGCAAGGCATCACACCAGATGGCGCCACCATCACCGCTCTATGCGAGAAGGACAGAAAACAAGAAGATACTACGACAGGTAAAAATGGCAACACACTGTTAAACAAGTCTAGGCATGCGAGAGAAAAGGTCTAACCGCTACTGCTAAACAGGCACGGGGAAAACTACACATCGGGGAAAAGGCTTAGGGGCGATCGGTTAGGGCCTAACCACTGCGTCACAACACTATGCAGCTAACACAAGGCGGGAACCACTGGGCACACATCACTAAACATGCGCCAACGCGAACAAAAGCTGGCTCACTGCTAAAACAGTGTAAACAATGCGTGTACGGCAAACATGTGAGAAAAGGCTTAACTCGAGCGCGGTCAAAACAACACAGAAACCATCGGCAAATCACTAGTTGGTCATCGCTAAACAAATCTAAACACGGGGGCACGGCAAAGATGCGAGAAAAGAGGCGCGGCAAAACATCACGCAAACATCGGGCAAATCACTCACCTTTTCCCCCCATGGCGACGGTGCAACTGCTCCATCAGAGAGCAGGCAGAACTGAGGGCGGGGCGCGGGGGACTCGAAGCAATTGACCGGCACGCCTGCTCTCCACGACAGCCAGCGAGCAACTGACTGGGACGCCGCGCCGCAGCAGCTACCCACGGGCGCGCTCCTAGCACCCTCTGCGCCACCCACCGCAGGTGGTTTCGGTTTCACTCTATGCTCCTCCCGCTGCGCGCGCGCGCTCCTAGCGACGATGGGTGGCTTCTTCGTTTCGGTTTCGCTCTCATTTCTTTGCGCGCGTTTATCTGTATCAAGGCAGCGCACACCGCGCTCGCGTCATCAATACGTGAAGATGTTCAGCTATCACTCATTTCAAAATTGTTCCCGCACCCATGCTTCTTCGGAAGAAGTGGAGAAGGTATGTTTCAAAAGCGAAAGTCCCCAGAATGAGCTGGTCATCACTGCTTTTCGCTACGTGATAGACAGGGTAGGCTTTGGCAATATAGTAGAGATCTCGCCGGGGCCGCTGCAGGAGATGGTGCGTCGGATCTACGCCCGTTACAAGAACGTCTGTATAACGGTTCCAGACGGACCCCTGGGACTGATGAGCGAATTTGTGAGCTTGGCCAATGCAGAATTCAACTACATCGCTGCAGACACCGTCGACCTTCTCGCTCGTGCCATTCCTCATATTAAGTACGCCCTGCGGAAACAGCGACATTTGCAAGCAGTCTACATCGTGAACTTTGTCACCGACTTATTGAAATACCACTTGGTTATCGACATGCAATGCATTAAACAGTCCGAATAACTTTGACGAGACCCTTTCACTGAAACATCTTTATTGAATACGTACAAAAGAGTTCGTCGATAGATGCCTGCACTTTGTTCCACGGTCACTCGATTCACGAGGACGCTCATGGTCTCTCTTGTCCGATGCTGTACAAGGTGGGGACGTAGTGCTATACAGGCAGGTAGTTGGGCTATCGCGGTGGTTGCTGGACGGCTGTTCCTGTGCTGCATGATATGCGGCGACAGTGGCTATCGCTTCCTGAACAACAATACCATACATAGAATACACTCCCTCAGAGCAGAGCTGGACTACTTACATTTTGCTCCACAAAATGGCCCGCATCGCGGATGGATGCCCTTGTGGGCTTTCGATCCACTGTCGTAGAACCAGAGCGCCTCATCCACCTCCTCCTCGCATTGCGCTGGTGTTGCGCTTGAATTTGTTTTTAGGTCAGTTGGTCAATTGGTCTACAAACGAGCAAAAAAGTACACCTTTGAACCGCAAACGTGGCCGTGTGAGAACCTCGCAGTTGAAGAACGTTGCCGATTTGTGTGGAAAGCCATCAGTTGGCCAAGCAGAACCATGACACAACTTCAGGAACGTTCAAAGGAGCATAACCATTGCAACTGATGTAATCGTCGCCAACAAAGTACTGCAACACATAGAAGGTGTGATCCTGCTGCCGGTCCATACACATATTGAGCCCGGAAGAAAATATACAAAAAAGGAACAAGAAGGAACAGTGGGCGGGCCACCTACACACAGCAGAAGTCTTGGCAGTCTGTCCCAATTTCCAAACGAACCCGTGATTCCACATAGAACCCCCCGGAGTGTAAGAACCCAACACAGCATTCTAGCTGTTTGCCGCAGTGACTGGAAGCAGACGTATTCCAATAATTGCGGTAAATGGCTTGTGGTTCGAATAGAGAACGAACTATTTGGCAGAGCTGTGATGGTGCAACTTCTTTATGCTTAAAAATCATGCAAAGAGGTTCCTTCTGCTTGTGGGCTTAATATCATTCGGCGCATGTGGCATCATTCGGCTCATAACTCGCATCATTCGGCATGCGAGTTTTAGTATGCCGTTGATAAGGTTATCGTGCCTATCGGAATCAATTGCACTGGTGCGTGACTCAGAAACACATCCGCTGATTGGTTCTGGTTGATACGATTCGACGCAAGTCACATTACCAACGTTACCAACGACCTGCTAAACCGCTCTGTTGTCTGCCAAACGTGGACGAATGACTTGCCACTAATGAATCCTTGCCACTAATCTTGTAGTAGATCACCGCACCAATGCCTAAGTGCATCCTCCGCCAAGTAGACGGTCTTGGTGGGGTCGAAGTGTGTCCAAGGATCGGTAGGCCAGACATATCGTCTATTATCCTGAAGGACTTTAGCGCATGCAAGTGAAAGGCAATCTCATAATTCCAGAGATTCGGAAATGTCTTCACAGTACTCTTCACTATCCGCAGTACCGAACAAAATAAAGCTCGGTCACGGTTTCCGGCGCTCGCATATTAGCAAATGCCAAGACATATGCGGTGATAGCTGAAACTTCTTTGCCTGTGCGACTTGTCCTAGATGTTTGACCTCTACTGACGCTTTTGAAGTCGTTGAAGAGCGTTTCAGGTTGCAGAGTTGATGAACTAGCTGCTACTTCCATCAAACCCTCACATTTCAACGGCATCGAATGATTAGGAAGTGTCTTTGTTGAGAGTTGTTGAGCAGTGGGATCTAGGCTCAGCTTTCCCAGCTTAAGTCATATATCCCTCCATTATATTACACAGTAATAGTGTGTCGACCATTAGTCGAACCTCTGTCACGGTGACGTTTATGCCAATACTTGATCCTCATCTCGAAAAGTCATCACAGTGTTCGCAAGGGATGGACCAATAGAATCTCCGAATCCTCGAATCCCATTGCCCAAAACGGCGAATAAGAGCATTTCGATCCACCAAGCCATTTATTTGTATATTTTTAAAGGTTGCGCCTCCGGTGTCCACAGAAAACCAAATAGATCTGTGTGGTGTGTGGTTGCATTGTTCTGGACTGAAGGAGTTCAGGAAGGAACTCTCCCATTACACGCTTAAAGGCAATATGGTTTCGGTTTTGATCGTTTGTTACTTTTATTGAAACAATGCATACTCGGGAGTTTCTCCTGCAGTCGATGAAACAACGTCATAGTTTACATTTACGAAGTCGATTCTAGAATCGTAGGCGTGGTGGAGTCGCAGAACCGTCTTTGGATTTGGATTGGTAAAATTGTGGATTCGTCCTACTTCTAGTCCTTACCTGTCGACGGCCATATAACGCATGAGAAGTTCCCTTCTGCACACGCGTTGGCTATGTACCATTTAGAAACCAACTGTACAGCTTTCCTTTGTGAAACTACAGGAACACTCGACAATGGAACATTTCTTGTGTTCCCGAATATCGGCACTTGGCACTTTACTTACATGTGTTGATGTGGGTGTTGTTCGCGTTGACGAGGCTCTCGTTCTGCCTGGAGAAAGGCTTCGGCGATACGTAAGGCATTATTGATACCAACGACACTTGTTGAGCAAAGCGAGCTTTGAGTCGCTGATCCTGTAAAGTGGTAATGAAAGCCGTGAAAAGCACGGAACGTGCAAGAGTCTTATTTTTGTATTCGCATAATGTTACGCCGGACCGCTGCATGCAAAGACAATGGCGTTTCATCTTCAAAGTTTTACACGTTTTTTTAATGCCCGGTTACGTCTGTTGGAAATATTCGATGGGACTTCTCTCATCACTTGCGGACGGATCAACGAGACTCGAACCGTGACACTCTGTGCTCCCTAGAATCGCTACGAATTGTCCAATCGACAACTGGCGTGTTTCCAAAAATGAAGGAGGCACACGTGAAGGCATCTCTTCCGGCTAAAGGCCAAAAGTCCGTTGCACAAAGAGCCTCGAAGTCCCAGCAGATGCTTGCACAGACTGAGTAGCACACGAACGTCTGCAGTAGCAGATGAAGCAAGGAACTTTGACTGATAGTATTCATTAAAATGAAGTTATTCGCAGTGCGGTTCCAAACTCGAAAACCTCAGTCGTACTGACTCGTGTCAGATGTAGATGTTCAGCATTGCCCCGCTTTTAGTCTTTGTCATCTAACTCATCATGTAAATCTGTTATCCTGGATCATCTGATTGCTCATAATTGTAGATAGCTTTTAACTGCCGCACTCACTTGTTATCGTCATCCTCCCCTCTCTCTCTTATCCTCATCTCTCACACACTCACCATAGTTATAGCACTCTTTTCCCTTTACCGCTTTCGTGCCACTACACCCATACTGTCTCTCTCTTTGACGTGCGCGGGTTGGGAACGCGCACCATTCAGTATCGCCGGCTAGCACAACTCCACCCGTTATGCGCCTTTAGACGCAAAACATGCCGATCACTTGGTAAGACGATGGCAAAAAGTAAATGAACTGAAAAATTACTATTTGGCAATAGAAATTGATATCGATTAGCTGTAGTCCGTTCCATCAAATTAACGCATCAATGTAACTCATACCAAATGTTATTTTAACTCATAATTCACTTCCGGTCATAAAAATCTAATATCTGCATAAGAACGAATCCTGCACCAATGGCGGGAGAGTACAAATGTTGTGCTGCTGTACAACTGTTTATGCACGTTGGCCCCACACAGTTCCCATTGAATCCATTTCACGAGGCGCACTTAACCTTCAACATGAAACAAATAGGAGCTAGAGTAACACGTAAATATGAGCAGAGTGCCACTGATGCTTTCATATTCAATTACAGCTACAGGCGTCCCCTGACCGACGAAGAACTGACTAACTGGCTGAAACGCGTCCCATCACAGTCCTCTTCGTCGGTGACCACAGCTACAGTACGATATCGAAGGAACAATTCCTGATATATGCACAAAGCCAGCTTAATATGGTAAGTGTGAAATAGATGTACGTACTGCGTATGGTGGGAATGTGTAGAGAGAAGGTATGTTTCTCACATTGTGGGAGAGGTTGTCTTCATGATAGAGCTTGCTGTGAAAGCTATAGAACTCTGTACTTTTTTTAAGCAAATGGATACGAAATACTTGATTGAGTCCACTTCCTGAGTTCACCGGACCCCAAACTCAACAAAATGAACTTGTCCCGAATTCATCACTAGGATGCATTCTACTTGCTGTGATTGTCCTGCTTGTCCTACCGTTTCAGGAAAACAACTTGATTTGATCATGATGATGGTGATTACCCAGCCAAATACGCGCCCTCCACTATGCAAAAAAACACCAGAGTACCTAAAGTCAGGTGTAGCAGGTATGCGTCTGCTCTACCGGGTGTTTAACGAAAGGACCTCGGCTGAATAATTCGTAAACACCAAAGCGGACCTTTCTTTTTGGTTAAGACATCTGCCGTGAACTGAGTTGTGAGCGGCTCATTTGCATACTCTCACGAATAAAATACACATCCCATTTTTCAATTTTATTTCACACACCTACGGTATATCTGTTTTATGTATGGGGACCTTCAGCGAGAAAATTCGTAAAAAAAAAAATCGTCGACGCATAGGACTTTTTCGAGCAATTAATCGGTTTCGGTTTACATATTTCTTGCGCGGAGTAGTGCACCAATGTGCTCTTTCAATCAGCTATCCGGCTGTCTATGTCGTGTTCATCCGATTAGTACATAACACGGGGCGACGGAAGATTAGGAACAGCAGCAAGATACGCATTGCTATGCTTGGCATTCTATATGAACGTGACACGTTTGTTTTTTGTTTCTTTGAATATGTTTCGCTGAAGGTGCCGATACGGGAAACAGTTGTCTTGAATGCGTGCAAGTAAACTTTAAAAATTAGGATGATTGACTACTTAGTGAGCGTGTCCATATGATCCGCTCACGACTCAGTTGATGACCCATGTCCCAAGCATGTTTACGAAAAAAAATTTCTTCGATGGCCCCACCTCTTTACGAACTATCAGCCTGGAGACCTTCGTGAAACAACCGGTATATGCCGCACTGCAAGAATGCCGTCTACTCTACACCCTTTCTCCTGTAGGACGATATATGTGCAACTGACTTCCCGCTGTCTTAATGACCGGCTTCCTGACCATAAACGAAGCGAGAAATGCAGAAACTCCGATGTCTACCTTCATCATCTAAGTTTCCGGTCATGTAGACTAACACGAGTACTGTTTGCCATGAGACCATCGACAAACAAACAAAACTCTTGCATTTAATAAGTTCTTTGCTTCTGTATTTACGCGTGAGGACGCGTCTTCTGTGCCGTCTCTCCCTCCTTACTCATGAAATGATGCCACCCGTCGTGATTAATGCTGATGGAATAGTGAATATCATTGACAGATTAAAGCCCCTGCCGCAGGTATTGACGAATTAACGCAAAAGTACTCAACAGCATTAAAAACCCCTGCAGTAGCTTCCTGTCCCTCATTTTCTCCCAATCATTACTAACTGGCCGTGCCCAGCGACTGCAAGGTAGGCAAGCTCGCCCCGATCTTTAAATCTGGCGAACGTAACCAGCTGACGAACTATCGTCCCATTCGCCTTACTAATGTCTGTTCAAAAATAATGAAACACGTCCTATTTTCAAACCTAATATCATTCTTGGAAACTAATAACCTTCTCTCACCATTCCAACACGGATTCCGCAAAAATTTCTCGTGTGAGACACAATTATCTAGCTTTTCTAATATCTACTTTCCAACATGGATCATAACTGCCTAACTGACGCCATTTTTATAGACTTTTTCAAGGCCTTTGATCGTGTGCCTCATGAACGATTACTTTACACGTTAGCCCGCCTACGTATAAACCCGCCCGTCGTTGCTTGGATTCGCGATTTCCATGACAGACATGAATACACATCTGTCAATAATTGCTCTTCCCCTGGGTCACGCGTTATCTCAGGCGTCCCACGGAACTGTCTTGGGCCCACTCCTCTTTTTGATCTTCATTAACGATCTACCTGATGGTCTGTCTATTTGCCGACGACTGTGTCATTTACAGAAAAATATCTTCTCCTCCGATCAATCACTGCTTCAGGACGACCTTCGCCGCTTCAGAACTGGTGTTCCGGATGGCAAATGAAACTAAACAGCTCGAAGTGCAAGGTCGTTCATTTTACGAGAAAACGTTCCTAGCTTTGCTTATTACATTAACGACCTCCCCATTGAGTCCGTAACCTCCTTAACTTATCTTGGAATCACCTTCATCTCTGATATGTCCTGCAAGGAACACATAACCAAGCTCACCGCCTGTCGCTTCATATGCTCTAATTATTCTCGTCATTCCAGCATAACAGAAATGAAATCTAGTCTTTAGTTACTTCTACTTAACATCCATCGCAAGGTCGCACGTCTCACACTACTACACAGAATTTACCATCACCTTCCATTCCTTAAGGACATCCTCATAACACCGCTTGACTACGTGTCATCTCGCATTGATCATCCATACAAAATAAGACGTCCTCAATGCAGAACATTAGCTTACTCTAACTCATTTCTGTCTCTCGCAATAAGCGAATGGAATGGTCTACCCGAATCACTATTAAACATATCAGGACAGTGCTTCATTTGGCTCACAATTGTCATCATATCTCCTTTGCTAATGTGTTTTTACTACGATGTTCACTTTTGTATTCATATTTTTTTGCATTAATGGCTTATTATGTACGGTGTACTTTTTGTGGCTCTCATTTATTTGAATTATTATTTTTCTTTTTTCATGTAAATTCAGGTTTGCATCATGTTTGTAAATGTTCATATTTTGTCAATTTATCCACTCCCTTATGTAAAGCCCGCTGGGCATTTAAGGTGAAATAAATGAAATGAAATGAAAAAAAAATTCCGCATAGCATTGGCGATTGTGTCGACGGCAGGTTGTGTCAGGCAGGTTGTGTCAGTCTCTCTGTGGTCCTCGCCCCGGGTGCTTCGCGACTTCGTTTGTCTTTTTATCCTGTCCTAATTGAATGTTTCGCAGATTTCCCTCTCTGCACTAGATTATTCTTTCTACTTCAACATTCGGGGAATAACTGTACCATAAGGGAAGCGAAAAACAAAACCGTAAAACAACCTTGTCTGCCACGGAGTTTTCTTCCGTGTTTTGTTCATTTCTAACAGCTCAATGAATCACCATATCCGGCGACATATTCTCTTCTGAAGAGCTGTCTATGCGACTTCCTCTCCCCGCTCCATATCTCTTGACCTTATATATTTGCAGGGGTGTGATTTCTGAGCCGATTGCGCATTTTTGCGCCCGGGCGATGTCCTGCTACATTCTGTTAAAAAAGTCAAAATATTTAATTTCCTGCGCCGCTGTGCACCAATTATCCCCCCCCCCCCATATTGAACAGCAACAATACTAAAACAGAAGTGCGTGCTTGCACTTGCGATAGCCTAGCTCACGCGTCCACCTAACAATAGTGGCTTTGTCGACTATCGAGACAGTTCAAGCCATACTACGCTATTTATCTAATCCAATCCGAGTCCACATGGTTCCGGTTGTGCTTCTGGTGATACACGGTCTGCGGGCGCGCTCAAACACGTATTGCGGTACCTACATGGCTTTGGTATTGTCGAAAGTAACAGGTAACACAGCCCTCGAAGCTGATATTACAGTCGTACCCACTGGAGAGACAGGTGCAGCGGCACAGTGAACTACGCAATGGCCAGACTGGGCCGACCGAACCCCAAGCGCATGCTCTCTTAATCTGTCATTCACCCACCTCGCAGCGGGCCAATATAGCATCATCCACACTACAGTTGTATCTAATACACTACTCCTGTTCTGCACTAAACAAAATCCCCTGCATGCTTCTTCCCGCAACACGGGCGTTAAAAACTCGACACCGTCTATGAAGCCTGCACCACTGACGCATCCTGCTCCTGACTAATCTTCTTAGGTTGATGGGATAACGCATGCACTACGGTAACCCTACCATCTCCTCTCCCAGGCTCACGCTACGCTCTCCTCCCTTCCCTTAACAGATTGTAGTAAGCTCTCGCTCACACAATTCAAAAATTCATGAGTGTCAGCCGAACGAGACATGGCCTTCTGTCGAATAAAATAAAAAGGAATAAGGTGCAAAAAGTGCTGCAAAGTTTTACAGGACGGGCAGCAAGGAGTCACACAGAAACAAGCGCCAAGTGGTGTTTTCAGTGTTATTCTCTTCCGAAGCCAAAACAGATCCTATTAATTGCTTAGAACTCGACCAACCGTAAATTCGAGTGCCTGCTCGCCTGCGACACAAAACCAAGGGTGAGCTGTACATGTTTCTTTCGATTACGAAAAGAAAAAAGAAATACTTGAAGCGAGGAATTGATCGAAGTATTAGCTCTGGATCACTATGTCTATGTTTCTTGCAGTGCAACATAACCGCGCGTTGCTGTCCTTTCCACGAGAAATGCTCCATGTATCCTCAGTCATCCTTTTGAAGCCAGAGAGTTGTACGTTGGAATACTCTTTATTTAAGAGAAATGTCTATCATGACTCAGGATCGGCCGGAAAAAGCAAAACAGAACAAATGTGTTAGGGAGTCTGAGCATGTAAATTAAACGAAGTATCATTACTCTCGCCCCGCTATCCACCTATAGGGGCGGGCACAGGACGAATCTGAATTAAGAACAGTCCACGAGCGTTATCCCTAGGACGTTCTGGGGATACAGCTCGATACATGATGACACTGTGAGGACGTCATGAGGATCGTGCGTGTTCTCGGGCATAGCATCTGCTGTAGCAACCGGAAAATGGTGATTTAGGGCATCTGGGATAAACCACAGGATAAAAATGACCACTTACTTGGTTTCCCGGTTGAAGGTGAACAGTTGCCGTATTATGCAACCTTGAAATGCATTCATTGATTTATTAGTTGCCTAAGAACAACTACATGAATGACAATGGGATGAGGTGATTCGCCGCAACAAGTCTAAGAGCGATGACGGAATACATAGGGAAATGTTTAACCTTAGTAATTTAATAACAGTACAATATTAACAAGAGCAGGAACAAAGATTTACAGAGACCACATGAACAAAGAAATCAACGATGAAAGTTAGTCGCTGAAAAGGTTAGCCAGCTGTTCAGCTGGTGTTTCGAAGGCATCTATCCGGCTGTCACGCACCCCTATTTTTTTTTTTTTTTTGCTGGTAACTGCGCCTCCATTGTACTGAATACGGGTAAATGTCGATCGTGTCGTACGATAGTTATGGATCATGAGAACGATTTCCTGCAGAGTACTTAGATTTCGCGTTAACCATTTCATGGCCTCTTTAATGCCAAACCCGCAGCGCGTTATCCTCTCTAGTAAGCTCCTACATTTGACCCATATTGGCAAAGCATTACACGCAATTTCAAGGTGTCCTCGCATTTTATTTGTTTTGTTTTGTTGAAGTTCAAGGATTGCCATCGCGTTAGTCCTGGGTGCCCCGTATTTTCCATATTATGAAGTAGATGAGGACACCTCGGTTCACCCGGAAAAATCAGGTCAACTAGTAGAG
The DNA here is from genome assembly GCF_037126465.1 of Ornithodoros turicata. Classification (NCBI taxonomy): domain Eukaryota; kingdom Metazoa; phylum Arthropoda; class Arachnida; order Ixodida; family Argasidae; genus Ornithodoros; species Ornithodoros turicata. The sequence goes on from NC_088201.1 coordinate 226,647,151, forward strand.
GACAATTCAAAATGATAACGGGCATTCCAAAACGTAATTAAAAGCTTTCTCGTGGTCAACACGCGAAAGTTCAAGCTTCAAAAGGAAGCTTCATTGCTGTTTTTCAGTTATGTGCTTTGCAGAAAGTCGCTGAGAGAGCCCACAGCTACCCACATTTGCAGCGGAAAATGTTGCAACGTTGCGAGATCTCTACTCACAAACTGAACACAGAGCCACCACTGTATATGTCCATGTCCGGTACTGCCATGTACAGCTTGAGACAATAGTTGACATGCACGGCACTGGCGCATGTCTTCATCGCAGAGGTCGTCTGCATTATACCAGGAAGAGGTCGAATATGAAACTTTTTTGTTGTTCCGTGTTAGCGCCGCGAAGCAACTGTGGCTATGAGCGGCGTACAGATGTGGACCGGTGAACAGGGAATAGCATAAAGAAGTTGGGGGCAGGGGAGTTACTATGCGTGCTGGGCCGACTTCAGGGGGAACTGGAAAGTCTCAGGAAAACCCTGGGAAAACCTCAGACAGAACAGTCGGCGGTAGGATTCGACCCCAACACCTCCCAGTCAAAAACGGGTGACTGACTATTCTATTCATGTATCAGTATGTGTGTCCGCCCTTGTTTCCTGTTTTGATGTCACTGCAATGTAGACATGCGGCACGGTGCTGTCCCGTGCACTCTTTTCCCCAAGCTGTACAACACTGCTTAAACCCCACCCAATGGTTGGAAAAATGATTTTCGCTCTGCGTGGAACTCGCCATTAGCCACACTATACGATGTTGTTGGAACTTATTCTTGGACGAAGGTAATTCTTTTCTGTAATTTTTACCGCTATGTAATCTACGAAGCTCGAATCTACGAATTTCGACGCGTATGACAAAATTCGACGGGTATGGCAAAAACACATAATATACGAATTAACGGACACTGTCTATCTCTCTTCCTATGTTCCAGATCAATGCAGCCTTTGCAGAAAATAACATCAAGCTGAAGATGAAAGTATACGACACCTATGTGGTACGATTTTACACTCGGCTTCCAGACATGCATTAGCATTAGTGGGCCTATTCATACAGAGGGCAACCACTGAGCCAAGGTCCTGTCATGAAACCAGGTTGAGGGCAAGGCAATTTCATAGCAGCAACAAATTATTGGAACATGTTTGCAAGGGGCGTTGATATCGCAGTGTTCTGTGTTTCAAATTCAGTACATCATTAATGGGCAAAAATAAGGCTACTTTCGTTTCCGACCCGTGTTTCGCTCCGACAGAGAACCCACCAGTTTCAGACAGTCCTTCCCCTTTGGTATTACTTTCGCAGACACTACAGGGCCGCATTTACAAATGTTGCTGATGAGCTACATTTCGTTTCAAGTCTCGCCTTCCGTCGACACGCTATCGGTTTTCTTGTTTTACAGCAGGGCCTTGTAGGTCATTATTGGCTCAAGCACGACCACTGCCTCATCTGTTATGGCGTATTAGTGTTCATGTTGCTACATTTGACAGCATACACCGAGTGGATATAGCTTGGGTATCCTTACTACGTGAAAGTTAACACGTGTCAAAGTCATCGAAACTGAAACACAATCGGCAATTCTGTCTTTCTCAGTTCAATAAGCTCCCATGGCGCAACGCGTGCTTCATTCAGCACTCTGATTTCTTGCAATCGTCCATTCTCAAACCCATGTAGTGCAATTCTAAACATTTTAGGTTCAAAATATAGGACGATGGCTTGTCTTTAAGCCGCGGTTAGTAAAGTTATGCTCTGTACTCTTGCAATCAGACTCACTGCTGGAAGCAGTTCAGAAAAACTGAAGCCGAGTTCAACTAGGTAAAGAACACTTCTGTCGAGAGTAGCTTTGTGGGTTCCTCAGGAAAAAAACGAAAGCAGCGGAAGGACAGTCCCATTAAAAAATCTGAGCCTAAGTCACGGAGCGACCACACTGGCGGCACTGATGATGATAAATATTGAAAGCAACGGAATTTCATGACATAGGGACACATGCATGACTTTGTTAACCGTGTGTATTTCCAGCTGAATGAGGAACAGGAAAGAAACCACCTCGTGGAAATTCCTGGGAGACAGTTTCAGTCAATTGACTTAGAGAGAACCTCTGAGAGACTTAAGGGAAGAATAGTTGAATACCCTGGGGTCAACGAGTCCGACATCGTCTACGTATTTACGAGGTGAGTTCGAGGGAATAACACACGACGCAAGATGCCTCTCCTAGATCGCAGACCCCTTACAAGAAAATTCAATGCAAGTCGTTTCACGCCGAATGCAAGAGAATGTGTTTTAGCATAAACAGTTGCCCATTGTTCAACGTGCTTACTATCTAGGTTTTCACCAAAGCTATAGTTCTGTTTATATATTCTGCTGGTGTGCTGCTATCGTTCCGATCTTCAGTGCGAAAGTCAGCTAATGGTCATCAAAATGGCTCCATCGAAACTTAACGTGTGTCGTTTTCAGAAAGCTCCTCAGCAAGGAAGGTTCTCAACAGACTAGTTGGGGTAAGTATACAAGGCAGAGCAAGTAATAACCACACCTTAGCAGGGACAACATTGGGCCAATTATGTTACATGTAGGGCTTGGCGGCCTATAATACGGCGACATATTGGGCTTCCCGACCTCCGACGCATGGTGCTATAGGCAGTGAGAACTAATAATTATTGCAACCAATTAACTATACAACAATTAATTATACAACCCAAGTTTTACACAGAAAATCCGCGGCAAGTTTTGCACTTTTTACTTTAAATAATTTTAAATTTAAATTTTGAATATTTTTAAATTGTGCAAAATCTAACTCAATGCAATACTTGACGTGGATTTTCTATGTTAAAGTCGGGTTGTAGAAAAAAAAACTAGACCCTGTTGAAAAAACTCATAAGCTAATCTGTATGAGCATGCTCATAAGGCTGATATATGTGTTTATTGTATGAGCAATCATACAAGTGTATGAGCAATATGAGCAATATGAGCAATATGAGCAATATGAGCAGATCTGGTTTTGCTCATATGCCAGGTGCATATGAGATTTGCACATATGGTTACGAGCACGTTCTCATAAGCTTATGTGCAAACCTCATATGCATATGTGTGAGCATCACTGAACCAGCTGGTTCAATGACCTAGGTCATTGTCCGTTAACATGAATGACTGACAGAGGAATATTGAAAGAGGACTTTTATTAACACACCTGACAATATTTACAAAGTGTCATCGGACTGCGGACCGCGTCTCAGATCCCTCAGGAAGCTCGCGAGGTGCTTGTTCACCTGCTTCTTCCTCTTCTCCAGGGAGGCCTCCGCGGAGGGCTTGTTCGTAGCATATTTGACGAAGGCGTCTGTCGAAAAGGGTGGTGCTAATTAAAATGCTGTAACAATACTTTTACAACAATAAATGTAACAATTTTTTACTTGCCTTGCCATGCATTCAGTTTGTGTTCTCTAATTCTTTACAAAATGTTTGTGCCAGGAAACAATGAATTACACGCTTGCTTATTGTTTTGCACAGAGTTAACGCAGTGTACAGGATACACTAAAACCAACTATAACTATAGAGAACTTAGACCGTCACTTAAACAGAGAAGCCAAAAACCACTAAGGCAGTTACAGTCTGACTAAACAGCGTATATACAGTATAGGCAATCTGCAGTTGATTATGGCCACTAAGATGCAGTGCACAACTTCAGCCCTTAATATGAAAGTGTGATCGCAATTTTTAAGGCTGGTATATCCAATACCTGCATTAAAATGAGTGACAAAGCTTGTTGTTCATGAAATGATGGTTGACTAATTTTATCACAGGAATAACCATGCAGAATGAGAGGTTCACCAAGTCAGCCTCGGTATGAACCACTTTATGGTTGGTGGCCCCATTCCTTATAAGTACACCATAAGACCACGACTTTACAGTGATGCTGCTAATGGCCCACAGCCACAAGCAATTGTAAAGATACTACAGCCCCAACATAAGTATATCTTGTGTTCTAGGCAAAATGTCACCTATGCTGGATACCTACTTGAAAGCGCCTGGAGTTTCACAGGAGTTAGTGGTTGCTTTGCAGTGGCACCCATCTTAGAAAAACGTCGGCACGCAATGCCAGTGACACTCCTGTTCCTGAGCGTGTCCAGATCCCAAAGGGAGCGTGCCATGTCTTTGCAAAACCTAGCATCCGTTTTTGAACGTAGCATCCACGAGAATTTTTCTGTGTGCATAAAGATGTTGTTGCCCAAATGGATCTGCAAAAAGGGCAAGGAAAGGTCATTTTCAAGTCCTCACAAGTAAGTTGTGACCAAATCGTGACATGTGCAGCGCTTTTTTCATCCTTTAGAGATACTTCATCAAAAAAAGCTGTAACAGGCCGGTTTCACGTCAGTTCAGGCAGGGAGGTCCTATCAACCTCTCGGATTTTCATTATTTTTTTGATACTCAGAAGCTCATCGTACATGATGACCAACAGCGGTAAAATGAATAATTTCTATGGAATAGTTTTCGGGAAAAAAATCCAAAAAATCCAACCCTGAATTTGAGTATTTCAGTTTTGCCATGTTTGAACGTGTATATCTGAGTCTCGAAACATACTGCAGTGAAATTTTTTTATGCTTTAGTATGCCTACAGGCCAGCAGACAAAGCGCAAATTTTGGCGCGCAGACGAAAAGGTCTAACATCGGGCCGTGTCCTGGCAAAATATAAATGAAATAAAAAGGGGCCTTTTCGAGAAACGGACACACAAAATCCGTTTTTTCTAAATATACCTTGACATTTGTTTGTTTCAGCAGATACCTGTGGGGGTACACGCACGATATATATACCAGATGAAAGAGCATTAAAAGCTCAGTGAAGTGATACCAATAGGGTGGTGAGGAATATCTACAGTCAGAGAAATCATGCGTCGACGTTGGAACAAAACCGCACTAGAGAGCACGTTCGCCATTTCTTATATCAGAAAGCACTGCTCCTGCGCGCCAAAATTTGCGCTTGAACTGCTGGCCTGTAGGCATACTAAAGCATAAAAAAATGTCATTGTAGTATCTTTCTAGACTCGGATATACACGTTCAAACACGGCAAAACTGAAATACTCTAATTCAGGGTCGGATTTTCTGGATTTTCCCCCGCCGAAAACTATTCCGTAGAAATTATTCATTTTACCGCTGTTGGTCATCATGTACGATGAGCTTCTAAATATAAAAAAATAATGAAAATCCAAGAGGTCGATGGGACCTCCTGCCTGAACTGACGTGAAACCGGCCAGAAGCTACATGGCATTTGTGTAGGAGGGATAGGCGGCCAGGCACAGTCTTGCCGAAATAGTTTAAGTGAATGACTAATTACTTAAGATTTTGTAACTGACTTATTAATTACGTCTTCAAGGAAATGAAAGCCAGCAGAACCGAACCTGATCGTCATTCATTTCCGTCGCTTTTAGGGTGCTACGACAAGTTACGGACAAGGACGATGGACTTGAATAATGAGTGACTCTAGTTCTGCTATCACACATTTCCTAGCTGCCATCTACTTAAAGGAGCATGGAAGTGACAATGAACGTGACTCGAAATCCTGCTTCATTTGTGCAGCTCTCCGCAAGGAGTCACCATGCAAAATAGTTCCGATCTGCGGAGTATTATCAGTGCGCAATAAAATTTACGATAAACAGTCGAAGAACGGCAGTTGCCGGCGAACCCCGCGTGACGTTGATGCTGCTCGGCGCCTTTTTTCTCTGTCTTGTCATCTTGGTTCAAGCGCAGCTTATACATGTTTCTGCTATGCCGTTGGACGTCGCTGGTCACGTACCGTAGCCCGTGATAAGTCACGAAGCCTTCGGCTTTGCTTCGGCGCTCTTCGGATGTGGAGGGTTCTCTAAAGGTGTGTGGAACAAAGCCTCGCACGTGCTGTCTGGGTTATCTGCGCTCATTGTTCTTTCACAGCACCTCATTTTATGCATTGTAGAAGACGTTACAGCGAAAACCTAAAAATATTTTTGGGGTCACTTCCCTGCTCTTTTAATCAGTCAAAGAACAAAACAAAAGCTTTAGTTTTTGGGTAATTACAAGCTCCAATAAAGCGTCCGCCCTGACACATAACATGCCAACAGAAATGGTGACGTTGCTGCTATCATAGCTTTATAAAAATCTGTGGGCAAAAACCATGTACATGTGGGATGTTCAAGCAACCATATTAACAACTCTAGGCCAGTCTCTGTTCGTAATATCGGCAGCTCTCATCCTGAGGCAACTCCCTATCATACTAACAATTCTGTTATACAATGGTAACAAAAGAAAAGTATGAGGTCAATGATGCTGCATCTCTTTTTTTTCTATTTCTCGACAATGTTTCCTTTTGGGCCATGCAGGCTTGCTTCGAACAAAAATCCACGAATGCTGCTGCTGATGATTATGACTGGAGTTTTAATGGCACATCGACAACACAGGTCATAAAAAAATCCACAAATGCTTGTGCTGCTGAAACGTGAAAGCAGAAATAACTGGAGCACTATTTTTTTTAATAGAACTCTGCAATTTTCCAGGTCATTCAAACTGTTTACATTTACTCTCTAGGTGACTTGCGAAGCAACACTGGATAAATGCACGCCTTGCCAAGTTCACTTTTTTGTTCTCACTACCAAAGAAAAGAGTGTTTCGATTAAATTTTGAAAAATGTACGTAAGATCCCACTGTAAAATGCAGTTTGTCCCCAATTTGTTATAGGATGCCTACGTGACTGATGGCTGAACAAAGCAACATTTTCCCCCTATTTTTTTTTTCGTGTAGTTTTTTTGCTATGCACCTTAACACGCTCTATGCTTCCAACACAATACATCCAAACAGTTTAAATGGCCCTAAAAAAGTTAAGAGTTGTGCAACAGCTTTACTGTTAGATCAGGGCAGGGCAGGGACGCAGGAATGGGGGGTAGGCTCTTACAAAACGATGCATGGAGCAATAACGTTGTGAACGACTGACATAAACCATATGTTTCTGCAGCTAGGTTACGAACTTTCACAAGTAGGCGTGATCAAGGCTAACTGTTAACTAGGATGACAACAACTAACCTCACTGTCTATCGTTGCGTAGAGCGGAACTGTGTCACAGTCCTCGGAATCATCTTGACTGTGAGTGTACTCTAAAGGTTGCTTTAAAAAAGAAAAACCAGTTAATTGAACACACACACAAATATATTTATACCCACTTAATTGAAAACTTAACTGAAACGAACTAACATCCCATACAGCACAAGTAGAACGCCGCTGAACATGAACGTTTGGTGGGAGCACAGAGGCATTTTATCTAGCTTTAAATTGACGCAGCTGACGAGCTCGTTCCGCGTGCCTCTCAACGCACGCATCTAATCCCCGGCAGTCATACGCGTATAAACGCACTGCGTTCTCATTTTAGCGGGCACGGAGGTGAAGGCTCTTGAAAATGCCAATGTAATTTGTTTTCAGTGAAATGGTGCAGTCTTGCTTTCTAATTTTCACGCATTTTACCAACCGTCAGGAGAATTCCCATCGCTATGCGAGCAAGCGCTTTGGCGGCGATCGTTATATCGTGTTTTGTTTATATGTAGTTCAGTGGGAGATCTGACGGGAACCAACAATTCGATTGCAATATCGGAGTTATCGTTCTATCGAAGATTGTAATAAACGGGCTCGACTGTAGAATTCACCCAACTTCCTGATATTACAACAAAATCAATGTATAAGCTTCCGCAATTTCCAATGGTTTACAGTACACAACATCAAAATGACGCACGGCTAATGTCCCATGGGCATCGCATGGCGGGGCATGAGCGCAAAACATTGCAGTGAATATTCGGTAGGTTCAGCCATTATTCAGGTTTTTGCGACAACAATTAATGGAAAATGTTCACCGTCAGCAGCGTATCACAAACCATTACAAAAAAGTGCACCTTGCATACCTGTTTATTGCCCCATTAAAAAAAAAAGAAACTAGACGCATAACCTTTTACCTGTGTAAGCTTACTCACCTGGCAGTCCAGTTGACAGGTGGGTGCCGTATCACCTGGTATGGCAACAGTCTGTAGAGAGACTGTTGTTTCAGCAGCCGATCCAGATTTGCTCGTACAGACACGTGAAGCAATACTGTCTGAAATTTGAGAGAAGATACTGTGTAACAGAGACCTTGCACATTTGATCATCTACCAATTTTTTCCAGAAGGGTTTCTGTCAAACCATGTGATAAGTCCATATACTTCTTTCTCTCATTTTCTTCGTGAAGAAGTCTTTGCTGGCACACTTCCAATTCTTCCTTCAGCTTTCGGTTTTCCGCCTCCAAGCACTTCACACGTTCCCGAGCTGCAGCACCAGCTGCTTCGGACACATCCTTTTTCTTTTCAAGGATGCTTTTCAGCTGGATGTTCTTAGCAGTTCTTGCATTTTTCACTGCCTCCTTCTTTCCTCCTTTTTGTTTCTCAGTTGTACCCTGCTAAAATAATACAATAAAAATAGTTCAAACATGAACATATTCGGCACAACTGTGTCTGGTTGGGTAAGGCATAAGTGGATGACCGTGTCTCCAACCAAGGTTAGCTCAGAAAAGAGGGTCCCGACGTTTCGGAGCCAAGTTTGCTCCTTCTTCAGGGGTGACGGTGGCCAAGTGCAGCAGACTTTATATCTGACTGTATATGCCATGACTTCTAGTTGAGACATGGCCTATGCAGTAGACCCCTGGAAACCTGAACCAGTCCTTGAACAATTCCTCTATGTGGTGTGTAGCCACTATCAGGTGTAGCTGCGCCGCACTGTCGTTACTTCGCCATCTCAGGCTCTCCAACATTGCATTTCACGCAGCCGCGTCCATTTCACTATTGATGCCACCAGCCTTCGTCTGTCTGCACCTCTAGCGCTCTGCTTCGTCGCATTCTGGAAGCTTTTTTTGACGCGTGACTTAGCTTCCACGTATCCGATTGTGCGCCACACTATGGGAGACCCCACAGTCAACGCTCTGACTACATTCTCCGCTCGCAGAGGTATATGCCTGAGTGTCCCCATTTCGAGAGCAAAGGGGATTACTCACCCCAAGGTACTTCTGCAAGTTACAATTACCATGACAACGACGACGCACCCGCAGGCCGACGTCATACGTGACGTATGCATGAGGGAAGCGCAGCTTTCGTCGTCTGCTCTTACGGCACGTTTCGATAAATTCCTCGAAACGACTTAGTTATTCCGAATGAAACCTTCACGGTTGTATGTGTACAGTACTGGTGAAACTAGTTTTGGCTAAGTTTCGGAATCGCCCCGGCTGTAAGAGACCGTCCCTTTAAAGGCACATGGCAATATGAGGAACAAGTGCAGGTATGTGTGCACTGTTTGGTGAGCTCCATTGTAGCAGACGAGACTACTATAGGTATATAGATATCAACTGCTTGCGACATACTTGTCTGGAATCTCCAGCCCACCTGTCCGCGGCAGTGTCGCCATATAACGCCATTAACAGTTTCACATAGTGCCATTAACCGGAAGATATCATTTGATATTAGGGTGTCGCCTGCTAGCACGTAAGAGAAAGAATGCTAGCAGACGATGTGCTAAGCTCTCCAGTATCACAGATGATCTCTCCCCATTGGTGGCATTGTGTGAAACACTGCCTTAGGGTGCCTCAATACTAGCTAATATTCAGACGCCCTACGTGGGCCGCAGGCCGGCCACGGGTTGTGGATTTCAGACCGGTATGTCACAAGCAGTACAATGTGAACCATGTGTTGACCAATTGATCATGTGGGGGAAAACAGGCCGGTATTCGAATGTAAGGCTTTTACAACCTGCAGCTTTGGTTAAGTCAGCAACCTCTCTGGTAAACAAGCATACGTGTTGCAGTCGTTCCAGCTGCAGGCTTTTATTTTCACGAACTATAGATTACCCCCCCTGTAGAAATATTATTACAGGCACTTCGCATGCGACACCGCCGACAGGGGACTATGCAGTCATGGGCCGGGGATTCCAGACAAGTACGTTGCAAGCAGTACAGTGCTAGACAAAAGTTTACGGAATGTGCGAGCGGTGTATTTTCTCTGGGTAGAAACACAACAGCGGTGAGCTGAAGCGGGCGAGTTCACTCGTTCAGAGGAATGGCAGAGTGCGGTTGTGGCGACAAGCCGTGGTAGTAGAGGTAACAATGCTTTTGAAATGGTTTCATTTTCGCTCTTCTGCACCAAGCGAGAGTTGCTTTAGTGGAAGGGAGTCTCTCGTCTTCATAGTAAGGACAACTCTGCTTCTATAAATTCCCAGAGTGCATCGTTGCTCCTTACAGGGGTCCGTTTATTGCTCATTCTATTCTTAAGGATTTCCCAGGCGTTTTCGATAATGTTTGAGGCCGGACTCTGCGCAGGCAGTGTCAGCTGCGTTAAGCAGAGGTCACCAAGAGGGCGCTGCTCCTCTATGCTCTGGACAGGCCGTTCCCGGATGGGTGCTATGATTTCCCCGACAGCGGCGCCGTCCATTGAAGCAATATTGTCCAATGCGTTCTAGACGACATCGGTGTAATGCAGCTAACATGCCTGTGCAGAGCCCAGACTTAAACATTATCGAAAACGCCTGGGAAATCCTTAAGAATAGAATGGGATTATATATTTATTACAAATTTATAGAAGCCGACTGGTCCTTACAATGTGAAGATGTGGACCTAATCCGTCGGCTATACGCCTCCCTGCCTGTACGCATGGCCTCCGTTATTGCTGCGAAAGGGGGGCCGACAAAGTATTAAGAGTATCGTATCCTCCTTTCTCTTTTTGTTTGTGCTGAAGGGTACACAATCTTTTCTCCTGTTCTGTCGATTAAAAATAGATGAAAAAAGCTATGCTACTGTAGCCTGTTTTGTCTCAATTCATGTTAGCAGCACCCCATTATTTCTATGGTAGCGGAGAGACTTCCTTCCCGCGATAGCAACTTTGGCTTGGCTCAGCCGGCGTTCACACGGGGCAACTCGGTAGCTCAACCCACAAGCAACCTTATGGCATCCGGAGAATGTGGGTTCGAACCGAACTTGTGGAATCTTTTCTTTAGCTGCTGTTTATCAAATTTCAATCAGTTTTGTTGCGCAAATAGATTATTATCTTCCAGTAATGGCAACTGATAAGTTTTCGTGACATTAGCAAACTTCCGTAAACTTTTGTCCAGCACTGTACAACATATCGTCTCAGATGTTCTATGATATTCTATAATGTGAGATATTTTGTATGTGCACTCTGCTTTAACCACAACATAATCAAAATTGTGTCTGAAATCACTACAGTAGAGTAACAAACGTTACAAGAAGAGCGCGATATGATTTAGATATATAAGCTAACTGCCACGACCGTTATACAAGTCAATGAACAAGCTTCAGAAAGAATAAAGGACAATAGCTGTCCAGCAAGTTTTGGTGAACTGTGCTGCTACAGTAACCTAGTCTATAGCAATCATGTCTCCTGTTCTATGCAACTTACCGCTACCATGTTAAAATCTCCCTCGTCAAATATGAAATCTCCGGTGGGGACTGGGAGTCTTTGTTCCTGCAGTTGCTGCAGTAGTGATCCCATGTTCTCTATTCGAAATAATGACAATTAACTACCAGAGCAACAGCATACACACAGAAGCAATACGCGGAAGAACCAGTCTTTACTCAGTACAGGGCTCGCTCGAATACACAGGCAAGAACGCTGGCAGCTTTCGACGCCGGCTCGCCATTGAATTGCCAGTCAGTAGCACCATTGAAACAACCCCAATGTATGCTCAACAATACATAGAGATTAAGGTTTCATATGAACTAGTGAATTAGTGCCTTTCTAAAGACGTTAGTTTCTGACAACGTGGTTTCCAGTAACACTGGTGAAAAGTTGAGTGGAGTGTTTAAGCCTGGGCCCGCGTTCATCCCGATGTCGTTTCCCGTGCTAAACGTCATTGATTAAACCGAGCAATATAGTACTGGAGTGGTATACGTTACCTGCCAGAACTTTCACTTCTGCATCATAGAAGCCCTGCATGTCATTGTTACGCTTGCTATACCAAAACGCTTTTTTGGTTTCGCCCTTCTTGAAGTCCCGTACGTTTGTCGGAGTGAAGTTTTTTACAAGGGAGCAAGGCACAATGCCATTCTCTCCGTCAAAATACTTGACGTATGCTAACATGGTAACAGAGACACGACCACGCTTTACCAGGTCTAAGCCTAACCAGTCACCCTAACAATGCAACAGATCACACATGCGCACTGGCGACGTCTCTCAAGTCTCAACGGATTTGACTGGCTCTTGACTTTTCAGTTGGCTAAAGTCGTGGCTTTATGGTATGTACAGGAATGAAAAAAAATATATATATATAGATATATACACCTTCGTACAAATTTAAAGTACTGATAAAAACAGGGTCACAAAGAAAAAAGAAAAGACCGCATCACAGAAGCCACAAAACTTAACGCTTCCGCTTCACCGACAGTGTGCGGTGTTCGTCCACCCGATGCGATGTGATGGTGATGCTCTGGAAAGGCTGTACAGGTCGCTAATCCGCCTTAATCGTACTGTACAAATTGAAAACTAAACATGAATTCTCGAACCCCGAAAAGAAGAAAGCAATACCTATCACCAGGTAATGCATTCGATCCTCCAGCGTCAACGAGGCTCTACCGTGAAAATTCTGAACGCCGTGGTACGCACGATCTCCCTCTTGACATTCTCAATAGTGCACTGTCACAACAAGGAAGTGGTGGTTCTGGAAGCTCGGAAGCTGCTTGCCCATCGCCCGCAACGGAGGAGGTGGTCAACTTGGAATGGGACGATCACGAGACACTCATCGACGACATATCTATAGAGGAGGAAGAAGAGATACGTATCGACCAGTCGCCAAGTGACGACGATGATGAAAGCTGTACCTCCGCAGGGGACGATGACAGTGAATCTAGTGACAGTTTCTTGCCTGGTCAGATGGAAGCTCTGTTCAATTTTTTCCAAGAATTCGGAAACGAAACTTTGCCGAACTCGCCAACACTAAAAAGTGAAGCTGTTGTTATGGTGATGGCTTATATTGTTTCACACAACATTTCATGGGCAGCAGCGGACGACCTGCTTAAGCTAATAAATGTTCTATTTGGGGTTACGGACGCTATCCCACGGACAAAGTACCTCTTGAGAAAGCTGTGGTGTGCAAAGGCAAGGAAACTGTCTAAACAGTTTTTCTACTGCAGTGATTGTAGTTCTTTGTTAGATATAAGCGAAAACGCAGACACAGTACAGTGTTCAGTATGCAACAGGAGGACTTCTCGGTCACAGCTGCGGAAGGATGGTTCCTTCTTTTTCATCCTGGATGTTCACCAGCAGTTGCAGCACCTGCTCTACAAGAATGCCACGAAAGTATATGATTTCATGAATAACGAAGATGAAAGTGGCGGTACACTTGGGGACATTCGAGATGGGCGACTCTATAGGGAGCTGCGAGAGAGTAGTGTCATAAAACGAACTGATCTTACTCTAACAATGAACACTGACGGCAGTCCCGTTTTCAAAAGTTCAAAAATGTCAGTGTGGCCCATACAGTTCATTGTGAATGAACTCCCTGCGAAAGACAGATTCAAAAATGTGATGTTAGGAGGCCTCTGGTTCGGAAGAACACATCCCAACATGAGTTTTATGGACAAATTTGTTACTGAAATTTGTAGCATCAGGCATGTCTCCTGGAGGTCCAACAACGAAACAATCAAGTCGAAGGTGGTAGTGATGTGCTCGTCTGTGGATGCACCTGCAAGAGCAGCAATTCAAAACCACAACCAGTATACTGGTTACTTCTCATGCTCGAGGTGCCTCATCCGAGGAGAACGAATAAATGGTAAGTGACGAGTATTCTGGTGGGCATTTGTGCCCAAAGCTTGTTTGTTTCAAGTGATAAATGTTGATGGGTAATATAATATAATCAAATATACCTGCTTTGACTGTTGGAATGGGAATGATGAAATGCAACTTACTTACATACATTTTTATTTCAGGGGCAACAAAGTTTCCCTGTTCTAGAGTTCCAGAGACTAGAAGAACTCATGAAATGATGGCGAGGGACATGGAGTGGGCCGTCCAGTATGGTGTGCAAGTAAATGGGGTCAAAGGACCTTCAGCGCTGCTCAACTTGCCACACTTTGATGTGGTACGAGGACAGTCTGTAGAATACATGCACTGCCTCCTGCTGGGTGTTACCAAGCAACTCACTGAGTTGATGTTGTCATCGTCGAACTCAGGAAATGAGTTTTACATTGGTATGTTTATAGTACAATGGGACCGTATAATGTTACAGCCCTGTGTCTTTTGGAATGCGGGATAAGAGAACTGAATTTTTTACTTCTCAACAGGCGACCCCACGACTCTTTCCAAGCTGGACAAACGACTAAGAAGTATCCGCCCGCCTCATGTCTTTACACGGTTGCCCCGCCGCATACAGGACAGGGCAGACTGGAAAGCCAGTGAGTGGCGACACTGGCTGTTATTTTACTCCCTTCCCTGTACACTGGGGCTGTTACCAACATCGTACTGGAAGCACTTGAAACAACTCTCAGAGGCCTCTGCAACTCTTCTTTCCATGAAGCTCGATCGCCCTGCGCTCAGTCACGCTGGTAAGAATTTGTTTAAATTAACACTGTGCCATGAAAGCTGGCTGACTGCATACTGAACTGGCAGAGAGTACTCGGTGACACAAACACATTGTGCATACGGTGTGCCCTTCAAAAAAGAAATAAACACATAAACAATTTTTTGGGGTGCTACATAATTAGCAGCACCTGTTTCTGACACAAGTAGCGTAAAGTTATCATCCAGTTTCCTCTCATCGCTGTGTTTGCGTAGCGCTCGTGAAAGCATAATTTTGAACACCCTGTATTTAAGACTTTAATTGAAATAAATATTCAAATTTTTAATTAACTGAAGATTTAAAATTAAGATTTTTGTCAAATTAATTGTTCTTTGTTGTGTAGCTCACTTGGTGCGTACCTTTTCATTCCTAATATTGGCTCACTCTGTTTCCAGGTGACTTGTTACAACAGTTCGTGCATAAGGTGGAGCAACTGTATGGTGCAGCTGCGATGACCTTCAATGTACACCAGCTCCTGCACCTAAGAGATGCTGTGAGAGACCTCGGCCCCTTGTGGGCACACTCTGCCTTCGCCTTTGAAACAGGAAATGGGCACATTGTGAAATTGGTCAAGGCTGCAAATGGCGTGCCAGCACAGATTTTGGAGAGGGTCGCTCTACAGCAACAGCTAGACGTCTTGATGCTGTCCTTGCCTTTGTCGAACAGAGTGCAAGAACTCTGTGAGTTGTTACTTGGACAGAAAAAACTCAACAGCCATGCATATTTTGGGGAAGCGTGCTTCCTTGGTGCCCCAAAGTCTGTCAACACATTTACAGCTGAGGAAACCAGTGCCCTCAACTCTGTGTGTGGTTCTGACCTTGTGTCTGCGCATGAGTACTTTCGCTTTGTGCTGCATGGCACTATACTGAACAGTTATGCGTACAAACGACTGGAAAAGTCCGACAGCAGTGTGTGCATGACAAAATCCGGAGAGTATGTCAGAATTGAGAGGATACTGACCTTTCGCATTGGCAGCTCACACAAAACAGTACTGTTATGCAAAGAAATTGTAGTAGAAGAGCCAGTCCAGTCTCGCACCACTTCCTAGGCACATGAAAAGTGTTTCATATCGCCACTGTCTGGCTTACAGCCCTTGTCCGCTGATGATATTGCACAAGTGTGCCTCTTTGTTTTCCCAAGAACATACCAGCTATGTCTTCGATC